>NC_041389.1:60644055-60693692 GCF_002162155.2 Triticum dicoccoides | reverse complement strand
GGGAGGGGAGGAGGGAGGAGGGAGGAGGAGGTCGCCGGAGAGGAGGAGGAGGTCACCGGAGAGGAGAAGTATGGTGGAGGAGAGAAGGGAAGATGAAATGAAGAGAGGAGGAGAGGACCAGCCATATATACGGCATACTAATGGTGCACCGCGGGCAGGTGAGCCATTAGTAAATTTTTTAATTTTTTTGATTTATTTTGAATTTTGAAGGCGGGAAGATACTAATGGCGCACCACGGGCAGGTGCGCCATTAGTAATTGTTTTTTTATTTTTTTGACTTATTTTGAATTTTGAAGGAGGGAAGATACTAATGGCGCACCATGGTCAGGTGCGCCATTAGTAACTTTTTTTATTTTTTTGACTTATTTTGAATTTTGAAGGTGGGAAGATAGTAATGGCGCACCATGGGTAGGTGCGCCATTAGTTAGTTTGAAATTTTTTGATTTTTTTGCCTCTCTAGATCTTAAAAGCCCCGTATCTTCTTTTCTGTTAGGTTTTTGAGGATTTTGAAAATGTTTAATTTGGATGTAACTTTTCGAGTAGATGATTTTTCATATAAAAAACTTTTTCATCCGAGTTAGTATGCAAAAGTTATGCCCATTTTTACAAATTCTCGCGAGATTTTGCAAATGAAGTCAAAATTCATATTTGCAAATTTTCCCAACAACTAGGCCACATATCACATGGGAAACTTATTTTCTTTTATTTTTTTGACATTTTTATCATTTTCTTTTATTTTTTTTAAAACTGAAAAGGCGATCCACAGGGGGGGGGCATTCGGTGGAAGTGGTGGCCAAGGTTACTAATGGCGCACCGTGGCATGATGCGCCATTACTAGTTTAACTAGTAATGGTGCACCACACCCACGGTGCGCCATTAGTATGTTTGGACAGGCGCACTAGTTCAAAAAAAATTTGGTACTAATGGAGCATCGTGAGCAGGGTGCGCCATTAGTAGTTTCAACACTAATGGCGCATCAGAAGGTGGTGCGCCATTAGTATATACTAATGGCGCACCACATGTCTGGTGCGCCATTAGTGTCATTTCCATCTATAGCCCTTTTCCTAGTAGTGGGGCTACTATCTATATGGAGCACACCTAGCGCGTGGCCTTACAACCAAAGAAATAGTGAGTTCTCCATTACATACCTCAAAGCCTCTGAGCAGGCTTGTGAATGCTTCATTCAAACTGCTTGTAGCGGATGAAATCTTCTTGAGAACCGCGCTCATTAATGAGCGGTGCTCCTCCGAGAGCGCAGCTCGCTCCAGTAAGCCCGTCAGTACGTCCGGACTTAGGGCGGCTGACTCATTGGCTTCCGGCCTTGGCGGATCCGGGCTCCTCCGTGATGACACCTCGGTGTCGCCCGCGTCAAGAACTGGAGAGGCGGGTGGGGTCTCGCTCTCCATCATCTCCGGAGGAAGGTCGCCCGAATACGATCCATGTTGAGAAGAGCTGCCAGCCGGACTACAAAAAGTTGAGTCCTGGTCATTGATCCAGAAGAAATACAATGCCTTTAAGTTAATAATTGACTTACGACTCATTGGAGGGCTGGCCCGTTGGAGGGCATGATGCGGTGAGGGTGCCTCTCGGGGCAAGGACTCCTGGGGATCCCTTTTTCCCCAATTTGGGCATGTCTGCCTCCAAATCTTCGGAGGCGGCCCTCTTCTTCCCGTGTGGGGAGGCGGCCTCGACCTCTCCTCCCCGACTATCCCCGGTTCGGATGCGTAGTGTGTGGGGTTCGGATTTCTCATCCTTCCCCTTGTCTTTCCTCGAGGGCATTCTGCTGAGTACCCAGTCGAGCATCTTGGCCACGGTAGGGGCGGGCAAGCCTTCGAGAAGTGGTGCCGGACACCTGATTCTCTCCGCCTTGCTGAGCCACTCCTGGACGCGGATGATGTTCAGAATAAACAAGTATGAAAAATAGAAAACAGGGTGTCCGGTATCAAGGCTACTTACTTTAGTATCTAGGCGGTTGCAGCTTAGGCTCGCATCCTCGGTGGTATCCGGACACGTTACCTTCCGTCCGAAGAATAATTTGCACATCTCTTTGAGCTTTAAGCTGAAGAAGTGCTTCACAGTCCGCGGACCCTCCGGATTGAACCCCCACATCCGAAGAGGTCGGCGCTGGCACGGCAACATCCGCCGGATTAACATCACTTGCATTATGCTGACAAGGTCGATATCCCTCTCGAGAAGCTCCTGGATGCGGTTCTGCAGTATTGGTACGTCGCGTGCGGGTCACCAATTATGTCCTACGTCTGTCCAGGATGCCAACTGCGATGGGGGTCCCGAGTGGAACTCGGGGCGGTGTTACGTCTCGAGCTTGCGTTGGTTTTCCCCGAAGAGGAGAGGATGATGCAACACAGTAGCGTAAGTATTTCCCTCAGTTTTTGAGAACCAAGGTATCAATCCAGTAGGAGGTCACGCACAAGTCCCTCGTACCTGCACAAAACGATAGCTACTCGCAACCAACGCGATTAGGGGTTGTCAACAACGTCACGGTCACTTACGAGAGTGAGATCTGATAGAGATAATATTTTTGGTATTTTTGGTATAAAGATGCAAAGTGAAAAGTAAAAGCAAAGCAAGTAAATAAAGTGATGGAGATTGATATGATGAGAATAGACCCGGGGGCCATAGGTTTCACTAGTGGCTTCTCTCAAGAGCATAGATATTCTACGGTGGGTGAACAAATTACTGTTGAGCAATTGATAGAATTGAGCATAGTTATGAGGTTATCTAGGTATGATCATGTATATAGGCTTCACGTCCGGGACAAGTAGACCGAAATGATTCTGCATCTACTACTATTACTCCACTCATCGACCGCGATCCAGCATGCATCTAGAGTATTAAGTTAAAAACAAAATAACGCCTTAAGCAAGATGACATGATGTAGAGGAATAAATTCATGCAATATGATAAATACCCCATCTTGTTATCCTCGATGGCAATAATACAATACGTGCCTTGCAACCCTTTCTGTCACTGGGTAAGGACACCGCAAGATTGAACCCAAAGCCATGCACTTCTCCCATTGCAAGAACTACCAATCTAGTTGGCCAAACCAAACGGACCCCCTACCCGAGATCCGCCGGTTTTGACACCGACAGTTACTCTTCCATGTCACATACATCTTGGTGGAGCGCTCAAAATGATAAAGATTGAATACATGCACTCATCACCAAGCAAAGTGAATGATCACATATGGATAGGTAAGATAATATCATCAAACATGCATAAGTGTAGCTTATGATCAAACACATGATCATCAATGTCTCACAAAAACAACATAGTATCTCAAGCACTCAAAAGCAAACAAAGTTTAACCACCAAAGCAAGAGAGAACAAAAGCAACACTCTCTCTCTCGAAGCCTATGATCTATACATTTTTCTCCCCCTTTGGCAACAAGTTACCAAAAAGTTCATAGAAAATGCATAGTGCTAGATCGACTCTCAGGCTTGATCTTCAGGTGGTGGTGTCTGGATAACTCCAAGAACGAAGGCTTCAGTTGAAGTAGAGGGAGCTGGAGGAGTTGTTGCTGGAGCTGGTTGCACTGGAGCTGTAGGAGCTGTAGCTGGTGCAGATGATGTGGCTCTGGTGTCTGTCACAGGCACTGCAGCTGACCTCTGAGCTCCAGGCACTCTGGCAAATACATTAGTGGTAGTCTTGCCCTGCCTCTCCTGTATGTCATCCTATAGCTGCTCCACAACTAACTGAATCTCAGTTACTTTGACATCTAGATCATGGAATTTGAGTTCCATGATTCTTTCCAAGCTCTCCTGATTTTGAGTGAGGGTGGCCAATCCCTTCTCAATCCTCAGAGTTGATGCTATCAAGTAACCAAGCTGCTCCTATTTGTTCTTCAAAAAGTACTCAGATGCCTCCTCTTGAGTTGGCATCTTGGCAACCTTCTCTTTCCTTGCCTTCTCCTTCTTCTCTTGAGCTTGTACTGATGATGGTTCATCCTCATTCATGACAACCTGATTGTCCTCAAAGTATGGATAGAGAGGAAAATGTTCCTTATCCAATAGATATTTGCCTATGCCCATCTTTGAGTTAATCAACTCCTGAATCTAAGGGGCATATCCACAACTCCTCTTTTGGTCTGCTGCAGTCCTCTTAATTGTCTCAACCATAAGGCTCATGACCTTGAATTTCTTTAGCACATCAGACAAATGCAACATGTTGATTCCATGCCCTCTAATCATGTTGTGGTCACCAGACTTAGGCAACAGAGTGTGCCTTAGGATGCAGTTGATTGCGGGCATCCCTGACAGAAGAAAGTGGACTGACCCAAACTTACGTGTCTCAATGGCTTTGTTTGGGATCTCCTTGTACATGTGTGCCATGGAATTGTGGTCCATCTTCTTCTTAGCATAGACATCCAAGTCATCTTCATTCTCCTTTGGGGCATTGATCAGATTTTCCCACTCCTCAATGGTTGACTGGTACCTTGTACCTTGAGACATCCAAACTATCCTCCCATCTGGATAGAAGTGTGCTGTGGAGTAGAATTGCATAATGAGTTCATCATTCCAGTTGGTGAACTTTTGCCCAAAAAAATCTGCAACTCCACAAGCAACAAAACTGTCTTGCACTCCAGGATAGTGCTCTTCATTGTTTTTCATGTAGGTCCAGTCGAGCCACCTCATATCACACACTATGGGCTTCTTATCCAACAAGATTGTCTCATAGAAGTCCCGTTGTTCCTTTGTATGGAACCTGTAATCAACAACGGTTCTTCTCATTGTGGCATATGGATCTGTCATCCTCCATAGCCTCAACCATGAGTCTCTTCTGATCTTCATGTCCTCAGCCACTGGATGGACATCATTGTGGTCTGGTATCTTGGGCTTGAGCTTCCTCAGAACTTGTCCTTCTTCATCTTCCTCATCAGCAACTTCAGGCACTGGGGCCTTGTTCTTCTCAGCAGCTGGAATACTCCTGGTATTCCTATTTGGTGCAAGATTGGGCTTGGGGGCAGCTTTGGGTGCTTCCTTGGGCTTTGATGTTGCAGCCACGGATCTAATAGCATCACCCATAAGCTTTGGTGCCTTGGGTGCTGGTGCAGCAACCTCTTCTTCTTCCTTAGAGTCTCTCCTCATTGAGGGTTTTCCAGGAACCTGGGCAGTAGTGGTTCTGGCTCTCTTCTTCTTCTTATCCTAAGCAGCAACTTCATCTTCTGATTCAATGGTAAACTTCATAGTTTCTCCAGTGGGAACTTTCTTGGGTTTGGAAGTTGTGACTCTCTTTGCAGGTGCCTCTTTGGGTTCAGACTTCTCAGGCACTTGAGTAGATCCTCTGATCTTCAGCATAGGTGTCCTCTTGGAAGGAACCTTTCTATTGAGTCCAGGTTTAGTGTTATGTGCTGAGGCATACTCCTTTTTGAGCACTACCTTCTTGGAGGTAGCCTCATCCTCTTCTGCTCTATAATCCTCATCCTCAGAATCTGAGGTTCTCTTCTTCCTTGTCCTGGTGGAAGCTTTAGGCAGGTTACTTGGGGTGCTCCTGCTGCCTTCATCTGAAGTGCTAGAGGGACTAGTGCCCTCACTCATGTGAATCTGCCCTTCTTCCCTGTTCTGACTGTCACTTTGGTCTGACATGCTGCAAACACTGACTGCTGACCCTGTGAAGAGTTATAGATGAGATAGAGTGGATGAGCATCACAAAATGCAGAGATTTTTGCAAAAGAATGATTCGAAAATTCAGTTTTAGTTTTCCACAGAAAGCATTTCGGATCAACCAATTTTCAAACTCGGTGATACCGAAGCAGTTTTGGAACCTAAACTGATGTACTCGGTTGGACCGAGTCACAGTTCGGTGGCACCGAGACTGCTAGGGTTTCACAGAGTCCTAAAATCGGTCTCACCTATTAGCAATTCTCGGTCAGATCGAGAGTTACTAGTGCAATGGCGTTAGCCAAATCGGTGGGACCGAGTTTTTCAACTTGGTGGGTCCGAGATGGTTTCAGCGGAAACCTAACCCTAAATTTTCAAATCTCATCTAATCTAAGGATTGCATTGACATGATAGGAGTGTTTCAATCGTGGCAAGAATCATTAAGAACACAATGTGCTAGGAATCGGATGAGGATAGCACCATGATCGAGTCCATACACTAGCTTGGCGATGAACTCGCTACGGCGGCAACGGTGGGGTTGAAATCCGTTGACGGCGGTGGAGACCAGCAATAGGAGGCGGCTGGCGACGAGGAGACGATCCGGAGACCCTGATGGCAGAGCGAGCTATTGCGCGGGCGAAGGGGTTCGGAGAAATTTCCAAATTTTTGCCCGTGACTATATATAGCCCGACCATATCGGTGTGACAGAGTAGAACAACTCGGTGGCACTGAGATGCATAACTGTGTAGAGTTACAGCAACTCGGTGTGACCGAAAAGTTCAAATTGGTTGCACCGAGATTGAAAACCTAGATCGACTTAGTGATCTCTGTAGGACCAAAATGGAGGAATCGGTCAGACCGAGAATCACAAAGAAGTTTTGGAAGTTTAAGTCTATGACGAATCGGGGACTCTGAGTGCTCCTCACACAGAGTGGTTCGAATCTGACTTGATCAAATTTTGTGATGTAGCATGAATAGAGTTTGAGACGAGAAAAGCATAGATAGCTAGAGAAGGTTCTTAGGCATTCTTGTCCATCCACTTGGCAAAAGAAAAAGAAGCCAATCAATCAAAACAACAAGTGGATGTCCTTGAATGAGTAAAATATGCACCAACATGCTCACACAATAAGATGGCAAATGAAATATGTGGCAAAGCATGCACAACCAATTCTAGTATCTATCAAACAATTGGCGATGACTAGGTCATCTATATATGAGTATATTGACTTAGGAGTCAAATGAAAACATTTGATCATAGGTCATACTCATCGTTTAAGCTCAAGTGGGGTTACCACTTTTACATAATGCATTGTTGTGTTCACACCATTAGAGTTGCTTTGACTCCATTCTTAGAGTTAAGCTCCCCCTAGATGTGAGATCCCCCTTTAGAGGGATGAACTAACCTTGGGTTTTGTCGATGATGACTTCATGTAGGTGTTGAAGATGTGGATGCTCAATGTTGACGTAGATCATTTGGAGCAATCCTTTGGAGTGAGTTGCACTTTCAACTTGCCTACATGGGTTAGTCCCACAAGGAACAAACAAGAATATCCATAGACATAGAGTGATGCGCACACAAGATGATGTCCATGAAATCATTAGGTTACCTTGTCCCTTGCCTTACAAACATGAGGGTTTGTGATTCCTTGAACTAGTGCAAGATATGGAAGTTGATTGCACTTGTTCTTGCCATAATGATATGAGTGAAGAATGTTGGCGGAGTCACCCTCAAGAACTCTCTAGTTCTTCTTCTTCGGGATCCACATCATCTTGATGGGAATCCTTGGAGTTGTAGTTGTACTTGATGAAGTAGAACTTGATGTCGTCTTGGGAACCCACTTGACCGAGGCCTTAGGTGCTTCTTCAAATGCATCAATCTCTTCTTGAAGCTTGTCCTTGCCTTTGTTCTTGTGGTCTTGTGGTGGAAGATCATCTTGTGCTTGTGTTCCTTTGAAGGAAGTAGGATCATACTTCTCTTGTTGAGGAACAAACTTCGTCTTGGGGTACTGATCTTCTTCCCACTCAACTCCATTGGCATTGAACTTTCGTTCAAAACCAACACCTTGATTCTTCCGGTGCCTTCCTTGCTTGCGTACAATTTCCTTGAATTGCTTACTCCCGGCAAGGCTCTTGTAAACACCTTTCTCTATAATTCCCTTCAATAAGCTATTTTCTTGCTCAAGTGTAACTTGGCTAAGAGAATCATTAGTGGAATCAATAGAACTACTAGAAGCAACAATATTGGATTTGACATTATTATTGTTACTACTAGAGGAAGGATCTTTCTTGTACTTGTTACTAGACTTGACTTGAGGCATGTAAGTAGATAAGAGTAAACTCTTGGCAATGTAAGAAGAACTTTTCTTACGGAGATCATCATTGATTGCCTTTAATAACTCATGCTCTTGCCCAAGATTGAGTTTTTCAAAGCGTAACTTCTCATGAGCCCTTAAAAGTTCTCGATGATCTTCGAAGATAGTTTCATGAGCTAACTTAAGAGTGTTTAGTTCTTTAGTTAGAAGCTCAATCTTCTCCTTATCATTGTCATTCGTTTTAGCATGATTAATTGACGTTTCATCATAGTATTCATCACTTGAGTTGTCAACAAGTAAAGCATCATCCACAAGCAAGTCATCTTCATCACTATCGAAATCAACATACTCGGGATGTGTTACCTTTGGACCTTTGGCCATGAAGCATCTTCCAATTCCTTCATTTGGTGAATCAAATATGTCGTAGGAGTTGGTTGACACAAGTGCTAGACCGGCAACACCTTCATCTTGAGTATATCCGGAGTTGGAGTGATAGCTTCTCTCGGAGTGATTGTCGAAGTCGGAGCCGGATACCCATTCACCAACATGAGCTTGATGTCTTTGTTTTGTGTAGCTCGTTGATGACTTGTCCTTCCTTTCCAAATCCTTGCTTCTCCGTGAGGGTCTTCGTTCATAACGATCATCTCTACTCCTCCTCTCTCTCGATGGTGATTCTTCTATTTTGCTTCTTCTTTTTGGAGAATCTTCTCTTCTTTTGTAGGGTGACATACACTCATTGGAATAGTGTCCGGGTCTCCCACAATTGTAGCAATTTCTCTCTCAACCAGAAGATCTTTTGTCATTGTAGGACCTTGACTTGGAGCTTCTTTCTTTGCTTCTATTCTTGTAGAATTTGTTGAAGTTCTTCACCATTAGGCTCAATTCTTCATTGAAGGTTTGTTTCTCACTTGATGATGTGGGGGCTTCACTTGAGGCTTTGTAAGCACCACTTGACTTGTTGTGAAGTTCCTCCTTATCCTTGAGTGACATCTCATGAGCAAAAATTCTTCCAATGACTTCCGTTGGCTTGAGATCTTTATAATTTTGCATCATTTGGATCAATGTGCACACGGTATCATACTTTCCATCCAATGCTCTTAGGATCTTCTTGATGATGAATCTGTCGGTCATCTCTTCACTCCCTAAGCCGGCAATCTCATTTGTGATAAGTGCAAGCCTAGAGTACATTTCAGCAACACCTTCACCATCCTTCATTTTGAACTTGTCAAGCTGACTTTGGAGCACATCCAACTTGGATTCCTTGACGGAGTCGGTACCTTCATGCATATCAATCAAAGTATCCCAAATTTCCTTTGCATTCTCAAGACGGCTGATTTTGTTGAATTCTTCGGGGCACAATCCTTTGAAGATGATATCACAAGCTTGAGCGTTGTATTGCAGCATCTTCAATTCTTCCGCATTAGCTTCATGGTTAGGCTCTCTCCCATCAAAGAATTCACCTTGCAAGCCAATACAAATAATTGCCCAAACGGCGGGGTTATGTCCGAGAATATGCATTTTCATCTTATGCTTCCAACTAGCAAAATTAGTACCATCAAAGTAAGGACCTCTATGGTGATAATTTCCCTCACTAGACGCCATACTATCCTAGGTTGTGAAACCAAGGCTATGACCACCTAAAGCTATGGAAATCAAAGCAAATGGAGACCAAAGCTCTGATACCACTTATAGGACCTTGAAGTATGTCTAGAGGGGGGGGTGATTAGACTACTTGACTAATTAAAAACTTAACCTTTTCCCAATTTTAGAGTTTGGAAGATTTTAGCTATCTTAGGACAAGTCAAGCAATCATCACACAATTCAAGCAAGCATGCAAAGAGTATATAGGCAGCGGAAATTAAAGCATGCAACTTGCAAGAAAGTAAAGGGAAGGGTTTGGAGGATTCAAACGCAATTGGAGACACGGATTTTTTTGGCATGGTTCCGATAGGTGGTGCTATCGTACATCCACGTTGATGGAGACTTCAACCCACGAAGGGTAACGGTTGGGCGAGTCCACGGAGGGCTCCACCCACGAAGGGTCCACGAAGAAGCAACCTTGTCTATCCCACCATGGCCGTCGCCCACGAAGGACTTGCCTCACTAGTGGTAGATCTTCACGAAGTAGGCGATCTCCTTGCCCTTACAAACTCCTTGGTTCAACTCCACAATCTTGTCGGAGGCTCCCAAGTGACACCTAGCCAATCTAGGAGACACCACTCTCCAAGAAGTAACAAATGGTGCGTTGATGATGAACTCCTTGCTCTTGTGCTTCAAATGATAGTCTCCCCAACACTCAACTCTCTCTCATAGGATTTGGATCTGGTGGAAAGAAGATTTGAGTGGAAAGCAACTTGGGGAAGGCTAGAGATCAAGATTCATATGGTAGGAATGGAATATCTTGGCCTCAACACATGAGTAGGTGGTTCTCTCTTAGAAATGGTAAGTTGGAAGTGTAGGTTTGGTCTGATGGCTCTCTCCACGAATGAAGAGGAGGTTGAGGGGTATATATAGCCTCCACACAAAATCTAACCGTTACACACAATTTACCAAACTCGGTGGGACCGATTCAACGAACTCGGTCAGACCGATTTAGTAAACCTAGTGACCGTTAGGATTTTCGGTGGGACTAACATGCAACTCGGTAAGACCGATTCGGTTAGGGTTAGGGCATAACATAATCTCGGTAGGACCGATTACACAAACTCGGTGAGACCGATTTTGGTAATAAGCTTTCCAGAGAGTTGGTCAGGTAAACTCGGTGGGACCAATTTGCACTTTTCGGTGAGACCGAAATGTTACAAAAGGAAAACAGAGAGTTTACATTGCAATCTCAGTGGGACCGATCGCTCACTTCGGTTAGACCGAAACGTTATGAAGGGAAACCGAGAGATTACAATCCCATCTCGGTGAGACCGAGATCCCTATCGGTAGGACCGATTTGCCTAAGGTTTGTGGCAGTGGCTATGATATTTGAACTCGGTGGCGCCGGATAGAATTAATCGGTGTGACCGATTTTGGCTTTAGGTTTAGGTCATTTGTGGATGTGAGAAAGTAGCTGAGGGGTTTTAGAGCATATCACCAAGCACATGAAGCAAGAGGCTCATTAAGCAGCACCTCATCCCTCCTTGATAGTATTGGCTTTTCCTATAGACTCAATGTGATCTTGGATCACTAAAATATAAAATGAAGAGTCTTGAGGTTTTGAGCTTGAGCCAATCCTTTGTCAGTAGTACTTTGAGGGATCCACTTTCATCATCCATGCCATGCCATTCATTGAGCTTTCCTAAAATAATAGTCTTGGAATAGCATTAGCTCAATGAGCTATATGTTGCTATGAATTACCAAAACCACCTAGGGATAGTTGCACTTTCACTTGGGGAAGGCTAGAGATCAAGATTTATGTGGTTGGAATGGAAGATCTTGGTCTCAACACAAGTATAGGTGGTTCTCTCTCAGAAAATGTATGTTGGAAGCATAGGCATGCTCAAAAGGATCTCTCCACGAATGAAGAGTGGGTGGAGGGGTATGTATAGCCTCCACACAAAATCTAACCGTTACACACAATTCACCAAAGTCGGTGGGACCGAATCAGAAAACTCGGTTAGAGCGATTTAGTTCATAATGTGACCGTTAGGCATTTCGGTGGGACCGATATGATCAACTCGGTGGGACCGATGTGCTAGGGTTAGGGTAAAACCACATCTCGGTTTGACCGATTACACAAACTCGGTGGGACAAATTTGGGTAATAAGCGAAACAGAGAGTTGGCCAAGCAAACTCGGTGGGACCGATCGCATATCTTGGTGAGACCAAAATTATTGCAATAGACAACAGAGAGTTTGCAAGCCCATCTCGGTGAGACCGGGATCCCATCGGTGAGACCGAATTGATTAGGGTTTTTGCAGTGGCAATGTCAAGTGAACTCGGTGGCGCCGGATAGAAAGTTTCGGTGGGGCCGAGTTTGACTTTTTGTTTGGGACACATATGGATGTGAGAAAGTGGCTGAGGGCTTTGGAGCATATCACTAAGCACATTGAGCAAGAAACTGATTAAGAAACACCTCACCCCCTTTTAATAGTATTGGCTTTCCTATGGACTCAATGTGATCTTGGATCACTAAAATGAAAATGTAGAGTCTTGAGCTTGAGCCAATCATTTGTCCTTAGCATCTTGAAGGGGTTCCAGATCCTCTTGTCCACGCCACTTGATACGTCTCCAACGTATCTATAATTTTTGATTGCTCCATGCTACTTTATCTACTGTTTTGGACTATATTGGGCTTTATTATCCACTTTTATATTATTTTTGGGACTAACCTATTAATCGGAGGCCCAGCCCAGATTTGTTGTTTTATGCCTATTTCAGTGTTTCGAGGAAAAGGAATATCAGATGGAGTCAAAACAGAACGAAATCAACTAGAGAAGTTATTTTTGGAAGGAAAGCCACCCGATGGACTTGGAGTGCACGTCAGGGAAGAAGGGAGGTGCCCACGAGGGTGGGGGCGCGCCCACCCCCCTGGGGCGTGCCCCCCTGCCTCGTGGCCCCCCTTCGGTCCACCGACGTACTTCTTTCACCCATATATACCTACGTACCTAAAACTTCCAGAACAGAAGATAGATCGGGAGTTCTGCCGCCGCAAGCCTCTGTAGCCACCAAAAACCTCTCGGGAGCTCTTTCCGGCGCCCTGCCGGAGGGGGAACCCATCACCTGTGGCCATCTTCATCATCCCGGCGCTATCCATGACGAGGAGGGAGTAGTTCACCCTCGGGGCTGAGGGTATGTACCAGTAGCTATGTGTTTTGATCTCTCTCTCCCGTGTTCTCTCTCGTGTTCCCTCTATGGCACGATCTTGATGTATCCCGAGCTTTCCTATTGTAGTTGGATCTTATGATGTTTCTCCCCCTCTACTCTCTTGTGATGAATTGAGTTTCCCCTTTGAAGTTATCTTATCGGATTGAGCCTTTTATGAGAACACTTGATGTATGTCTTGCCGTGATTATCTGTGGTGACAATGGGATATCATGTGCCATTTGATGTATGTTTTGGTGATCAACTTGCGGGTTTCGTGACATTGGTAACCTATGCATAGGTGTTGGCACACGTTCTTAACTCTCTAATAGAAACTTTGGGGCACTCTTTGAAGTACTTTGTGTTGGTTGGATGAATCTGAGATTGTGTGATGCATATCGTATAATCATGCCCACGGATACTTGAGGTGACAATGGAGTATCTAGGTGAAATTAGGGTTTTGGTTGATTTGTGTCTTAAGGTGTTATTCTAGTATGAACTCTTTTATAGATTGATCCGAAAGAATAACTTTGAGGTGGTTTCGTACCCTACCATAATCTCTACGTTTGTTCTCCGCTATTAGTGGCTTCGGAGTGACTCTTTGTTGCATGTTGCGGGCTTGCTATATGATCTATCTATGTTATTATTGTTGAGAGAAATTGCACTAGTGAAAGTATGAACCCTAGGCCTTGTTTCCTATCATTGCAATACCTTTTACGCTCACTTTTATCATTAGTTACCTTGCTGTTTTATTATTTCAGATTACAAATACCTATATCTACCATCCATATTGCAGTTGTATCACCATCTCTTCGCGGAACTAGTGCACCTATACAATTTACCATTGTATTGGGTGTGTTGGGGACACAAGAGACTCTTTGTTATTTGGTTGCAGGGTTGCTTGAGAGAGACCATCTTCATCCTACACCTCCTACGGATTGATAAACCTTAGGTCATCCACTTGAGGGAAATTTGCTACTGTCCTACAAACCTGTGCACTTGCAGGCCCAACAACGTCTACAAGAAGAAGGTTGTGTAGTAGACATCAAGCTCTTTTATGGCACCGTTTACGGGGAGGTTAGCGCTTGAAGGTATATCTTTAGATCTTGCAATCGAATCTTTTTGTTTCTTGTTTTAGCACTAGTCTAGTTTATAAAAGAAAACTACCAAAAAATGGAATTAAGGATGCCTCATATGCTTCATCTTTTTAATGTCTTTCGTGAAAGTGATGGGAAGGAAAATTGTGCTCAAGTACTAGAAGAAGAATTACATAGAATGCTTGGCATAAAATATGTGAATGATGAGCATGATTGCAATGTTGTTAGTATGAATTCCTTGAATATCCATGATGCTAATGATATGCAAAGCCACAACCTTGGGGAAGCTATGTTTGATGAAGATGATATTTTTTGTCCCCCAAGCTTTGGTGAGAAAATTTACTATGATGAAAGCATGCCTCCTATCTATGATGATTATTGTGATGATATGTATGCTTTAAAGAATAATGATAACCATGAAACTTGTCATCTTGATCCTAATTTTAAATCATATGATAGTTATTTTGTTGAGTTTTCTCCCACTACTATTCATGAGAAGAATTTTGCTTATGAGGAGAGTAGTAAATTTTCTATGCTAGTAGATCATGAAAAGAATGCTTTAGGTGTTGGTTACATTGTTGAATTCATTCATGATTCTATTGAAAATTATTATGAGGGAGGAACATATGCTTGTAGGAATTGCAATAATATCAAGTTTCCTCTCTATGTGCTTCAAGTTTTGAAGCTATGCTTGTTTTACCTTCCTATGCTAATTGATTATCGTTCCCATAAGTTGTTTGCCCACAAAATACCTATGCATAGGAAGTGGGTTAGACTTAAAAGTGATAGTCATATGCTTCATGATGCTCCCGTTATGTTTCAATTCTTATCTTTTATGTGAGCATCATTGTCATCATCATGCCTAGCTAGAGAAAGGCATTAAAGAAAAGCGCTTGTTGGGAGACAACCCAATACTTATCCTTACTGTTTTTGTGTGTTCACATGATTATTCTACTGTAGTAATCATGTTTTATAGCTTTTGTTTCAATAAAGTTCCAAGTAAGACCTTTAGGATGGCTTACGGTGATAGTTGTGGTGATCCTGCTGAAAATCAGAAAATTTTGCACCCAGTAAATTAGTTTTGTTAATTCACAGAAACGTGCTTCGGATCTGATTCTTTTTTCTCTAGATTGGTACACGAATTGCTTAGGACTTCCTAATTTAGTAAGATTTTTGGAGTTCCAGAAGTATACGTTTGATACAGATTACTACAGACACTTCTGTTTTTGACAGATTCTGTTTTCTATGTGTTGTTTGCTTATTTTGATGAATCTATGAGTAGTATTGGAGGGTATGAACCATAGATAAGTTGTAGTGCAGTAGATATTACACCAATATTAATTTAGAATGAGTTCATTACACTACCTAAGTGGTTGTTTTATTTTCTTGTACTAACGGAGCTTACAAGTTTTCTGTTGAGTTTTGTGTTGTGGAGTTTTCATGTTTTGGGTAAAGATTCGATGGACTATAGAATAAGGAGTGGCAAGGGCCTAAGCTTGGGGATTCCCAAGTCACCCCAAGATAATATTCAAGAATAGCCAAAAGCCTAAGCTTGGGGATGCCCCGGAAGGCATCCCCTCTTTTGTCTTCGTTCATCGGTAACTTTACTTGGAGCTATATTTTTATTCACCACATGATATGTGTTTTGCTTGGAGCTTCATTTTCTTTTGTTAGTATTAGCTTTATGTTATTTATAATAATGTTTTGCATCTTTAGTTTCAATAAAGAAGTCAAGGATAGCCTTTGCCATGCTTATTTTGCTAGTATACATGTTGTTGTTTGAAAAACAGAAAGTTTACCGCTGTTTCAAAAATTCCCTAGAAAAGTCAGAGAGTGGTATAATGTTGAATATTTTTGCATATTGAGATCTGATAAATTTATTACAGTGGAAATTTTATTTCATAATTTTTGGAATCAGGGAAGTATTGATACTCTTGCATTCTTTACAGACTATACTGTTTTGGCAGATTGCTGTTATGGTTGCATTGTCTGTATATGTTTGCTTGATTAATGATTCTATTTGAGGATAGGAGTATTAAATATGCAGAGGCATTTAGTATGCAATGTTGAATAATTATTTAAGTGATTTGTTACAGTAGAAAATGATAAGGTTTTGCATTGGTTTATACTAACCTATCTCACGAGTTCTTGTTGAGTTTGTTGTGAATGAAGCTTCTGATAAAAAGAGAAACCATGATATGAGAGGAATTAAGGAGACACAAAAGCTCAAGCTTGGGGATGCCCAAGGCACCCCAAGATAATATTTCAAGAAGTCTCAAGCATCTAAGCTTGGGGATGCCCCGGTAGGCATCCCACCTTTCTTCTTCAACAACTATCGGTTAGTATCGGTTGAGCCTAAGTTTTTGCTTCTTCACATGAGTTGTGCTATCCTTGCAATGTAGTTTTATTTAGCTTTGCTTGCTGTTTGAATAAAGTATCAAGATCTGAAATTATTAAATGAGAGAGAGTCTTCGCATAATTGCATAATTATTTAGCTACTCATTGATCTTCACTTATATCTTTTGGAGTTTTTGTCATTTGTTCTAGTACTTCTCTTATATCTTTTAGAGCATGGTGGTAGTTTTATTTTGAAGAAATAGATGAACTCTCATGCTTCACTTATATTATTTTGAGAGTCTTAAATAGCATGGTAATTTGCTTAAATAATCCTAATATGCTAGGCATACAAGATTTGTAAGAATTCTTATGAGTGTGTTGAATACTAAGAAAAGTTTGATACTTGATAATTGTTTTCAGATATGGAGGTAGTGATATCAAAGTCGTGCTAGTTGAGTAATTGTGAATTTGAGAAATGCTCTTGTTGAAGTTTGCAAGTCCCGTAGCATGCACGTATGGTTAAAGTTGTGTAACAAATTTGAAACATGAAGTGTACCTGGTTTGTGCATCCTTATGAGTGGCGGTCGGGGACAAGCGATGGTCTTTTCCTACCAATCTATCCCCCTAGGAGCATGCGTGTAGTACTTGGTTTTTGATGACTTCTAAATTTTTGCAATAAGTATATGAGTTATTTTGACTAATGTTGAGTCCATGGATTATACGCACTTTTACCTTTCCGCCATTGCTAGGCTCTTCGGTACCGTGCATTGCCCTTTCTCACCTTGAGAGTTGGTGCAAACTTCGCCGGTGCATCCAAACCCCATGATACGATACGCTCTATCACACATAAACCTCCTTATATCTTCCTCAAAACAGCCACCATACCTACCTATCATGGCATTTCCATAGCCATTCCGAGATATATTGCCATGCAACTTTCCACCATGCCATTCATCATCATGACATACATTACTTTTATCAAATTTCCATTGCATGATCATGTAGTTGACATCGTATTTGTGGCAAAGCCACCATGCATTATTTTTCATACATGTCACTCTTGATTCATTGCACCATCCCGGTACACCACCGGAGGTATTCATATAGAGTCATATCTTGTTCTAAGTTTCGAGTTGTAATCCTTATGTTGTAATCAATAGAAGTGTGATGATCATCATTATTAGAGCATTGCCCAAAAATAAAAATAAAAAAGAAAGGCCAAAAGAAAAAAAAAGAAAGGCCCAAAAAAGGGGAAAAAAGAAAAGAAAAAAGGGCAATGCTACTATCTCTTTTTCCACACTTGTGCTTCAAAGTAGCACCTTGTTCTTCATGTAGTGAGTCTCATACATTGTGCTTCAAAGTAGCACCTTGTTCTTCATGTAGTGAGTCTCATAAGTTGTCTTTTTATACTAGTGGGAATTTTTCATTATAGAACTTGGCTTGTATATTCCTACGATGGGCTTCCTCAAATGCCCTAGGTCTTCATGAGCAAGTGAGTTGGATGCACACCCACTAGTTTTGTTTTGTTGAGCATTCATAGCTCTAGTGCATCCGTTGCATGGCAATCCCTACTCCTCATGTTGACATCAATTGATGGGCATCTCCATAGCCCGTTGATTATCCTCGTCAATGTGAGACTTTCTCCTTTTTTGTCTTCTCCACACAATCCCCATCATCATATTCTATTCCACCCATAGTGCTATATCCATGGCTCACACTCATGTATTGTGTGAAGGTTGAAAACGTTTGAGATTATTTAAGTATGAAGCAATTGCTTGGCATGTCATCGGGGGTATAGAAGTTGGGAACATCTTTGTGTGACAAAAATGAAGCATAGCCTAACTATATGATTTTGTAGGGATGAACTTTCTTTTGCCATGCTATTTTGAGAAGACATGATGGCTTTGATTAGTATGCTTGAAGTATTATTATTTTTATGTCCATATGAACTTTTGTCTTGAATCTTTTGGATCTGAATATTCATGCCACAATTAAGAAGATTTACATTGAAATTATGCCAAAGTATCACTCCGCATCAAAAATTATCTTTTTATCATTTACCTACTCGAGGACGAGCAGGAATTAAGCTTGGGGATGCTTGATACGTCTCCAACGTATCTATAATTTTTGATTGCTCCATGCTACGTTATCTACTGTTTTGGACTATATTGGGCTTTATTATCCACTTTTATATTATTTTTGGGACTAACCTATTAATCGGAGGCCCAGCCCAGATTTGCTGTTTTATGCCTATTTTAGTGTTTCGAGGAAAAGGAATATCAGACGGAGTCAAAACGGAACGAAATCAACTAGAGAAGTTATTTTTGGAAGGAAAGCCACCCAATGGAGTTGGAGTGCACGTCAAGGAAGAAGGGAGGTGCCCACGAGGGTGGGGGCGCGCCCCCTGCCTCGTGGCCCCCCCCATCGGTCCACCGACGTACTTCTTTCACCCATATATACCTACGTACCCTAAAACTTCCAGAACAGAAGATAGATCGGGAATTCCGCCACCGCAAGCCTCTGTAGCCACCAAAAACCTCTTGGGAGCCCTTTCCGGCGCCCTGCCGGATGGGGAACCCGTCACCTGTGGCCATCTTCATCATCCCGGCGCTATCCATGACGAGGAGGGAGTAGTTCACCCTCGGGGCTGAGGGTATGTACCAGTAGCTATGTGTTTTGATCTCTCTCTCTCGTGTTCTCTCTTGTGTTCCCTCTATGGCATGATCTTGATGTATCCCGAGCTTTGCTATTGTAGTTGGATCTTATGATGTTTCTCCCCCTCTACTCTCTTGTGATGAATTGAGTTTCCCCTTTGAAGTTATCTTATCGGATTGAGTCTTTTATGAGAACACTTGATGTATGTCTTGCCGTGATTATCTGTGGTGACAATGGGATATCATGTGTCACTTGATGTTTGTTTTGGTGATCAACTTGCGGGTTTCGTGACATTAGGAACATATGCATAGGGGTTGGCACACGTTCTTGACTCTCCGATAGAAACTTTGGGGCACTCTTTGAAGTACTTTGTGTTGGTTGGATGAATCTGAGATTGTGTGATGCATATCATATAATCATGCCCATGGATACTTGAGGTGACAATGGAGTATCTAGGCGACATTAGGGTTTTGGTTAATTTGTGTCTTAAGGTGTTATTCTAGTACGAACTCTTTTATAGATTGATCTGAAAGAATAACTTTGAGGTGGTTTCGTACCCTACCATAATCTCTACGTTTGTTCTCCGCTATTAGTGGCTTCGGAGTGACTCTTTGTTGCATGTTGAGGGCTCGTTATATGATCTATCTATGTTATTATTGTTGAAAGAACTTGCACTAGTGAAAGTATGGACCCTAGGCCTTGTTTCCTATCATTGCAATACCTTTTACGCTCACTTTTATCATTAGTTACCTTGCTGTTTTTATTATTTAAGATTACAAATACCTATATCTACCATCCATATTGCACTTGTATCACCATCTCTTCGCCGAACTAGTGCACCTATACAATTTACCATTGTATTGGGTGTGTTGGGGACACAAGAGACTCTTTGTTATTTGGTTGCAGGGTTGCTTGAGAGAGACCATCTTCATCCTACGCCTCCTACGGATTGATAAACCTTAGGTCATCCACTTGAGGGAAATTTGCTACTGTCCTACAAACCTGTGCACTTGCAGGCCCAACAACGTCTACAAGAAGAAGGTTGTGTAGTAGACATCACCACTCCACTGTTGAACTTATCTGAAACATACTAAGTAGAAATATTAGTCCAATAAGAGATATGTTGACATTAATTACCAAAATCAACCAGGGAGCACTTGTGCTTTCAATCTTCCCCTTTTTGGTAATTGATGACAACATACATCAAAGCTTTAGAATAAAGATATAGAGAATAACAAATAAAGCTTTGGAAAGACATGTAGCATGCATAGGCTCCCCTACCTGTATGCATTCATGTAAATATGGAATGTAAGATCATGTGAATGCATAACCATGACAGAGCAAGCAATGAGTTACATGTATCTTGGCTATATGCATCAGAGCAAAAGGTGTGAATATAGGAAATATACCTTCATGCTCATGAGTTTTTCTTGCAAATAATATGTACATCAGCAAGAGATCCTCATGCACATGAGTGTGATGCATATACTTACCTTGTGGTCTTGAGATAGCTTTGGAAAGAGATGAACCTAGGTAAACAAGGTTAGATAACACAGGTACATCTACTAAGCAGAGCAAGAACAGCAAACCACAAGAGTACCAAGATTGGGATGACATGTGGAGAGTGAGTACTAGGTACTCTATTGGATGTAGACATGTCCCCACAGGTAAATATATGCAATGAATTCAAAGATTTCCTTCCCTTAGATGTCTTGCTCCGCCTGAATCTTGTATGGGATACTGGGAGAAGAAAGGGAATAGAAAATTAGAGCAAATGCAAACAACCAAATAAACACAAATATGAACATGTCTTTCCCCACTTAAAGACATGTGTCTTCTCTCCTATTGAACACCAGTCATCTGGGGCTTTTGATGCGATTCCTCTCTCTCCCTGTTGAAGAACTCTCTCCCCCTGTTGAAATGATTAAGCTTTGATGTGATCTCTCTCTCCCCCTTTGACATCAATTTCCAAGAAGGGCTCTTCTGGATTTTTTTTCAAATAGGTTTGGTCCTTGAGTCATAGAGCAAAGTAGCATGTTGAACGTGATGGTGGTAGAGGACAAGAATCATTGAGTGGAGCTGGAGCAAAAAAGAATGCAGGATCAAGTGGCAAGTTGTCTTTTCTGCAGTCAAGTCGGTGGCACCGAGTTGTGTGCTTCGGTTGCACCGAAAGGATTCAGTTGGACCAAAAGTATTAGACCGGTGTGACCGAGTTCATCACAGACAAAACACTTGTCACCTCAGCTCACTAGACAAGTAAGATCTCACAAGGATTCGCAAGGAATTAACTGAAGGATTCGCAATGAATTGGATGTAGGGAATGCAGAACAGAAATAAAAATGAAAGGGGAAACAAATATGCATCAGACAAATGCAAGAGCACAGAGAAACACAAGAGAACTTCATCTAGAATTGGTCGGCGACAAAGTCACCTATGTTAGAGTATATTGAATTAGGAGTCAAGTGAGGACACTTGATCATAGGTAATACTCATCGTTTAAGCTCAAAATGGGGTTACCATTTTTCATTTAAGCATCTTGATGTATTAACATCTTGTTGAGTTGCTTTGACCCATGACTTGGAGTAAAGCTTCTCTAAGATGGAATAACATACCTTAGGTGGTGTTGTTGATCTTGATCATGTAGTTGAACTTGTGTGGGTTGCTTAAGGTTGATGTAGCTCATCAAGAGTTGGGAGCACCACTTGTAATTGGAGTTCATCTAGCTACATGGGTTAGTTTTGCAAGGAGGAGCACTTGTGTATCCAAAATGACAATCATGAAACTTGATATAGAATTTGTCAATGGATATGTTTGAAGGGTTTCGTGCTTCCTTGTCTTCAACCACCATATTGTGGAGACTTGGTGATGTAGAGATTGCTCAAGGTGTGAGTGAGTTGCAATGTCATAGATTTAGGTTCATCCAAGTACCTACAAGGGTTAGATAGCATGCAAGGGTGCAAATATATCCAAGACATATGATTATCATCATAAGAGAAATATCAAGGATTAGTCAAAGGCTCGTGCCTTGCATGTATCCAAATGGAGTTCCTACTCCAAGTTTGAGGCATCAATGATGTTCAATTCACCTCTCAACCGGCAAAACACTTTCTCATCAAGTGGTTTCGTGAATATATCCACCAATTGCTTATCGGTACGAACATGCTTAAGATCAATATCCCCTTTAGCAACATGATCTCAAATGAAATGATGACGAACTTCAATATGCTTAGTTCGAGAATGTTGCACAGGATTGTGAGCAATCTTAATGGCACTTTCATTTTCACAAAGCAAAGGAACATGTTTCACATATATCCCATAATCTTTAAGAGTTTGGGTCATCCAAAGTAATTGAGCACAACATGAACTAGCTGCAATGTATTCCGCTTCGGTGGTGGATAAGGATACCGAGTTTTGTTTCTTGGAGGACCAATACACAAGAGATCTACCAAGAAATTGACAAGTACCCGAAGTGTACTTTCTATCAACCTTGTCTACAGCATAGTCCGAATCGGAGTAGCCAACAAGATCAAAATAAGACCTCTTAGGATACCAAATGCCAAAATTTGGTGTATGTATTAAGTATCTCACTATCCTTTTCACAGCCTTAAGATGATATTCTTTAGGGGCCGCTTGATATCGTGCACTCATGCACACACTTGGCATAATATCGGGATGAGAGGCACATAGATATAACAATGAACCAATCATAGAGTGGTAAACCTTTTGATCAACCGGTTCACCATCTTTAGTCAAATCAAGATGTCCACTAGTTGGCATGGGTGTATGCATACCTTTGCATTCTTGCATATTGAACTTCTTGAATAAGTCCTTGGTGTACTTTGTTTGAGAGACAAAGGTACCTTCCTTAGTTTTCTTGATTTGCAAACCAAGAAAGAATTTGAGTTCACTCATCATAGACATCTCAAACTTCTCCGACATTAGCTTTCCAAACTTCTCACTAAAATTAGGGTTAGTCGGACCAAATATTATATCATCAACATAAATTTGGCACACAAATAGTTCTCCATTAACCCTTTTAGTAAAAAGAGTAGAATCTATTTTACCAATTTCAAAGCCTTTTTCAATAAGGAACTTGGTCAAGCATTTATACCACGCTCTAGGAGCTTGTTTAAGTCCATAAAGAGCTTTGTGAAGTTTGTAAACATGATTAGGTTTCTTAGTATTGACAAATCCGGGAGGTTACTTAACATAAACTTCCTCTTCAATTTCACCATTTAGAAAAGCACTTTTAATGTCCATTTGGTACAAGGTGATATCATGGTGATTAGCATAAGCAAGTAATATGCGAATGGACTCAAGTCTAGCAACAGGGGCATATGTCTCACCATAGTCCATACCTTCGACTTGAGTGTAGCCTTGGGCGACGAGACGTGCTTTGTTGCGAACTACTTGTCCATTTGGTACCGATGATGTTGTGGTTGTTGTCTGGCTTCTCGGCCAATGTCCACACTTGGTTTCTCTCAAAGTTGTATAGCTCTTCATGCATGGCATTTATCCAATCAGGATCTTCCAATGCTTCTTTAACCTTCATAGGTTCAATGTTAGAGATGAATGAATAAGGTTCACAAAAATTAGCCAAACGAGTTTTAGAGCGAGTGATTCTCCCGGTTTGGGTATCATTGTAGATTTTCTTGACGGGATGGTCTTTCGCGACTCTTGCTCGAACTCATGAGAGCTTTTGTTTTGGTCGGGGTGGAACATCTTCTTCATCATCTTGTTCTTCTTCTTGGCCTTCTTCATTGTTGACGTTGTCATTTCCTTGTCATGGTGGAGAGGGAGGTTGATGAGGTTCATCTTGCTCTACTTCCTCATCTTATTCATCTTGGTGTGTTCCACTTGTGGATGCTTTCGTATCAACTCTTGGTTCACCTTGTCGTGAGGTAGAAGCTTCCACTTCGACAGACGAGGTACTCTCCTTCACCTTCGTTGGATGGATCTTGCCAATAGACAAGTCTTGGATTGCTTCCGAAGGTCTTGGTCTCCTACATCAATTGGCAATTGTTCTACTTGCGAGCCGTTAGATTCATCAAACTCCACATCTACCATCTCTTCAACCTTTCGGGTGAAATTGTTGTAGACACGGTAAGTGTGAGAGTTTGAGCCATAACCAAGTAGGAAACCTTCATGAGATTTAGGAGCAAATTTAGAACGACAATGCTTACCAAGAATGTAGAACTTTGAGCCAAATACTCGAAAGTATCCAACTTCGGGTTTGTTACCGGTGAGGAGCTCGTATGCCGTCTTGCCGAGTAGCTTCTGAAGATACAAGCGATTTGTTGCATGACAAGCCATCTCAACCGCTTCCGCCCAAAAGTGTTTTGGAGTCTTGTACTCATCAAGCATCGTTCTTGCCATCTCAATAAGAGTCCGGTTCTTCCTCTCAACAACTCCATTTTCTTGAGGCGTGCACGTAGCCGAGAACTTGTGTGAAATCCGTTCCTTCTCAAGAAAGGTATCAACATTTGCATTCTTGAACTCCGCTCTGTTGTCGCTCCAAACCTTCTTGATCTTCACTTCAAATTGATTTTGGGCCTTCCTAGCAAAGTTTTTGAAGATCTTTTGGACCTGCGATTTATCATCAAGAAAGAACACCCACGTAAATCTTGAAAAATCATCGACTATGACTAGACCAAATGAGTTACCACCGAGACTCTTGTAGGCATTGGGACCAAAGAGATCCATGTGAAGTAGCTCGAGCGGTCTTCTCATGGTCATGATGTTCTTCATGGGGTGGCTTCCTCCAACTTGTTTTCCTGCTTGACAAGCACTACTAAGTCTATCCTTGTCAAATATAACATCTTTTACTCTAAGGATATGATCACCTTTAATAAGATTATCAAGATTTCACATGCCCACATGACCTAACCTTCTATGCCACAACCAGCCTTTTGAGGATTTAGCAATCAAGCAAGTTCTAGGTTGAGCCTTTTTAGTGAAATCAACAATGTAAAGATCACCTCTACGTATACCGGTAAAGACTATTTTATGATTGTCTCTTTGAAACACTTGGCAATCTACTTCAGTAAATAGGACATTCAAACTGAAATCAGCAAGTCTAGATACTGAAAGTAAATTATACCCAAGAGATTCAATGAGCATGACATTTTGTGTGGAGCTATCATGTGAGATGGCCACCTTACCAAGGCCAACCACCTTACCCTTTGAGTTATCACCAAAAGTGACATACTTTCGAGGGCCATTGTTTTTAGCAAGCTCACGGAACATATCCTTGTCTCCGGTCATGTGATCGGTACATCCACTATCAAGGACCCATTCCTTTCCTCCAGCCATGTAGTCGCGAAGATTAGCCATAAGACCAAAGTGTCTCATTGCATCATCAAGATCATAGTCACTATCATCATCCTTATCAATATCCATGTTCAACATCGTCTTGTGATTGATTAATTCCTAGAGTGGGTAATTCATTAGATAAATGATCATCGCAATGGTCATCTTTATGAATTCTAATAGCTTCGGAGATGATATTGCTAATGATTCCAACATCTTCTTTTGCACGCATGAGAGACTCCAAAATTCCATCAGCATGGAGCTTCTTCACGCGTTTTACACCAATGTGACCAAGGCGGCAGTGCCACAAGTATGTGGGACTATCGTTATCAACTTTACATCTTTTGGTATTCACACTATGAATATGTGTAACATCACGTTCGAGATTCATTAAGAATAAACCATTGACCAGCAGGGCATGACCATAAAACATGTCTCTCATATAAATAGAACAACCATTATTCTCGGATTTAAATGAGTAACCATCTCGTATCAAACGAGATCCAGATACAATGTCCATGCTCAAAGCCGGAACTAAATAACAATTATTGAGGTTTAAAACTAATCCCGTAGGTAAATGTAGAGTTAGCGTGCCGACGGCGATCACATCGACCTTGGAACCATTCCCGACGCGCATCGTCACCTCGTCCTTCGCCAGTCTCCGCTTATTCCGCAGCTCCTGTTTTGAGTTACAAATATGAGCAACCGCACCGGTATCAAATACCCAGGAGCTACTATGAGTACTGGTAAGGTACACATCAATTACATGTATATCACATATACCTTTGGTGTTGCCGGCGTTCTTGTCCGCTAAGTACTTGGGGCAGTTCCGCTTCCATTGTCCGCTTCCCTTGCAATAAAAGCACTCAGTCTCAGGTTTGGGTCCATGCTTTGGCTTCTTCCCGGCAACTGGCTTACCGGGCGCAGCAACTCCCTTGTCTTCCTTCTTGAAGTTCTTCTTAACCTTGCCTTTCTTGAAACTAGTGGTTTTATTGACCATCAACACTTGAAGTTCCTTTTTGATCTCCACCTACGCTGATTTCAGCATTGAATATACCTCAGGAATGGTTTTCACCATCCCCTCCATATTGAAGTTCATCACAAAGCTCTTGTAGCTAGGTGGGAGCGACTGGAGGATTCTGTCGACCACCACGTCATCCGGGAGATTAACTCCCAGTTGAGATAAGCGGTTGTGCAACCCAGACATTTTGACTATGTGCTCGCTGACAGAACCATTCTCCTCCATCTTACAACTGTAGAACTTGTTGGAGACTTCATATCTCTCGACCCGGGCGTGAGCTTGGAAAACCATTTTCAGCTCTTGGAACATCTCATATGCTCCGTGCTGCTCAAAACGCTTTTGGAGCCCCGGTTCTAAGCTGTAAAGCATGCCGCACTGAACCAGGGAGTAATCATCACTACGCGACTGCCAGGCGTTCATAACATCTTGAGTTGCTGGGAAAACGGGTGCTTCACCTAGCGGTGCATCTAGGACATATGCTTTCTTGGTAGCAATGAGGATGATCCTCAAGTTCCGGACCCAGTCCGTATAGTTGCTGCCATCGTCTTTCAGCTTGGTTTTCTCTAGGAACGCGTTGAAGTTGAGGGCAACATTAGCGTAGGCTATTTGATCTACAAGACATATTGCAAAGATTTTAGACTAAGTTCATGATAATTAAGTTCATCTAATCAAATTATGTAATGAACTCACACTCAGATAGACATCCCTCTAGTCATCTAAGTGATCCATGATCCGAGTCAACTAGGCCGTGTCCGATCATCACGTGAGACGGACTAGTCATCATCGGTGAACATATTCATGTTGAGCGTATCTTCAATACGACTCATGTTCGACCTTTCGATCTCTTGTGTTCCGAGGCCATGTATGTACATGCTAGGCTCGTCAAGTCAACCTAAGTGTTTTGCATGTGTAAATCTGGCTTACACCCGTTTTATGTGAACGTTAGAATCTATCACACCCGATCATCACGTGGTGCTCCAAGACAACGAACTTTCGCAATGGCGCACAGTTAGGGGGAACACTTTCTTGAAATTATTATGAGGGATCAACTTATTTACTACCTTCGTTCTAAGCAAATAAGACGCAAAACATGATAAACATCACATGCAATCAAGTAGTGACATGATATGGCCAATATCATTTTGCTCCTTTTGATCTCCATCTTCGGGGCGCCATGATCATCATGGTCACCGGCATGACACCATGATCTCCATCATCATGATCTCCATCATCGTGTCTTCATGAAGTTGTCACACCAATGATTACTTCTACTTCTATGGCTAACGTGTTTAGCAATAAAGTAAAGTAATTACATGGCGTTATTCAATGACACGCGGGTCATACAAAAAATAAAGACAACTCCTATGGCTCCTGCCGGTTGTCATACTCATCGACATGCAAGTCGTGATTCCTATTACAAGAACATGATCAATCTCATACATCACATATATTTCATTCATCACATCCTTTTGGCCATATCACATCACAAGGCATATGCTGCGAAAACAAGTTAGACGTCCTCTAATTGTTGTTGCATGTTTTTACGTGGCTGCTATAGGTTTCTAGCAAGAATGTTTCTTACCTACGCCAATACCACAACGTGATATGCCAATTTCTATTTACCCTTCATAAGGACCCTTTTCATCGAATCCGATCCGACTAAAGTGGGAGAGACATACACCCGCTAGCCACCTTATGCAACTAGTGCATGTCAGTCGGTGGAACATGTCTCACGTAAGCGTACGTGTAAGGTCGGTCCAGGCCGCTTCATTCCATGATGCCGCCGAAACAAGATAAGACTAGTAGTGGTAAGAAAATTGACAAAACCAACGCCCACAACAATTTTGTGTTCTACTCATGCATAGAAACTACGCATAGATCTAGCTCATGATGCCACTGTTGGGGAACGTAGCAGAAAATAAAAAAATTCTACGCATCACCAAGATCAATCTATGGAGTCATCTAGCAACAGAGAGAGGAGTGCATCTACATACCCTTGTAGATCGCGAGCGGAAGCGTTCAAGAGAACGGGGATGATATAGTCGTACTCGTCATGATCCAAATCACCGATGATCCTAGCGCCGAACGGACGGCATCTCCGCGTTCAACACACGTACGGTTGGGGAAGACATCTCCTCCTTCTTGATCCAGCAGGGGGAAGGAGAGGTTGATGGAGATCCAGCAGCACGACGGCGTGGAGGTGGAAGTAGCGGCGATCTCGGCAGGGCTTCGCCAAGCTCAGCGAGAGGGAGAGGTGTTACAGAGGGAGAGGGAGGTGCCAGGAGCTGGGGTGCGCAGCCCTCCCTCCCCCCCCTCTTTATATAGGGGCCCTGGGGGGCGCCGACCCCTAGAGATTGAATATCAAGGGGGAGCGGCGGCCAAGGGGGGAACTTGCCCCCCAAGCCAAGTGGGGCGCCCCCCCACCCCTAGGGTTTCCAACCCTAGGCACAGGGGGAGGCCCAAGGGGGGCGCACCAGCCCACCAGGGGCTGGTTCCCCTCCCACTTCAGCCCATGGGGCCCTCCGGGATAGGTGGCCCCACCCGGTGGACCCCCGGGACCCTTCTGGTGGTCCCGGTACAATACCGGTGACCCCCGAAACTTTCCCGGTGGCCGAAAGTGGACTTCCTATATACAAATCTTCACCTACGGACCATTCCAGAACTCCTCGTGACGTCCGGGATCTCATCCAGGACTCTGAACAACTTTTGGGATACCGCATACTAATATCTCTACAACCCTAGCGTCACCGAACCTTAAGTGTGTAGACCCTATGGGTTCGGGAGACACGCAGACATGACCGAGACGACTCTCCGGTCAATAACCAACAGCGGGACCTGGATACCCATGTTGGCTCCCACAAGCTCCTCGATGATCTCATCGGATGAACCACGATGTCGAGGATTCAAGTAATCCCGTATACAATTCCCTTTGTCAATCGGTACGTTACTTGCCCGAGATTCGATCGTCGGTATCCCAATACCTCGTTCAATCTCGTTACCGGCAAGTCACTTTACTCGTACCGTAATGCATGATCCCATGACCAACCACTTGGTCACATTGAGCTCATTATGATGATGCATTACCGAGTGGGCCCAGAGATACCTCTCCGTCATACGGAGTGACAAATCCCAATCTCGATTCGTGTCAACCCAACAGATGCTTTCGGAGATACCTATAGTATACTTTTATAGCCACCCAGTTACGTTGTGACGTTTGGTACACCCAAAGCACTCTTACGGTATCCGGGAGTTACACGATCTCATGGTCTAAGGAAATGATACTTGACATTAGAAAAGCTCTAGCAAACGAACTACACGATCTTGTGTTATGCTTAGGATTGGGTCTTGTCCATCACATCATTCTCCCAATGATGTGATCCCGTTATCAATGACATCCAATGTCCATGGTCAGGAAACCGTAACCATCTATTGATAAACGAGCTAGTCAAGTAGAGGCTCACTAGGGACATGTTGTGGTCTATGTATTCACACATATATTACGATTTCCGGATAACACAATTATAGCATGAACAATAGATAATTATCATGAACAAGGAAATATAATAATAATCATATTATTATTGCCTCTAGGGAATATTTCCAACAGATGATCATCACACTTTTATTGATTTACAACTCATGAATTACAACTCGAAACTAGAACAAGATATGACTCTATATGAATGCCTCTGGTTCATCAACTACATGATCATGCAATGGCAATATGACAAAAGTAATGCGTGTCATGATGATAAATGGAACGGTGGAAAGTTGCATGGCAATATATCTCGGAATGGCTATGGAAATGCCATAATAGGTTGGTATGGTGGCTATTTTGAGGAAGATATAAGGAGGTTTATGTGTGATAGAGCGTATCATATCACGGGGTTTGGATGCACCGGCGAAGTTTGCACCAACTCTCAAGGTGAGAAAGGGCAATGCATGGTACCGAAGAGGCTAGCAATGATGGAAAGTTAAAAGTGCGCATAATCCATGGACTCAACATTAGTCAAAAGAACTCATATACTTATTGCAAAAATTTAGAAGTCATCAAAAACCAAGCACTACGCGCATGCTCCTACAGGGATAGATTGGTAGGAAAAGACCATCGCTCATCCCCGACCGCCACTCATAAGGATGCACAATCCAAGGACACTTCATGTTTCAAATTTGGTACACAACTTTAACCATACGTGCATGCTACGGGACTTGCTAACTTCAACACAAGCATTCTTTAAATTCATAATTACCCAACTAGCATGACTTTAATATCACTACCTCCATATCTCAAAACAATTATCAAGTATCAAATTGATCATTGCATCCAATTCACTTCCTATGATAGTTTTTTATTATACCCAACTTGGATGCCTACCATTCTAGGACCAATTTTATAACCATAGCAAATACCATGCTGTTCTAAGAGACTCTCAAAATAATATAAGTGAAGCATGAGAGACTAGCAATTTCTACAAAATTAAGCCACCGCCGTGCTCTAAAAGGTATAAGTGAAGCACAAAGAGTATTCTAATAAATTCCAATCAAGTGGGCTTCTCCCAAAAGGTGTGTACAGAAAGGATGATTGTGGAAAACTAAAAAGAAGATACTGATATCATACACGACGCTCCAAGCAAAACACATATCATGTGGCGAATAAAAATATAGCTCCAAGTAAAGTTAGCAATGAACGAAGACGAAAGAGGGGATGCCTTCCCGGGGGCATCCCCAAGCTTAGGCTTTTGGCTACTCTTTTAATATCTTGGGGTGCCATGGGAATCCCCAAGATTAGGCTTTCACCACTCCTTATTCCATAGTCCATCAAATCTTTACCCAAAACTTGAAAACTTCACAACACAAAACTCAACAGGAAATCTCATAAGCTCCGTTAGTGAAAGAAAACAAAACCACCACATAAGCTACTGTAATGGACTCATTCTTTATTTATATTGTTGTTAAACCTACTGTATTTCAAGTTATCTATGGTTCATACCACTTAATACTAGCCATAGATGCACCAAAATAAGCAAACAACACACGAAAAACAGAATCTGTCAAAAACAGAACAGTCTGTAGCAATCTGTAACTAACCAAACTTATGGAACTCTAAAAATCATACCAAAATAGGAAGTCCTGGACAATTTGTCTATTGATCTACAGAAAAAAGAATCAACGCAAAATCACGTTTCTGTGATTTAGCAAAACTAATTTCGTGCGCGGAAAGTTTCTGTTTTTCAGCAGAATCAAATCAACTATCACCATAGGTTATCCTATAGGTTCTACTTGGCACAAACACTAATTAGAACATAAAAACACATCTAAACATAAGGTAGATGCAAAATTTATTACTAAACAGAAACAAAAACAAAAACACAAATAAAATTGGGTTGCCTCCCAACTAGCGCTATCGTTTAACGCCCCTAGCTAGGCATAAAAGCGAAGATAGATCTAAATAGTGCCATCTTTGGCACTTGGAAAGAAAAGAGCAAATTTCCTTTCTATGGCATTCATCCTTCTATTTTGGGAAAGCACATTGCCATTAATGGAGGAAGTAAGATTAAGCACGTTACGGAAATTTGCATCTAAACTAGACTTCATCTCTTTGATAATTTCGTTTCGATAGAAGCATTAGAGGGTGGTAGATTCAACCTTATCATTCATGGGGTGCCCAAATATAGTTTTCATTCTTTCATAGGTATCTATAGCATCCCCTTCAAGAAAACCTTCTTCAAAAATAGAATCTAGAACTTGCTTGAAAGAAGCGGGCAAGCCAACATAGAAACTTTTTAAGTAAACCTCAATTTAATATTGTGGTACATAGCTAGCCCGAATTCTTAATAACCTATCCCAAGCATCTTTTAAAGACTCATCAAGTAAATAACAAAAAATTCCAGAGTCATCTTCATCAAAATTATTTAAGCTCTCATTGGTGACCCCGGTGGGTCTTTGTATAGCATCATTATTCATGAGCTTAGAGAGGATAGAGGGGCTATCCAAGGTACTAGAACCTTGGAAAGGACCCTTAGTTCTTTTCGATTCGGCCATGGCAACGAGTAATCCAACACACAAGCAAACGGAAAAAGGGCAAGTGAAAAAGAGAGGAGAAGATTGGGAAAGAGAGGGCGAATAAAACGGCAAGGGTGAAGTGGGGGAGAGGAAAACGAGAGGCAAATGGCAAATAAAGTAAATGCGAGGGAGATGAGTTTGTGATGGGTACTTGGTATGTCTTGACTTGAGCGAAGACCTCCCCGGCAACGGCGCCAGAAATCCTTCTTGCTATGTCTTGAGCTTGCATTGGTTTTGCTTGAAGAGGAAAGGGTGATGCAGCAATAGTAGCTTAAGTATTTCTCTCAGTTTTTGAGAACCAACGTATCAATCCAGTAGGAGGCTCCTCAAAAGTCCCACGCACCTACACAAACAAACAAAGAACTCGCAACCAACGCCATAAAGGGGTTGTCAATCCCTTCAAGGCCACTTGCGATAGTGAGATCTGATAGAGATAGTATGATAAGATAAATATATTTTTGGTATTTTATAATATATATTGGAAAACTAAAGATGCAAATAAAAGTAGATTGAAAGCTTATATGATAAAAGATAGACCCGGGGGCCATAGGTTTCACTAGTGGCTTCTCTCAAGATAGCATAAGTATTACGGTGGCTGAAAAAATCACTGTCGAGCAATTGATAGAAAAGCGGATAATTATGAGATTATCTAGGCATGATCATGTATATAGGAATCACGTCCGCGACAAGTAGACCGACTCCTGCCTGCATCTACTACTATTACTCCACACATCGACCGCTATCCAGCATGCATCTAGAGTATTAAGTTCATCAGAACAGAGTAACGCATTAAGAAGGATGACATGATGTAGAGGGATAAACTCATGCAATATGATATAAACCCCATCTTTTTATCCTCGATGGCAACAACACAATACAATACATGCCTTGCAACCCCTATTGTCACTGGGTAAGGACACCGCAAGATTGAACCCAAAGCTAAGCACTTCTCCCATGGCAAGAAAGATCAATCTAGTAGGCCAAACCAAACTGATAATTTGAAGAGACTTGCAAAGATAACTCAATCATACATAAAAGAATTCAGAGGAGGTTCCAATATTTCTCATAGATAAACTTGATCATAAACCCACAATTCATCGGATCTCGACAAACAAACCGCAAAAAGAGTTACATCGAATAGATCTCCACAAGAGAGGGGGGGAACATGGTATTGAGATCCAAAAAGAGAGAAGAAGCCATCTAGCTAACAACTATGGACCCGAAGGTCTGTGGTAAACTACTCACAACTCATCGGAGGGGCTATGGTGTTGATGTAGAAGCCCTCTGTGGTCGATTCCCCCTCCGGCGGAGCGCCGGTGAAGGCTCCAAGATGGGATCTCGCGGATACAGAAGGTTATAGTGGTGGAAATTGTTTTTCGTTGGCTCCCTGGATGTTTTCGGGGTACGTGGGTATATATAGGAGGAAGAAGTAGGTCGGTGGCCGCCCAAGGGGCCCACGAGAAAGGGGGTGCGCCCTGTAGGGGTGGGCGCGCCCTCCACCCCCGTGGCCGCCTTGGCTGCTTCTTGGCTTGCACTCCAAGTCCTCTGGATCACGTTCATTCCAAAAAACACACTCCCAAAGGTTTCATTATGTTTGGACTCCATTTGATATTCCTTTTCTTCGAAATATTGAAATAGGCAAAAAAACAGCAATACGGGCTGGGCCTCCGGTTAGTAGGTTAGTCCCAAAAATGATACAAATGTGTAAAATAAAGCCCATAAACATCCAAAAGGGGTAATATAATAGCATGGAACAATCAAAAATTATAGATATGTTGGATATGTATCAGGGTCATGGTGCCGATGAAACGAGTTTTTCCCAGTGCAATTACATTTGCCAGTATGGGACGACCTTAATGCGTTTCATTGTCGTGCCTCTGGTCGGTGCCTCCATCTAGGGAAGGTTATGGGCATGTTGTACCCTGGCCGGTAAGCAGGCATAACCTTGTGAGCCAGTTGTTAAAGTTTTTGGTACCGGGTCCCAGAGTGGATCATGGCCACGACGGTGGTCGATGTGTCTTGAGGTAGACACGGGGCCACCCAGGACTAGCCTGATGTGGATTGAGTCGGAGTGGCCGGGAGAGTGTCATGGCAATGAAGTGGTTTCGTCGGAATGCCGTTGGTCCACCCGAATGGGAGTGCGAGGCCATGGGTTCCGTAGTGTGGGTCCAGTGCGCTACCTCTGCAGAGTGTATTAATCTATCGATAGCCGAGTCCATGGTTACGGACACGCTTGAAAGTAGGGTCACCATGGGTCAACACTTAATAAATTTGCACACTAAGTTTGCACTGAGGTGATGGCGGTGAGGCCATCGTGTTGAGTTGGGCCATGTATTGGTCGAGTTGTGATTGCCGTAAGGATCACGGGCCATTTATTGGTTGGGTTGTGATCGCCATAAGGATCACGGGCCATTTATTGGTCAGGTTGTGATCGCCGTAAGGATCACGGGCCATTTATTGGTTGGGTTGTGATCGCCGTAAGGATCACAAGTTTGTCTCTGTGTTCATCACGTTTGTGGTCTGAAAATGATCACGTCCGGTAAGCCAGTCCAAGGGACGAGTACCACTTGAGCATAGTCACAGCATGTTGGATATATTGTTGCATTGTTGTTAATTGGTTAAATATCATGATATTATCTGTCATTATGTTTATGCTTGTTGTGAGCTTGCAAGTACATTCAATGTACTGACCTGGCGTGTCATGCCAGATTTCAGGAAAGTCTCGTTGGAAAGGAGAGCTGTCCGAGTCTAAATCGTGTCCACATCGGTGTCCCTATGCTATGGAGTTCCTCTACGACGTTGTTCCGCTGCCGCGTAGTTGTCATGATCGACGCCCTTTATGTTCACTAAATAATGTACATATTGTTCAGCCGCACCGTGTGTGCCGCTTGGCCTCGCTAACTGTTGTAATATGAACTATGATCCGCTAGCATCAATAAAGTGGTTGCTTTTATGTACCAAGTTGTTGTGTGTTGCCAGAAGACAAGGTCTCTGGGCTGGCAATGCATGGTAAACCGGTCGCTCTGAGCCGGGGTGCCACAATATCCATAACTAAAGATAGAAAACAACTAAGAACAGCAAATAAAAATTACTTAGTGATAAAGCAAACAAGCACATGCTACATCTTGAGCTTGCGTTGGTTTTCCTCGAAGAGGAGAGGGTGATGCAGCAAAGTGTAGCGTAAGTATTTCCCTCAGTTTTGAGAACCAAGGTATCAATCCAGTAGGAGGCTCCTCAAAAGTCCCACGCACCTACACAAACAAACTGAGAACTTGCAACCAACGCAATAAAGAGGTTGTCAATCCCTTCACGGCCACTTGCGAAAGTGAGATCTAATAAAGATAGTATGATAAGATAAATCTATTTTTGGTATTTTGTAATATAGATGCAAAAAGTAAAGATGCAAATAAAGTAGATTGAAAGCAAATATGATAAGAGATAGACCCGGGGGCCATAGGTTTCACTAGAGGCTTCTCTCAAGATAGCATAAGTATTACGGTGGGTGAACAAATTACTGTCGAGCAATTGATAGAAAAGCACATAGTTATGAGATTATCTAGGCATGATCATGTATATAGGCATCATGTCCATAACAAGTAGACCGACTCCTGCCTGCATATACTACTATTACTCCACACATCGACAGACTCCTGCCTACATCTAGAGTATTAATTTCATAAGAACAGAGTAACGCATTAAGCAAGATGACATGATGTAAAGGGATAAACACATGCAATATGATATAAACCCCATCTTGTTATCCTCGATGGCAACAATACAATACGTGTCTTGCAACCCTTTTTGTCACTGGGTAAGAACACCGCAAGATTGAACCCAAAGCTAAGCACTTCTCCCATGGCAAGAAAGACCAATCTAGTAGGCCAAACCAAACTGATAATTCGAAGAGACTTGCAAAGAGAACTCAATCATACATAAAAGAATTCAGAGAAGATTCAAATATTATTCATAGATAAACTTGATCATAAACCCACAATTCATCGGATCTTGACAAACACACCGCAAAAAGAGTTTACATCGAATAGATCTCCACAAGAGAGCGGGAGAACATTGTATTGAGATCCAAAAAGAGAGAAGAAGTCATCTAGCTAATAACTATGGACCCGTAGGTCTGTGGTAAACTACTCAAAACTCATCGGAGGGGCAAGGATGTTGATGTAGAGGCCCTCCGTGGTTGATTCCCCCTTCGGCAGAGTGCCGGCGAAGGCTCCAAGATGGGATCTCGCGGATACAGAAGGTTACGGCGGTGGAAATTGTGTTTCGTGGTGCTCCTGGATGTTTTCGGGGTACGTAGGTATATATAGGAGGAAGAAGTACGTCGGTGGCCGCCCGAGGGGCCCACGAGACAGGGGGCGTGCCCTACAGGGGGGACGGCCCCCTATCTCGTGGGGCTCTCGGAAGCTTCTTGACTTGCACTCCAAGCTCTCCGGATCATGTTTGTTCCAAAAATCACGCTCCCGAAGGTTTCATTCCGTTTGGACTCCATTTGATATTCCTTTTCTTTGAAATACTAAAATAGGCAAAAAAACAGCAATATGAGCTGGGCCTGCGGTTAGTAGGTTAGTCCCAAAAATGATATAAATGTGTAAAATAAAGCCCATAAACATCCAAAAGGGGTAATATAATAGCATGGAACAATCAAAAATTATAGATACGTTGGAGACGTATCAAGCAACCCCAAGCTTAATTCCTGCTCGTCCTCGAGTAGGTAAATGATAAAAAGAGAATTTTTGATGTGGAATGCTACCTAGCATATTTCTCAATGTAATTTTCTTTATTGTGGCATGAATGTTCAGATACAAATGAATACAAAGTAAAAGTTCATATTGACATAAGAAATAGTAATACTTCAAGGATACTAATCAAAGTAATCATGTCTTCTCAAAATATCATGGCTAAAGAAAGTTATCCCTACAAAATCATATAGTCTGGCTATGCTCTATCTTCATCACACAAAGTATTTAATCATGCACAACCCCGATGACAAGCCAAGCAATTGTTTCATACTTTAATAATCTCAAACTTTTTCAACTTCCACGCAATACATGAGCGTGAGCCATGGACATAGCACTATATGTGGAACAGAATGGTGGTTGTGAAGAAGACAAAAAAGGAGAAGATAGTCTCACATCAACTAGGCGTATCAACGGGCTATGGAGATGCCCATTAATAGATATCAATGTGAGTGAGTAGGGATTGCCATGCAACAGATGCGCTAGAGCTATAAATATATGAAAGCTCAATAAAAGAAACTAAGTGGGGTGCATCCAACTTGCTTGCTCACGAAGACCTAGGGCACTTTGAGGAAGCCCATCATTGGAATATACAAGCCAACTTCTATAATGAAAATTTCCCACTAGTATATGAAAGTGACAACATATGAGACTCTCTATCATGAAGATCATGGTGCTATTTTTGAAGCACAAGTGTGGAAAAAGAGATAGTAGAATTGTCCCTTCTCTCTTTTTCTCTCACTTTATTTTCTTTATTTCTTTTTTTCTCTTTGGCCTTTTTTTTCTTTTTGGCCTTTCCCTTTTTCTCTCTTTCTTTTTTTATTTTTGTAAAGTCCGAAGTCTCATCCCGACTTGTGGGGGAATCATAGTCTTCATCATCCTTTCCTCACTAGGACAATGCTCTAATAATGAAGATCATCACACTTTTATGGATTTACAACTCAAAGCTAGAACAAGATATGACTCTATATGAATGCCTCCGGCGGTGTACCGGGATATGCAATGAATCAAGAGCGACATGTATGAAAATTATGAAGGTGGCCATGCCACAAATACAATGTCAACTACATGATCATGCAAAAAGCAATATGACAAAAGTAATGCGTGTCATATGAACGGAACGGTGGAAATTTGCATGGCAATATATCTCGGAATGGCTATGGAAATGCCATAATAGGTAGGTATGGTGGCTGTTTTGAGGAAGGTAAATGGTGGGTGTATGGTACCGGCGAAAATTGCACGATACAAGAGAGGCTAGCAATGGTGGAAGGGTGAAAGAGTGCGTATAATCCATGGAATCAACATTTATCAAAGGAACTCATATACTTGTTGCAAAAATTTAGAAGTCATCAAAAACCAAAGTACTACGCGCATGTGCTACCTATTGAGCACTACGCTGGATTTCCCCGAAGAGGAGAGGATGATGCAGCAAAGTAGCATAAGTATTTCCCTCAGTTTTTTAGAACCAAGGTATCAATCCAGTAGGAGACCACAAACAAGTCCCTCGTACCTACACAAAACGATAGCCACTCGCAACCAACGCTTAGGGGTTGTCAATCCCTTCATGGTCACTTACGAGAGTGAGATCTGATAGAGATAATAAATAATATTTTTGGTATTTTTTATAGATAGATGCAAAGTAAAAAGTAAAAGGCAAAGTAAAACAAAGCAAGTAAATAAAGTGATAGAGATTGATATGATGAGAATAGACCCGGGGGCCATAGGTTTCACTAGTGGCTTCTCTCAAGAGCATAAGTATTTTACGGTGGGTGAACAAATTACTGTTGAGCAATTGACAGAATAGAGCATAGTTATGAGTATATCTAGGCAATGATCATGTATATAGGCATCACGTCCAAAGCAAGTAGATTGAAATGATTCTCCATCTACTACTATTACTCCACTCATCGACCGCTATCTAGCATGCATCTAGAGTATTAAGTAAAAATAGAGTAACGCCTTAAGCAAGATGACATGATGCAGAGGGATAAATTCATGCAATATGATAAAAAAAACCATCTTGTTATCCTCGATGGCAACAATACAATACGTGCCTTGCAACCCTTTCTATCACGGGGTAAGGACACCGCAAGATTGAACCCAAAGCTAAGCACTTCTCCCATTGCAAGAACTACCAATCTAGTTGGCCAAACCAAAAAGGATAATTCGAAGAGACTTGCAAAGGTAACTCAATCATACATAAAAGAATTCAGAGAAGAATCAAATATTTTCCATAGATATATATAGGAGGATACGTAGGTACATATAGGAGGAAGGAGTACGTCGGTGGAAGGTCAGGGGGGCCACAAGGTAGGGGGGCGTGCCCAGGGGGGTGCGCCCTCCACCCTCGTGACCGCCTCTGGCACTTCTTGGAGTAGGGTCCAAGTCTCCTGGATCACGTTCGGTTGGAAAATCATGTTCCCGAAGGTTTCATTCCGTTTGGACTCCGTTTGATATTCCGTTTCTTCGAAACACTGGAATAGGCAAAAAAAACAGCAATTCTGGGCTGGGCCTCCGGTTAATAGGTTAGTCCCAAAAGTAATATAAAAGTGGAAAATAAAGCCCAATATAGTCCAAAACAGCAGATAAAGTAGCATGGAGCAATCAAAAATTATAGATACATTGGAGACGTATCAGGCATCCCCAAGCTTAATTCCTGCTCGTCCTCGAGTAGGTAAATGATAAAAAAAGATTTTTTGATGCAGAGTGATACTTTGGCATAATTTCAATGTAAATCTTCTTAATTGTGATATGAATATTCAGATCCGAAAGATTCAAGACAAAAGTTCATATTGACATAAAAATAATAATACTTCAAGCATACGAATCAAAGCAATCATGTCTTCTCAAAATAACATGGCAAAAGAAAGTTCATCCCTACAAAATCATATAGTCTGGCTATGCTCCATCTTCCCCACACAAAATATTTAAATCATGCACAACCCCGATGACAAACCAAGCAATTTTTTCATACTTATGACATTCTCAAAACTTTTTCAATCTTCACGCAATACATGAGCGTGAGCCATGGATATAGCAGTATGTGGAATAGAAGGGTGGTTGTGGAGAAGACAAAAAGAGGGAAGATAGTCTCACATCAACTAGGCGTATCAACGGGCTATGGAGATGCCCATCAATAGATATCAATGTGAGTGAGTAGGGATTGCCATGCAACGGATGCACTAGAGCTATAAGTATATGAAAAGCTCTACAAAAGAAACTAAGTGGGTGTGCATCCAACTTGCTTGCTCACAAAGACCTAGGGCATTTTTGAGGAAGCCCATCATTGGAGTATACAAGCCAAGTTATATAATGAAAAATTCCCACTAGTATATGAAGGTGACAAAATGAGAGACTCTCTATCATGAAGATCCTGGTGCTACTTTGAAGCACAAGTTTGGTAAAAGGATAGTAGCATTGTCCCTTCTCTCTTTTTCTCTCATTTTTTTATTTGCGCCTTTTTATGGCCTCTTTTCTTTCTCTTTTTTTTATTTTAGTCCGGAGTCTCATCCCGACTTATGGGGGAATCATAGTCTCCATCATCCTTTCCTCACTTGGGACAATGCTCTAATAATGATGATCATCACACTTTTATTTTTCTTACAACTCAACAATTACAACTCGATACTTAGAACAAAGTATGACTCTATATGAATGCCTCCGGCGGTATACCGGGATATGCAATGAATCATGAGTGACATGTATGAAAGAATTATGAATGGTGGCTTTGCCACAAATATGATGTCAACTACATGATCATGCTAGCAATATGACAATGATGGAGCGTGTCATAATAAACGGAATGGTGGAAAGTTGCATGGCAATATATCTCGGAATGGCTATGGAAATGCCATGATAGGTAGGTATGGTGGCTGTTTTGAGGAAGGTATATGGTGGGTGTATGATACCGGTGAAAAGTGCACGGTATTAGAGAGGCTAGCAAAGGTGGAAGGATGGGAAAAAGTGTGTATAATCCATGGACTCAACATTAGTCATAAAGAACTCATATACTTGTTGCAAAAATCTAGAAGTTATCAAAGCAAAGTATTACGTGCATGCTCCTAGGGGGATAGATTGGTAGGAAAAGACCATCGCTCATCCCCGACCGCCACTCATAAGGAAGACAATCAATAGATAAATCATGCTCCGAGTTCATCACATAACGGTTCACCATACGTGCATGCTACGGGAATCACAAACTTCAACACAAGTGTTCCTTGAATTCATAACTACTCAACTAGCATGACTCTAATATCACCATCTTCATATCTCAAAACAATTATCAAGCATCAAACTCATCTTAGTATTCAATGCACTCAAAAGAAAGGTTCACATATCTTGAACACCAAGTATATTAACATTAACCGAATTACCATGCTATTAACGACTCTCAAAATAATCTAAGTGAAGCATGAGAGATCAATAGTTTCTTTAAAAAAATCCACCACCGTGCTCTAAAAGATATAAGTGAAGCACTAGAGCAAAAATTATCACGCTCAAAAGATATAAGTGAAGCACTATGAGCAAAACTATTAAGCTCAAAAGATATAAGTGAAGCACATAGAGTATTCTAACAAATTTCAAATCATATATGGCTCTCTCAAAAGGTGTGTACAGCAAGGATGATTGTGGTAGACTAACAAGCAAAGACACAAATAATACAAGACGCTCCAAGCAAAACACATATCATGTTGGTGAATAAAAATATAGCTCCAAGTAAATTACCGATGGAAGTGGACGAAAGAGGGGATGCCTTCTGCGGCATCCCCAAGATTTGACTTTTTGGTGTCCTTGGATTATCTTGGGGGTGCCATGGGCATCCCCAAGCTTAGGCTCTTGCCACTCCTTGTTCCATAATCCATCAAAAGAATTCACCCAAAACTTGAAAACTTCACAACACAAAACTCAACAGAAATCTCGTGAGCTCCGTTAGAGAAAGAAAACAAAAGACAACTTCAAGGTACTGTAATGAACTCATTCTTTATTTATATTGGTGTTAAACCTACTGTATTCAAACTTCTTTATGGTTTATAAACTATTTTACTAGCCATAGATTCATCAAAATAAGCAAACAACACACGAAAAACAGAATCTGTCAAAAACAGAACAGTCTGTGGCAATTTGTAACTAAGGCAAACTTCTGGAACTCTAAAAATTCTACCAAAATAGGAAGTCCTGGAAAATTTGTTTATTGAACAGCCGCAAAAAGAATCAACGCAAAAGCACGTTCCTGTGATTTATCATAACTAAATTCGTGCGTGCAAAGTTTCTGTTTTTCAGCAGAATCAAATCAACTATCATCGCAGGTTATCCTATAGGTTCTACTTGGCACAAACACTAATTAAAAGATAAAACCACATCCAAACAGAGGCTAGATGGATTATTCATTCCTAAACAGAAGCAAAAACAAAAAACAAAAAAAACACAAAATAAAATTGGGTTGCCTCCCAACAAGCGCTACCGTTTAACGCCCCTAGCTAGGCATAAAAGCAAGGATAGATCTAGGTATTGCCATCTTTGGTACTTGGAGAGGAGGATCTCCTGTCTATGGCGTTCATTCTTCTATTTAAGTTAAGCACATGGCCATTAATGGAAGAAGTAAGATTAAGCACGTTACGGAAATTTGCCTCTACACTAGACTTCATCTCTTTAATAATTTCATTTTGATAAAAGAACAAGAGAGTAGTCGATTCAACTTTATCATTCATGGGGTGCCCAAATATATTTTCATTCTTTCACAGGTATCTATAGCATCCCCTTCAAGAAAACCTTCTTCAAAGATGGTATCTAAAACTTGTTTGAAGGAAGCGGGCAAGCCAACATAAAAACTTTTTAGGTAAATTTCAATTTGATATTGTGGTACGTAACTAGCCCGAATCCTAAGTAACCTATCCCAAGCATCTTTTAAAGACTCGTCAAGTAAATAGCGAAAAATTCCAGAGTCATCCTCATCAAAATTATTCAAGATCTCATTGGAGACCCCGGTGGGTCTTTCTATAGCATCATTATTTATGAGCTTAGAGAGGATAGAGGGGTTGTCCAAGGCACTAGAGCTCGGGAGAAAACCAGTAGTTCTTTTTGATTCGGCCATGGCAACGATAAGGCAAAGGGAAAAGAGAGCGGGCAAATAAAACGGCAAGGGTGAAGTGGGGGAGAGGAAAACGAGAGGCAAATGGCAAATAATGTAATGTGAGAGATAGGGATTGCGATGGGTACTTGGTATAGTTGACTTGCTTGCGTGAGCCTCCCCGGCAACGGCGCTAGAAATTCTTCTTGCTACCTCTTGAGGACTGCGTTGGATTTCCCCGAAGAGGAGAGGATGATGCAGCAAAGTAGCGTAAGTATTTCCCTCAGTTTTTAAGAACCAAGGTATCAATCCAGTAGGAGACCATGCACAAGTCCCTCGTACCTACACAAAACGATAGCAACTCGCAACCAACGCTTAGGGGTTGTCAATCCCTTCAAGGTCACTTACGAGAGTGAGATCTGATACATATAATAAATAATATTTTTGGTATTTTTGATAGATAGATGCAAAGTTAAAAGTAAAAGGAAAAGTAAAACAAAGCAAGTAAATAAAGTGATAGAGATTGATATGATGAGAATAGACCCGGCGGCCATAGGTTTCACTGGTGGCTTCTCTCAAGAGCATAAGTATTCTACAGTGGGTGAACAAATTACTGTTGAGCAATTGACAGAATTGAGCATAGTTATGAGTATATGTAGGCAATGATCATGTATATAGGCATCACGTCCAAAGCAAGTAGATCGAAACGATTCTGCATCTACTACTATTACTCCACTCATCGACCGCTATCCAGCATGCATCTAGAGTATTAAGTAAAAACAGAGTAACGCCTTAAGCAAGATGACATGATATAGAGGGATAAATTCATGCAATATGATAAAACCCCATCTTGTTATCCTCGATGGCAACAATACAATACGTGCCTTGCAACCCTTTCTGTCACTGGGTAAGGACACCGCAAGATTGAACCCAAAGCTAAGCACTTCTCCCATTGCAAGAACTAGCAATCTAGTTGGCCAAACCAAAAAGGATAATTCGAAGAGACTTGCAAACATAAATCAATTATACATAAAAGAATTCAGAGAAGAATCAAATATTTTCCATAGATAATACTGGATCATAAACCCACAATTCATCGATCTCAACAAACACACCGCAACAAGAAGATTACATCGAATAGATCTCCATGAGAGAGGGGGAGAACTTTGTATTGAGATCCAAAAAGAGAGAAGAAGCCATCTAGCTACTAGCTATGGACCCGAAGGTCTGAAGTAAACTACTCACACTTCATTGGAGGGGCTATGGCGATGATGTAGAAGCCCTCCGTGGTGGATGCCCCCTCCGGCGGAGCTCCGGAACAGGCCCCAAGATGGGATCTCGTGGATACAGAAGGTTGTGGCGATGGAATTAGGTTTTTGGCTCCTGTTCTGATCGTACGGGATATGTAGGTATATATAGGAGGAAGGAGTATGTCGGTGGAGCGTCAGGGGGGCCACGAGGTAGGGGCGCGCCTAGGGGGCGCCCTCCACCCTCATGACCGCCTATGGCACTTCTCGGAGTAGGGTCCAAGTCTCCTGGATCACGTTCGGTTGGAAAATCACGTTCCCGAAGGTTTCATTCCGTTTGGACTCCGTTTGATATTCCGTTTCTTCGAAACACTGATATAGGAAAAAAAACAGCAATTCTGGGCTGGGCCTCCGGTTAATAGGTTAGTCCCAAAAGTAATATAAAAGTGGAAAATAAAGCCCAATATAGTCAAAAACAGTAGATAAAGTAGCATGGAGCAATCAAAAATTATAGATACATTGGAGACGTATCAGCATGCTCCTAGGGGGATAGATTGGTAGGAAAAGACCATTGCTCGTTCCCGACCGCCACTCATAAGGAAGACAGTCAATAAATAAAATTGTGCTCCAACTTCATCACAAAGCGGTTCACCATACGTGCATGCTACGGGAATCACAAACTTCAACACAAGCATTCTTTAAATTCATAATCACCCAACTAGCATGAATTTAATATCACTACCTCCATATCTCAAAACAATTATCAAGCATCAAATTGATCATAGCATCCAATTCACTTTCTATGATAGTTTTTATTATACCCAACTTGGATGCTCATCATTCTAGGACCAACTTTATGATCATAGAAAATACCATGTTGTTCTAAAAGACTCTCAAAATAATATAAGTGAATCATGAGAGACTAGCAATTTCTTCAAAATTAAGACACCACCGTGCTCTAAAAGATATAAGTGAAGCACTAGAGCAAAAACTATCAAGATCAAAAGATATAAGTGAAGCACATAGAGTATTCTAGCAAATTCTAATCAAATGGGCTTCTCCCAAAAGGTGTGTACAGCAAGGATGATTGTGGTAAACTAAAAAGCAAAGACTAATATAATACACGACGCTCTAAGCAAAACACATATCATGTGGCGAATAAAAATATAGCTCCAAGTAAAGTTACCAATGAACGAAGACGAAAGAGGGGATGCCTTCCCGGGGCATCCCCAAGCTTAGGATTTTGGCTATCCTTGAATTTCTTGGGGTGCCATGGGCATCCCCAACCTTAGGCTCTTGCCACTCCTTGTTCCATAGTCCATAAAAGCTTTACCCAAAACTTGAAAACTTCAAAACACAAAACTCAACAGGAAATCTTATAAGCTCCGTTAGTGAAAGAAAACAAAACTACCACATAAGGTACTGCAATGAACTCATTATTTATTTATTTTGGTGTTAAACCTACTGTATTCCAACTTCCTTATGGTTTATAAACTAATTTACTAGCCATAGATGCATTGAAACAAGCAAACAACACACGAAAAACAGAATCTGTCAAAAACAGAACAGTCTGTAGCAATCTGTAACTAACGCAAACTTCTGGAACTCAAAAATCCTACCAATATAGGAAGTCCTGGACAATTTGTTTATTCAACAGCAGCAAAAATAATCAACGCCAAAGCATGTTCCTGTGATTTAAAAAAATTATATTCGTGCGCGCAAAGTTTCTGTTTTTCAGCAAAATCAAATCAACTATCATCGTAGGTTATCCTATAGGTTCTACTTGGCACAAACACTAATTAAAAGATAAAAACACATATAAACAGAAGGTAGATGCAAGATTTATAACTAAACAGGAGCAAAAACAAAAAACATAAAGAAAATTGGGTTGCCTCCCAACTAGCGCTATCGTTTAACGCCCCAGCTAGGCATAAAAACAAAGATAGATCTAACGAGTGCCATCTTTGGCACTAAATTCATAAGTAGCACGCATGATAGATTCATAAGGTAATTTGACTTTCTTTCTTGGAAATTGCTCCATGCCTTTCTTTAATGGAAATTGGAATCTAATATTCTCTTCCTTCATATCAATAATCGCACCAATCGTTCTAAGGAAAGGTCTACCAAGAATAATAGGGCAAGAAAGATTGCAATCTATATCAAGAACGATAAAATCTAAGGGCACCAAATTTCTATTTGCAACAATAAGAACATCATTGATCCTTCCCATAGGCTTTTTAAATGGTGGAATCCACAAGGTGCAAATTTAAAGAGCAATCATCAAGATCATGGAAACCTAGAATATCACATAAAGTTTTCGGAATCGTGGAAACACTAGCACCCAAATCACACAAAGCAAAACACTCATAATCTTTAATTCTAATCTTTATAGTAGGTTCCCACTCATCATTAAGTTTTCTAGGTATAGAAACTTCCAAATTAAGTTTTTCATCATAAGATTGCATCAAGGCATCAACAATATGTTTGGTAAAAGCTTTATTTTGACTATAAGCATGAGGAGAATTAACAACGGATTGCAACAAGGAAATACAACCTTTTAAAGAGCAATTATCATAATCAAATTCCTTCAAATCCGAGATAGTAGGTTCAATATTATTAGAAGTTGAGGATTCACCAATCTCTCTTTTACCAAATTTAGCATCAAGATCTAAAGACTCCAAATTTTTGGACGCCTTCTAGGCAAAGTGGATTCATCATCACTCCCATAATCATCAAAATTCATATTGCAAAACATAGATCTAATCAGAGATGCATCAATAACTTTAAGATCCTCATCATTATTTTCACGTAATTTTTCTGGTTTAGCGGCCATCTTATAGACTAAGGTGGCTTGCTTGTCAGAAATTTTTGCTATACCATTTTAAAGCCGGGTATTTTGAGCGTTAAATCCATAGAATTCTTTGTTCATATCATCAAGCTCTTTATTCATAAAACCCAAAAAACTTTTTTGTTCCTTAAGCTCTTTTCTAAAGAAATTATTATACTCAAATTGCAAATTCATAAAGCTTCTAATATTTGATGCAATCTCATCCATCCTTCTGAGAAGGTGGTCAGGACCCTTAGGCGCGGCCATAAGGTCAAACAAGCAAACAAGCACACAAAAGAAAGCAAGCGAAAAGAGAGGAGGAGATTGGGAAAGAGAGGGCGAATAAAACGGCAAGGGTGAAGTGGGGGAGAGGAAAACGAGAGGCAAATGGCAAATAATGTAAATGCGAGGGAGATGGGTTTGTGATGGGTACTTGGTATATCTTGACTTGAGCGAAGACCTCCCAGGTAACGGCGCAAAAAATCCTTCTTGCTACGTCTTGGTCTTGGTTTTCCTTGAAGAGGAGAGGGTGATGCAGCAAAGTGTACCATAAGTATTTCCCTCAGTTTTGAGAACCAAGGTATCAATCCAGTAGGAGGCTCCTCAAAAGTCCCATGCACCTACACAAACAAACTGAGAACTCGCAACCAACGCAATAAAGGGGTTGTCAATCCCTTCACGGCCACTTGCGAAAGTGAGATCTAATAAAGATAGTATGATAAGATAAATCTATTTTTGGTATTTTGTAATATAGATGGAAAAAGTAAAGATGCAAATAAAGTAGATTGAAAGCAAATATGATAAGATATAGACCCGGGGGCCATAGGTTTCACTAGAGGCTTCTCTCAAGATAGCATAAGTATTACGGTGGGTGAACAAATTACTGTCAAGCAATTGATAGAAAAGCGCATAGTTAAGAGATTATCTAGGCATGTGATACGTCTCCAACGTATCTATAATTTCTGATTGCTCCATGCTACTTTATCTACTGTTTTGGACTATATTGGGCTTTATTTTCCACTTTTATATTATTTTTGGGACTAACCTATTAACCGGAGGCCCAGCCCAGAATTGTTGTTTTTGCCTATTTCAGTATTTCGAAGAAATAGAATATCAAACGGAGTCCAAACGGAATGAAACCTTCGGGAACGTGATTTTCTCATCAGATAAGATCCACGAGACTTGGACCCTCCGTCAAGAAATCCACGAGGCGGTCACGAGGGTGGAGGGCGTGCCCTCCCCCCTGGGCGCGCCCCCTGCCTCGTGGGCCCCTCGAAGCTCCACCGACGTACTCCTTCCTCCTATATATACCTACGTACCCCCAATAGATCAAAAAGGGGAGCCAAAAACCTAATTCCACCGCCGCAACCTTCTGTATCCACGAGATCCCATCTTGGGGCCTGTTCCGGAGCTCCGCCGAAGGGGGCATCCACCATGGAGGGCTTCTACATCATCACAATAGCCCCTCTGATGAAGTGTGAGTAGTTTACTTCAGACCTTCGGGTCCATAGCTAGTAGCTAGATGGCTTCTTCTCTCTTTTTGGATCTCAATACAATGTTCTCCCCCTCTCTCGTGGAGATCTATTCGATGTAATCTTCTTTTTGCGGTGTGTTTGTTGAGACCGATGAATTGTGGGTTTATGATCCAACTTATCTATGGAAAATATTTGATTCTTCTCTGAATTCTTTTATGTATGACTGAGTTATCATTGCAAGTCTCTTCGAATTATCTGTTTGGTTTGGCCAACTAGATTAGTAGTTCTTGCAATGGGAGAAGTGCATGGCTTTGGGTTCAATCTTGCGGTGTCCTTACTCAGTGACAGAAAGAGTTGCAAGGCATGTATTGTATTGTTGGCATCGGGGATAACAAGATGGGGTATTTATCATATTGCATGAATTTATTCCTCTACATCATGTCATCTTGCTTAAGGCGTTACTCTGTTTTTAACTTAATACTCTAGATGCATGCTGGATAGCGGTTGATGAGTGGAGTAATAGTAGTAGATGCAGAATCGTTTCGATCTACTTGTCACGGACGTGATGCCTATATACATGATCATTGCCTAGATATACTCATAACTATGCTCAATTCTATCAATTGCTCAACAGTAATTTGTTCACCCACCGTAGAATACTTATGCTCTTGAGAGAAGCCACTAGTGAAACCTATGGCCCCTGGGTCTATTCTCATCATATCAATCTATATCACTTTATTTACTTGCTTTGTTTTTACTTTGCCTTTACTTTTTACTTTGCATCTATCTACCAAAAATACCAAAAATATTACACTACTAGGAAAAGGGCTATAGATGGAATTGACACTAATGGCGCACCTGACATGTGGTGCGCCATTACTATATACTAATGGCGCACCATGTGTTTGTACGCCATTAGTTTCCAAATACTAATGGCGCACCACATCCACGGTGCGCCATTAGTAAAAATATTTTTTTTAAAAAAAAATTCAAAACTACTAATGGCGCACCGTGGGAGTGGTGCGCCATTACTAGTTGAACTAGTAATGGCGCACCATGCCAC
>NC_041389.1:60624695-60643843 GCF_002162155.2 Triticum dicoccoides | reverse complement strand
TTCAGTTTTAAAAAAATAAAAGAAAATGATGAAAATGTCAAAAAATAAAAGAAAATAAGTTTCCCATGTGATATGTGGTCTAGTTGTTGGGAAAATTTGCAAATATGAATTTCGACTTCATTTGCAAAATCTCGCGAGAATTTGTATAAATGGGCATAACTTTTGCATACTAACTCGGATGAAAAAGTTTTCTATATGAAAAATCATCTACTCGAAAAGTTACATCCAAATTTAACCAGGGGAACCCCGTTAAACATTTTCAAAATCCTCAAAAACCTAACAGAAAAAAAGATACGGGGCTTTTAAGATCTAGAGAGGCAAAAAAATTCAAAAAAAATCAAACTTACTAATGGCGCACTTACCCATGGTGCGCCATTAGTATCTTCCCGCCTTCACAATTCAAAATAAGTCAAAAAAATAAAAAAATAACTAATGGCGCACCGTGGGAGTGGTGCGCCATTAGTATCTTCCCGCCTTCACAATTTAAAATAAGTCAAAAAAATAAAAAAAATACTAATGGCGCACCGTGGGAGTGGTGCGCCATTAGTATCTTCCCGCCTTCACAATTCAAAATAAGTCAAAAAAATACTAATGGCGCACCGTGGGAGTGGTGCGCCATTAGTATCTTCTCGCCTTCACAATTCAAAATAAGTTAAAAAAATAAAAATAAAATACTAATGGCGCACCTGCCCGCGGTGCGCCATTAGTATGCCGTATATATGGCTGGCCGTGGTTCTCTCCTCCTTATCTCTTCATTCCACCTCTCCTACACTCCATCTCCTCCTCTCCTCCACTCCATATTCCCTTCTCTCCTCCACCATACTACCCTCCTCCTCTCCGGCGACCTCCTCCTCCTCTCCGGCGACCTCCTCCTCCCTCCTCTCCTCCCCTCCCCTCCCCTCACGGTTTCTTCTCCCTCCTCTCCGGTGAGGTCCTCCTCCCTCCTCTCCGGTGAGCTCCTCCTCCTCCCTTCTCTCTGGTGAGCTCCTCCTCCCTCCTCTCCGGTGAGCTCCTCCTCCCTCCTCCCCTCATGGTTTCTCCTTCCTCCTCTCCGATGCTCCGGTGAACTCCTCTCCAGCGACCTCCTCCTCCTCCTCTCCGGCGGTGTAGGCGAGCGCCTCTTCGGTGACCTCCTCCTCGTCCTCCTCTCCGGCGAACTCCTCTCCGGCAAAAGAACAAGAACAAAATTTGAAATAATGTCGTGCCAAAAAACGAGCAAAAAAAACGAGCAAAAAATTGGCAAAAAATCACGATCCAGATCCAGATCCAGATTCAAAATTCAAAAAATTCAAAAATACTAATGGCGCACCGGTGGCCTATACTAATGGCGCACCGGTGGCCTATACTAATGGCGCACCGGTGGCCTATACTAATGGCGCACCGGTGGCCTATACTAATGGCGCACCGTGGCCTATACTAATGGCGCACTGCCTGGTGCACCATTAGTATACCAGATACTAATGGCGCACCTTAGGTGCGCCATTAGTAATAAATACTAATGGCGTGGTACTAATGGCGCACCGGTGGTGCGCCATTAGTAGGCCTTTTTCTAGTAGTGTTAACTCTATCAGATCTCACTCTCGTAAGTGACTGTGAAGGGATTGACAACCCCTAAGCGTTGGTTGCGAGTTGCTATCGTGTTGTGCAGGTACGAGGGACTTGCGCGTGACCTCCTACTGGATTGATACATTGGTTCTCAAAAACTGAGGGAAATACTTACGCTACTGTGCTGCATCACCCCCTCCTCTTCGGGGAAACCAATGCTAGCTCGAGACGTAGCAAGAAGGATTTCTGGCGCCGTTGCCGGGGAGGCTTACGCAAAAGTCAACATACCAAGTACCCATCACAATCTCTATCTCTCGCATTACATTATTTGCCATTTGCCTCTCGTTTTCCTCTCCCCGACTTCACCCTTGCCGTTTTATTCGCCCTCTCTTTCTCAATCTCCTCCTCTTTTTCACTTTACCTTTTGTTGCTCGTGTGTTAGTTTGCTTGCTTGCCGTGATGGCTCAAGATGCTACCAAATTGTGTGACTTCACCAATACCAATAATAATGATTTCCTTAGCACTCCGATTGCTCCTCTTGCCAATACTGAATCTTGTGAAATCAATACTGCTTTGTTGAATCTTGTTATGAAAGATCAATTCACCGGCCTTCCTAGTGAAGATGCCGCTACTCATCTAAACAATTTTGTTGATTTGTGTGATATGCAAAAGAAGAAAGATACGGATAACAATATTGTTAAATTGAAGTTATTTCCGTTTTCACTTAGAGATCGTGCTAAAGTTTGGTTTTCGTCTTTGCCTAAAAATAGTATTGATTCTTGGAACAAGTGCAAAGATGCTTTTATCTCTAAGTATTTTCCTCCCGCTAAGATTATCACTCTTAAGAATGATATCATGAATTTTAAACAACTTGATCATGAGCATGTTGCCCAATCTTGGGAAAGAATGAAATTAATGCTTCGCAATTGCCCTACTCATGGTTTGAATTTATGGATGATCATACAAATTTTTTATGCCGGATTGAATTTTGCTTCTAGAAATCTTTTAGATTCAGCTGCGGGAGGCACGTTTATGGAAATTACATTAGGGGATGCTACCAAATTGCTTGATAATATTATGGCTAATTATTCTCAATGGCACACCAAAAGATCTTCTAGTAAAAAGTGCATGCTATAGAAGAAATCAATGTTTTGAGTGAAAAGATGGATGAACTTATGAAGATGTTTGCTCCTAAAAATACTCCTCTTGATCCCAATGATATGCCTTTATCTACTTTGCTTGAGAATAATAATGAATCTATGGATGTGAATTTTATTGGTAGGAATAGTTTTGGAAATAACGCTTATAGAGGGAATTTTAATCCTAGGCCTTATCCTAGTAATCCTTCTAATAATTATGGAAATTCCTACAACAACTCTTATGGAAATTTTAATAAGATGCCCTCTGAATTTGAGAGTAGTGTTAAAGAGTTTATGAATTCACAAAAGAATTTTAATGCTTTGCTTGAAGATAAATTGCTTAAAGTTGATGATTTGGCTAGGAATGTTGATAGAATTTCTCTTGAAATTGATTCTCTAAAGCTTAGATCTATTCCTCATAAGCATGATATCAATGAGTCTCTCAAAGCCATGAGAATTTCCATTGATGAGTGCAAAGAAAGAACCGCTAGGATGCGTGCTTTCAAAGATGCCTTTATTAAAGCGTGTTCTTCCAATCCCTATGAAAATCAAGATGAAGATCTAAAAGTTATTGATGTGTCCCCCATTAAATCTTTGTTTTGCAATATGAATCTTGATGAATCTGAAGATTATCTTCCTTTACCTAGAAGGCATTCTAAGAATTCGGAGTTTTTAGATCTTGATGATGAAATTGATGAAAGTGGGATTGAAATAAATAGAAACCGTGATGTTGCTAAACCCACTATTTTGGATCTCAAGGAATTTAATTATGAAAATTGCTCTTTGATTGGTTGTATTTCCTTGTTGCAATCCGTGCTAGAATCTCCTCATGCTTATAGTCAAAATAAGGCCTTTGCCGAACATATTGTTGATGCCTTGATGCAATCTTATGAAGAAAAACTTGAGATGAAAGTTTCTATCCCTAGAAAACTCTATGATGAGTGGGAACCTACTATTAAAATTAAAATTAAATACTTTGAGTTTCATGCTTTATGTGATTTGGGTGCTAGTGTCTCTACTATTCCCAAAACATTATGTGATTTGCTAGATTACCGTGATTTTGATGATTGCTCTCTAAACTTGCATCTTGCGGATTATACTATTAAAAAACCTATGGGAAGAATTAATGATGTGCTCATTGTTGCAAATAGGAATTATGTGCCCGTAGATTTTTTTCGTTCTTGATATAGATTGCAATCCTTCATGTCCTATTATTCTTGGTAGACCTTTCCTTAGAATGATTAGTGCAATTATTGATATGAAGGAAGGGAATATTATATTCCAATTTCCCTTAAAGAAGGGTATGGAACACTTCCCTAGAAAGAAAATAAACTTACCATATGAATCTATCATGAGAGCCACTTATGGATTGCCTACCAAAGATGGCAATACCTAGATCTATCCTTGCTTTTATGCCTAGCTAGGGGCGTTAAACGATAGCGCTTGTTGGGAGGCAACCCAATTTTATTTTGTGTTGTTTTGTTTTTGCTTCTGTTTAGGAATAAATAATCCATCTACCTTCTGTTTGGATGTGGTTTTATGTTTTAATTAGTGTTTGTGCCAAGTAAGACCTATAGGATAACCTACGATGATAGTTGATTTGATTCTGCTGAAAAACAGAAACTTTGCGCGCACGAATTTAGTTATGATAAATTATTGGAGGGTGCTTTTGCGTTGATTCTTTTTGCTGCTGATCAATAAACAAATTGTCCAGGACTTCCTATTTTGGTATAATTTTTAGAGTTCAAGAAGTTTACGTTAGTTACAGATTACTACAGACTGTTCTGTTTTTGACAGATTCTGTTTTGCGTGTGTTGTTTGCTTCTTTTGATGAATCTATGGCTAGTAAAATAGTTTATGATCCATAGAGAAGTTGAATACAGTAGGTTTAACACCAATACAAATAAAGAATGAGTTCATTACAGTACCTTAAAGTAGTCTTTTGTTTTCTTTCTCTAACGGAGCTCACGAGATTTCTGTTGAGTTTTGTGTTGTGAAGTTTTCAAGTTTTGGGTGAATTCTTTTGATGGATTATGGAACAAGGAGTGGCAAGAGCCTAAGCTTGGGGATGCCCATGGCACCCCCAAGATAATCCAAGGACACCAAAAAGTCAAAGCTTGGGGATGCCCTGGAAGGCATCCCCTCTTTCGTCCACTTCCATCGGTAATTTACTTGGAGCTATATTTTTATTCACCACATGATATGTCTTTTGCTTGGAGCGTCTTGTATTATTTGAGTCTTTGCTTGTTAGTAAAACACAATCATCCTTGCTGTACACACCTTTTGAGAGAGCCATATATGATTTGAAATTTGTTAGAATACTTTATGTGCTTCACTTATATCTTTTGAGCTTGATAGTTTTGCTCATAGTGCTTCACTTATATCTTTTGAGCTTGATAATTTTTGCTCTAGTGCATCACTTAGATTTTTTAGAGCACGGTGGTGGATTTGTTTTAAAGAAACTTGATCTCTCATGCTTCACTTAGATTATTTTGAGAGTCATTAATAGCATGGTAATTTGCTTAATGTTAATATACTTGGTGTTCAAGATATGTGAAACTTTCTTTTGAGTGCATTGAATACCAAGATAAGTTTGATGCTTGATAATTGTTTTGAGATATGAAGATGGTGATATTAGAGTAATGCTAGTTGAGTAGTTGTTAATTCAAAGAATACTTGTGTTGAAGTTTGTGATTCCCGTAGCATGCACGTATGGTGAACCGTTATGTGATGAGCTCGGAGCATGATTTATTTATTGATTGTCTTCCTTATGAGTGGCGGTCGGGGATGAGCGATGGTCTTTTCCTACCAATCTATCCCCCTAGGAGCATGCACGTAATACTTTGCTTTGATAACTTCTAGATTTTTGCAATAAGTATATGAGTTCTTTATGAATAATGTTGAGTCCATGGATTATACGCACTTTTTCCCATCCTTCCACCATTGCTAGCCTCTCTAATACCGCGCACCTTTCGCCGGTATCATACACCCACCATAAACCTTCCTCAAAACAGCCACCATACCTACCTATTATGGCATTTCCATAGCCATTCCGAGATATATTGTCATGCAACTTTCCACCGTTCCGTTTATTATGACACGCTCCATCATTGTCATATTGCTTAGCATGATCATGTAGTTGACATCGTATTTGTGGCAAAGCCACCTTTCATAATTCTTTCATACATGTCACTCACGAATCATTGCATATCTCGGTACACCGCCGGAGGCATTCATATAGAGTCATATTATGTTCTAAGTATCGAGTTGTAATTGTTGAGTTGTAAGAAAAATAAAAGTGTGATGATCATCATTATTAGAGCATTGTCCCAAGTGAGGAAAGGATGATGGAGGCTATGATTCCCCCACAAGTCGGGATGAGACTCCGAACGAAAAAAAAGAGAAAAAAGAGGCCATAAAAAAAGAGAAAAGGCCCAAATTAAAAAATGAGAGAAAAAGAGAGAAGGGACAATGCTACTATCCTTTTACCACACTTGTGCTTCAAAGTAGCACCATGATCTTCATAGAAAGTCTCCTATGTTGTCACATTCATATACTAGTGGGAATTTTTCATTATAGAACTTGGCTTGTATATTCCAATGATGGGCTTCCTCAAAACGCCCTAGGTCTTCGTGAGCAAGCAAGTTGGATGCACACCCGCTTAGTTTCTTTTGTTGAGCTTTCATATACTTATAGCTCTAGTGCATCCATTGCATGGCAATCCCTACTCACTCACATTGATATCTATTGATGGGCATCTCCATAGCCCGTTGATATGCCTAGTTGATGTGAGACTATCTTCCCTCTTTTTTTGTCTTCTCCACAACCACCACTCTATTCCACATATAGTGCTATATCCATGGCTCATGCTCATGTATTGCGTGAAGATTGAAAAAGTTTTGAAAATGTTAAAGTATGAAACAATTGCTTGGCTTGTCATCGGGGTTGTGCATGATTTAAATACTTTGTGTGGGGAAGATGGAGCATAACCAGACTATATGATTTTGTAGGGATAACTTTCTTTGGCCATGTTATTTTGAGAAGACATAATTACTTTGATTGGTATGCTTGAAGTATTATTATTTTTTATGTCAATATGAACTTTTGTCTTGAATCTTTCGGATCTGAATATTCATACCATGATTAAGAAGATTTACATTGAAATTATGCCAAAGTATCACTCCGCATCAAAAATTCTCTTTGTATCATTTACCTACTCGAGGACGAGCAGGAATTAAGCTTGGGGATGCCTGATACGTCTCCAACGTATCTATAATTTTTGATTGCTCCATGCTAATTTATCTACTGTTTTGGACTATATTGGGCTTTATTTTCCACTTTTATATTATTTTTGGGACTAACCTATTAACTGGAGGCCCAGCCCAGAATTGTTGTTTTTTGCCTATTTCAGTATTTCGAAGAAATAGAATATCAAACGGAGTCCAAACGGAATGAAACCTTCGGGAACGTGATTTTCTCATCAGATAAGATCCACGAGACTTGGACCCTCCGTCAAGAAATCCACGAGGCGGTCACGAGGGTGGAGGGCGTGCCCTCCCCCCTGGGCGCGCCCCCTGCCTCGTGGGCCCCTCGAAGCTCCACCGACGTACTCCTTCCTCCTATATATACCTACGTACCCCCAATAGATCAAAAAGGGGAGCCAAAAACCTAATTCCACCGCCGCAACCTTCTGTATCCACGAGATCCCATCTTGGGGCCTGTTCCGGAGCTCCGCCGAAGGGGGCATCCACCATGGAGGGCTTCTACATCATCACAATAGCCCCTCTGATGAAGTGTGAGTAGTTTACTTCAGACCTTCGGGTCCATAGCTAGTAGCTAGATGGCTTCTTCTCTCTTTTTGGATCTCAATACAATGTTCTCCCCCTCTCTCGTGGAGATCTATTCGATGTAATCTTCTTTTTGCGGTGTGTTTGTTGAGACCGATGAATTGTGGGTTTATGATCCAACTTATCTATGGAAAATATTTGATTCTTCTCTGAATTCTTTTATGTATGACTGAGTTATCATTGCAAGTCTCTTCGAATTATCTGTTTGGTTTGGCCAACTAGATTAGTAGTTCTTGCAATGGGAGAAGTGCATGGCTTTGGGTTCAATCTTGCGGTGTCCTTACTCAGTGACAGAAAGAGTTGCAAGGCATGTATTGTATTGTTGGCATCGGGGATAACAAGATGGGGTATTTATCATATTGCATGAATTTATTCCTCTACATCATGTCATCTTGCTTAAGGCGTTACTCTGTTTTTAACTTAATACTCTAGATGCATGCTGGATAGCGGTCGATGAGTGGAGTAATAGTAGTAGATGCAGAATCGTTTCGATCTACTTGTCACGGACGTGATGCCTATATACATGATCATTGCCTAGATATACTCATAACTATGCTCAATTCTATCAATTGCTCAACAGTAATTTGTTCACCCACCGTAGAATACTTATGCTCTTGAGAGAAGCCACTAGTGAAACCTATGGCCCCTGGGTCTATTCTCATCATATCAATCTATATCACTTTATTTACTTGCTTTGTTTTTACTTTGCCTTTACTTTTTTACTTTGCATCTATCTACCAAAAATACCAAAAATATTATCTCTATCAGATCTCACTCTCGTAAGTGACCGTGAAGGGATTGACAACCCCTAAGCATTGGTTGCGAGTTGCTATCGTGTTGTGCAGGTACGAGGGACTTGCGCGTGACCTCCTACTAGATTGATACCTTGGTTCTCAAAAACTGAGGGAAATACTTACGCTACTGTGCTGCATCACCCCCTCCTCTTCGGGGAAAACCAACGCTAGCTCGAGACGTAGCAGCATGATCATGTATATAGGCATCACGTCCATAACAAGTAGACCGACTCCTGCCTGCATCTACTACTATTACTCCACATATCGACCGACTCCTGCCTGCATCTAGAGTATTAAGTTCATAAGAACAGAGTAACGCATTAAGCAAGATGACATGATGTAGAGGGATAAACACATGCAATATGATATAAACCCCATCTTGTTATCCTCGATGGCAACAATACAATACGTGTCTTGCAACCCTTTCTGTCACTGGGTAAGAACACCGCAAGATTGAAACCAAAGCTAAGCAATTCTCCCATGGCAAGAAAGACCAATCTAGCAGGCCAAACCAAACTGATAATTCAAAGAGACTTGCAAAGATAACTCAATCATACATAAAAGAATTCAGAGAAGATTCAAATATTATTCATAGATAAACTTGATCATAAACCCACAATTCATTGGATCTCGACAAACACACCGCAAAAAGAGTTTACATCGAATAGATCTCCACAAGAGAGGGGGAGAACATTGTATTGAGATCCAAAAAGAGAGAAGAAGCCATCTAGCTAATAACTATGGACCCGTAGGTCTGTGGTAAACTACTCACAACTCATCGGAGGGGCAATGATGTTGATGTAGAGGCCCTCCGTGGTTGATTCCCCCTCCGGCAGAGTGCCGGCGAAGGCTCCGAGATGGAATCTCGTGGATACAGAGATGGTTACGGCGGTGGAAATTGTGTTTCGTGGTGCTCCTGGATGTTTTTGGGGTACGTAGGTATATATAGGAGGAAGAAGTACGTCGGTGGCCGCCCGAGGGGGCAACGAGACAGGGGGCGCGCCCTACAGGGGGGGCGCGGCCCCCTATCTCGTGGGGCCCTCGGAAGCTTCTTGACTTGCACTCCAAGCTCTCCGGATCACGTTTATTCCAAAAATCACGCTCCCGAAGGTTTCATTCCGTTTGGACTCTGTTTGATATTCCTTTTCTTCGAAATACTGAAATAGGCAAAAAAAACAGCAATATTGACTGGGCCTCTGGTTAGTAGGTTAGTCCCAAAAATGATATAAATGTGTAAAATAAAGCCCATAAACATCCAAAAGGGGTAATATAATAGCATGGATGATACGTTGGAGACGTATCAGCACACACGAGAATATTCACCCCATGCTATGACTCTCCGGCAACGGCGCCAGAAAAAGGTCTTGATAACCCACAAGTGTAGGGGATCAGTTGTAGCCTCTTCAATAAGTAAGAGTGTCGAACCCAATGAGGAGCTAAAGGTAGAACAAATATTCCCGCAAGTTCTATCGACCACCAATACAACTCTACGCATGCTTAGCGTTTGCTTTGCCTAAAACAAGTATGAAACTAGAAGGACTTTGTAGGTGTGATAGGAAAGGTTTGCAAGATAATAAAGAGCGTGTAAATAAAAAGTAGGGGCTGTTTAGATGAAGACACAACTAAGTTAGTTTTAGTAGAGAGCTTTTTGTCATGAGAAAGTTATTTGTCCCTAGGCAATCGATAACTAGACCGGTAATCACTATTGCAATTTTATTTGAGGGAGAGGCATAAGCTAACATACTTTCTCTTCTTGGATCATATGCACTTATGATTGGAACTCTAGCAAGCATCCGCAACTACTAAAGATCATTAAGGTAAAACCCAACCATAGCATGAAAGCATCAAGTCCCCTTTATCCCATACGCCACAACCCCCTTACTTGGGTTTATGCTTCTGTCACTCAAGCAACCCACTATAAGCGAATCATGAACATATTGCAACACCCTACAGCGGCAATCCCTCACGCTTGCGCGACACAGAGGGCACAATAGGACAGCACCAATAATAAAACATGCAACTCAAACCAATCACGATCATTAATTAACCCATAGGACAAAACAGATCTACTCAAACATCATAAGATAGCCATACATCATTGGGAAATAATATATAGCGTTGAGCACCATGTTTAAGTAGAGATTACAGCGGATAAAAGAGAGGTTACACCGCTGCATAGAGGGAGGGAGAGTTGGTGATGAGGGCGGTGAAGTTGTTGGTGTAGATCGCGGTGATGATGATAGCCCCCGGTGGCGTTCCGACGCCACCGAAAGCAAGGGGGAGAGAGCCCCCCTTCTTCTTCTTCTTATTCCTTGACCTTCTCCCTAGATGGAAGAAGGGTTTCCCCTCTGGTCCTTGACTCCCATGGCGTGGGAGGGGCGAGAGCCCCTCCAAGATTGGATCTGTCTCTCTGTCTCTCTTTGTTTATGCGCTCTTAGATTCTGCCATTTCACCGTTTCTTTTATATCCGGACATCCGTAGCTCCGATTGGATTGAAACCATCGCCCAGATTTTTCTCCGAAAATTAGCTTTCTGGCAGCAAAAGAAGAGCATCAACCACCTTATGGGGTGCCCACGAGGGCCAGGGGCGCGCCCCCTGCCTCGTGGCCCCCTCGGGCACCGTCTCGCGTTGGTTTTTCTTCCCAAAAATCATAAATATTCCAAAAATGATCTCTGTCCATTTTTATCTCGTTTGGACTCCGTTTGATATGGGGTTTCTGTGAAACATAAAACATGCAACAAACGGGAACTGGCACTGGGCACTGGATCAATATGTTAGTCTAAAAAAATAATATAAAAAGTTGCCAAAAGTATATGCAAGTTGAATAATATTGGCATGGAACAATCAAAAATTATAGATACGATGGAGACATATCAGTCAGCAGCCGCGGTCCTCCTTCCTCCTCTTCTAAACTGTTCCGCGCCTCCTCCTTGCTCCACTGATGGTTGTAAGTTCAATCATTCCCTACTCATTTTACCTTAGATCTGTGAGACTGTGGTAGGTGTAGACTTGTAGGTAGTATGGTAGGTTATGCCGTTTTGGTGGCATGGTAGACCTTAGATATGTGAGCATGTGATGATGTGGTAGATCATATGTTAGTGGTGTCGTTTTGCTAGCATGCTAGGTTTTGCTTCCCGACACTAATGATGTTCATGATGTTGTGGTAGATGTGTCAATATGTTGAGCTAGATGATTAGACATATGTAGTATGGTAGTATGGTAGATGTGGTAGTGTGTTGAACTTCATGACTAGTCCATGCTAGCTAGTTTGCTAAATGTGTTAGTGTGTTTAACATGAAGATCAATCCATATGTTGTATGCATTGTATTTATTTAGTAGTCCTGAGGCTAACTATTGTAGGACATGAAAACGGAAGACCTTAGTCATGCCACTGTTCTATCCGAGAACTAATTTTGTCCCTCCTATGTTGAGGACTCTGGCTGTTATCCGAGAAGATGCCTCTAATTCAGATGTGCTCGAGGGCCCTATTGTGCAACCATCTTTAGTGGTGCGACCATTAAGCCTGCGACAGGTATTAAGGTGTGACACCCCCGATTCAATCGTACACTAATCATACAAGCAAACGTGTACGATCAAGATCCGGGACTCACGGGAAGATATCACAACACAACTCCAGACACAAATTAATGTCATACAAGCTTTATGTTACAAGCCAGGGGCCTCGAGGGCTCGAATACAAACTAGTCAGCGGAAGTAACAATATCTAAGTACAAACATAAGTTGAACAAGTTTTGCCTTAAGAAGGCTAGCACAAAAGTAGCAATGTTCAAAAAGGCAAGGCATCCTGCTTGGGAGCCTCCTATCTACTCATGGTCATCGGCGGCCTCCACGTAGTAGTAGGCACCCACGGCGCAGTAGTAGTCATCGTCGGTGGCGTCTGGCTCCTAGGCTCCAACATCTAATTGCAAAAATCGTGTATAGGGCAAAAGAGGGACCAAAGAAACCGTGAGTACTCATTCAAAGTACTCGCAAGACTTACATCATATCTATACTACATATGCACGGTATCAACAAAGGGTAGTATCTATGGACTAAACTATAGAATTCCAGAATAAGAGGGGGAGAAGCTAGTCCTATCGAAGACTACACTACTGGCGGCCTCCATCTTGAAGCAATAGAAGAGAGTAGCTGGTATATTATCAAGTGTCAATGTATAGCATAATCCTAACCGGAGATCCTCTCCACGTCGCCCTATGAGAGAGCAATCACCGGGATATATATGTCACTTGTCTGGGTGTGTTTAATTAAGTATCTGGTTTTAGTTGTAAGAGGTCGGAATACAACTCCAAGTCGTCCTGTTACCGTGGACACGGCTATTCGAATAGATTACCTCCGTCCAGGGGTGCACCACATTTTCCAACACCCTTGATCACTCTGGCCGGACACACTTTCCTACATCATGCCCGACCTCAGAAGATCAACATGTTGTAGCCCTACCTAGGCTCAACAGAGAGGCCAGCATGCCGGTATACATCCTAAGCGCCCAGGGGTCTTGGGCCCATTTCCCGTTGCACTCCTGCATATTGCAAGGGTGGCCGAGATCAGGTCTGGCGACCTCCTTTACAAGGAAGGTGCTTACGTAGACCAATCGGGCGCGCGCCGCTCAGTCGCTGACATCTGGAAAGCTTCGGCTGATACATACGACACTGAGTGCCCATAACTATTCCCGCATGGTGGTTGGTGCACATAGGTCAATGACCAACTCGGATCAAATATCCAAACTCATTAGGTGTGTTATTCAGAAATAACCGCGGACACGACCAGGGACCAGGCCCACCTCTCTCCCAGGTGTCTCAACCTTCCCTGTCGCTCCGCCACAAAGATCCACTCAGAGGGCCGTCAGGAAACATGTCCTTTCAGCCCCCAGTCCGAATCACTCGCGGGTACTCTATGAGCCGACCCGACTTTAGTCACAACTTTGTATCATGTATAATATGTATATAGTATATACCCGTGATCGCCTCCCAGAGGGCTCACGACTGATAGTATAGGAAGGCAGACGGACAAGAATGTAGGGCCACTGATGGAATACTAGCATCCTATACTAAGCATTTAGGATTGCAGATAAATGTATCAACTGTAGTAGCAAAGACAGACTATGCATCAGTATAGGATCAAACCGATGAAACAATAACAGCTACACTACCCTAATGCAAGCAGTAGAGAGAAGGAGTATGCGGTGTCGAGATGATTAAGGGGGTTTTGCTTGCTTGGAAGCTCTGCTGAGAAGGAGGGGTCGTCGGGAGGGTAGTCGACGTCGGGAGCAGCGGCCTCAGTCTCGATGTCTACCGGAGAGAAGAGGGGGAAGAAACAACAAATACAATGCAAGCACATGCATCATGATGCATGACATGACAACAAGCAGTGCTAGAGGTGACCTATCGCAGTGCTAGGTGATACAGGCGAGTATGGAAAACATCCGGGAATGTTTTCCCGAAGTTTGACATTTTTCGGTCACATGAAATGAAGGGGACAGATCCATGTTTGCTATGCTAGGGGCATGTGACAGACGAACGGAAGGCATATTCGAAATCGTCGTATTTTTCTAAGCAACTTTCATGTACAAATTAGTTTCATCCAAGTTACAGATTATTTTATTTTAATTTTCAAAGTTTTAAACATTTTCTAGAATTAATTTTAATTTGAAAATAAATAGTAAAATGCTATGTGCACCCAGCACAGTGTACACAGTGGCTGACGGGTGGGACCAGGGGGTCCCAGTTGACCAATCAAACTTTGACTAGTCAACAGGGGGTGGAGCCCCCTGTCATACACTATTTTAGTTAATTAGCTAATTAACTAGTTAACTAAATTTACTAACTAACTAATTTATTATTATTATTAATTATTATTATTATTATTTAATCTTTTTTTGTTACAAGGGCGTTGGCCCGCTGGCGTGGGGTATTGCTCATGAGGGGACACATGTTGATGATAGAATTTTGGCTTCAGGCTATATGATAAACATGGAAACCTTTGAATTTGTTCTTATCTTTCATTTGATGCTTCGAGTGCTTGGTTTAACTAATGATTTGTCACAAATATTGCAACAAAATCATAACATAATTGGCGCCATGGATATTATTGCCTCAGTGAAGAGTCTAATACAAAAGTTGAGAGATGATGGATGGGATTCTGTCTTGAAGGTTGCCACTAACTTCTATGCTACAAGACCCAGAATATCGAATAAGGATGACAACATTTCAGCTAGAGGTTACCCAAGAAGCTCACGCAAAATGGTTATGTTCTTTGATCATTATGAGGTAACCATATGTAATGAGGTGTTGGATAGAAACATAGTTGAGATGATTAAACCATTTAGTGAAACTTCTAGGCGCTTGTTAAAGTGCATTGCTTGCCTTGATTCTAGAGAACCCTTTAGTAGCTTTGATCATGATAAGCCAATTGAGCTTCCAAATATTTACTCTGTTGATTTCTCTTCACAGGAGCGCTATCTCTTGTCTGATCAACTCAACTTATATACTGATATGCTAAAAAGAAGTTACAAATTATTGGCTTGTGACGATTTGACTTGTCTTGGTCTCAAGTTGGTACAACCTAGCAACATTTGGTATCTTCATTGGTTCATCACCTCATTAGACTTGCATTGACATTACTTGTGGCAACAACATCAGTTGAGAGGGTTTTTTCGTCCATGAAAATTATGAAGATAAATGTTCAAAATAAGATTAGTGATGATTGGCTCAATGATCCCAAGGTTTTCTTTGTTGAGCATGAGATATTTGCCAAATTTTGTGACCGACAGATTACATGCTTTCAGGGACCATCGAGGCCATCTACCTCGAGGACCTCATTTTAATTCTATAACTACATCTTAAAGGTATTACTCCCATCTTATCAAAAGCTATAATCATTTATCCCACTTGTGCAAATATTTACATTCATAATTTTTTTTGCTTCACATGTTGTAGGTGTCAATTGGTATCGTGGGGTTATATTGTCGCATCGACTGAGCACTTCAAGTGGCAAGACTCTATGTTAGTAGTTCCAAAAGCATTTTTTATACTTTTCCACATATTTGTTTGTATTTTTTTTATATTCTTAGTCATTTGATTTCATAAGTTTTGGCTAGATAGACATGCATTTGTTAAAAAAATAGTCCTTAAATGTTTGCCTCGCTTAGGTTCAATTCTTGAATCGTCATTGCTCAAAAAGTACATTGATAAGTAGCTAGGAGACGACAAACAGAAGATTGCTAGCATGAACACCTCAACCCACGGGGTTTCAGGGGTTTTAGGTGATTTAGGGGGGTTTAGGGACGTATAGGTTATGGCTAACAAAAGATCATTTTTTCTACTGCACGGAAATGACATTGCAAGCCAAGCCAAACCGATTCCTTTTATTGGCAATATGAATATATATTTTAACGAACCTGCTTCATTTTTTGTGTCTTTTTTGGCTTTGGAAGTTATGTATTTTGAATTATTTTTTCATCCACACTATTTCTATGCATCCAACAGCTCATTGCTCAACATTCTCCTAGTGCTCGTTATGGTATCAACATTTTTTGTTTCTCTTTTTTGATTTTTTGGGCTGTTTTTGGTTTCCTATTTGTACTACAGACAGCAGTCTCAAAGCTAACCCCCTCTTTTTTCCTTTCCCTTTTCTGCACAAGCCCAAAGTTCTTGACAAAACCTATTGAAAAACTAGACAACACCAATAACCAACCCACTTATCCATGAGAGGAAGAAGCAAGTCTGTGTGGGGCCTAACAAGCGACAACACGTTGCCACAATTTGCAGGACGTCACGCAAATGAGAAATAGTTATTTCTCAGCTAGATGAGCTCCCTTTTTTGTATCCCTCGTGTGGGGTGAGATAAATTCATCTAAGGTCGCTAGACTCATCCCCAATGTTCATTTCGGTTAATGTAATTAGGAATATCCAAATACGATCATGAAAGTCATATCAGTGAACACCGACGGTCACTGTTTATGCATTGGCTCCGTATTCAGTGTACGTGGCTTATCGTTTGACCAATTGTTAACCGACACAATGGAGTGAAATCCATCAACGGTTATTTGGCTTTGTCCTCAAAATTACTTTGGCCACTGTATTAAATAATAAATCAAGGGTGACAGTCCACTTCATGCGTTTTTGTGAGCAAAAACAGCATGTAGTACATGATGTCGTGAAAATTCCCCTCCCTCCAAATCCCTAGCCCCCTTGTGCCCGTCACGCCGACCACCTCCTAAATCGCTCCCCTGCCACTATCCTTTGCTGCCCGAGGGAGGCGCAACCCATTGGGCTCAAGGAGGGTAGAACACACATTGCTATCAGTGGTATCGAGTCTGAGGAAGCCAACCGTTGTTGTCACCCTCCTACTGGTGCATATGTGGAAAATAAGCTGTATTTTTAAAATTGTATAGCTATACAAATACAACCGTTGTTATTTTGAAAATAAGCTGCAGTAGCGTTCCTGTAATTTTTAAAATTACAGCTTATTTTCGTTGTATTTGTATAGGTTTTATATACAGTATTTTCATCATATGATTTTATCACCATGATTAGTTAGTATATAAAACAGTGGATAAATGAATGTTGATTAGGTTCAAGTGGAGGCAACATGTAGTGGTGCATGTCAAAAGTTTACTAAGTAGTATACTAACTAATCATCATCATAGTCATTACTACAGGTCATAGTCATAGTGTAGCACATCATTATCTTCAAACTCATTCTAGCTAGCTAATCACCACCAACACTAGGTACGGTAGCTATCTAATCACCAGCAACACTAGCTAATAATAATCATCATATTTATTATCACCAACACTAGCTATTTAATCATCATAGTCATAGTGTAGCACATCATCATCTTCAAACTCATTCTAGCTAACTAATCACTCAGGCTGCTCTCTCTCAAGTAAAATAGCATAGAACATGTGTAACACTCCTGCTTCATCATATTGGAGAATGCAGATGAATCTGCCTCCTAATTGTGGGCTGCGCTTCTGATTGCTGCCCCCTAGTACTTCTCTGCGATCATTCACAATTTTGTTCCAGTATTTGACTATTAAGACTTGCTCTCTTTTAGAAATCCTAAATGCACTGATGTGCATTGTAGGATCTCGTGGTTGTATGCTAACCATGGAGATGAGACCTTAGCCTCGATCCACTGAGGCACAATTATCATCGGGAGTCCCTATTGAAGAACATCGTAGTAACATGCTTAGCAATGAAGTTTAGCTTCAAAAATAATGTGTGCAAAAGATGCACAAAGGAAAAATAGTAAAAAACTTACCATCTTTCCTAAATAGATGTGATCGTAGTTCAGTATGAACACTATTGGTCGCACGTTTTCAGTACTAAGATTTTCAAATCCAGGAAAATAATTTGTCTTCACAGTATGAAAATCCTCAAGCCATGAAACATAATGACTAATCTCCTCGCAGTTTAGTTCAACCCCGGGACAGTAGTAGGTCATGTCTACCAAGTGCCGGACAGGTTTGCTTGAATGAAAATAAGCTGTCAATAAAAATTAGTTGTCAACTATTTTTAAATAAACAATATCCAAGACATAAATATGGTTGAGAAACTCACATAATGGTAGAACTGGAGGCGTCTGCACATCGACCCAGATGTCTATATTGAAGGAAATATGCCCTAGAGGCAATAATAAAGTTATTATTTATTTCCTCATATCATGATAAATGTTTATTATTCATGCTAGAATTGTATTAACCGGAAACATAATACATGTGTGAATACATAGACAAACATATAGTCACTAGTATGCCTCTACTTGACTAGCTCATTAATCAAAGATGGTTATGTTTCCTAACCATAGACATGTGTTGTCATTTGATTAATGGGATCACATCATTAGGAGAATGATGTGATTGACATGACCCATCCCGTTAGCTTAGCACTTGATCGTTTAGTATTCTGCTATTGCTTTCTTCATGACTTATACATGTTCCTGTAACTATGAGAATTATGCAACTCCCGTTTACCGGAGGAACACTTTGGGTACTACCAAACGTCACAACGTAACTGGGTGATTATAAAGGAGTACTACAGGTGTCTCCGAAGGTACATGTTGAGTTGGCGTATTTCGAGATTAGGTTTTGTCACTCCGATTGTCGGAGAGGTATCTCTCGGCCCTCTCGGTAATACTCATCACTTAAGCCTTGCAAGCATTATAACTAATGAGTTAGTTATGAGATGACGTATTACAGAACGAGTAAAGAGACTTGCCGGTAACGAGATTGAACTAGGTATTGGATACCGACGATCAAATCTCGGGCAAGTAACATACCGATGACAAAGGAAACAACGTATGTTGTTATGCGGTTTGACCGATAAAGATCTTCGTAGAATATGTAGGAACCAATATGGGCATCCAGGTCCCGCTATTGGTTATTGACCGAGAATGGTTTTAGGTCATGTCTACATAGTTCTCGAACCCGTAGGGTCCGCACACTTAACGTTTCGATGACAGTTTTATTATGAGTTTATAAGTTTTGATGTACCGAAGTTTGTTCGGAGTCCCGGATGTGATCACGGACATGACGAGGAGTCTCGGAATGGTCGAGACATAAATATTGATATATTAGAAGCCTATGTTTGGACATCGGAATGGTTCCGGGTGAAATCGGCATTTTACCGGAGTACCGGAAGGTTACCGGAACCCCCCGGGGGGTTAATGGGCCTACATGGGCCAAGAGGGAGAAGAGGGAAGGAGCCAGGAGGGGGCCGCGCGCCCCTCCCCCTCCTAGTCCGAATAGGACAAGGGAAGGGGGCGGCGCCCCCCCCCCTTTCCTTCCCCTCCTCCTCCTCT
>NC_041389.1:60622929-60624314 GCF_002162155.2 Triticum dicoccoides | reverse complement strand
CCGGTGGGAGTAGGACTCCCCCCCTTGGCGCGCCCTCTAGGCCGGCCGCCTCCTCCCCTCTGGCTCCTTTATATACGGGGGCGGGAGGCACCCCATAGACACACAAGTTGATCTACGGATCGTTCCTTAGCCGTGTGCGGTGCCCCCTTCCACCATATTCCACCTCGGTCATATCGTCGCGGAGTTTAGGCGAAGCCCTGCGCCGGTAGAACATTATCATCGTCACCACGCCGTCGTGCTGACGGAACTCATCTCCGGAGCCTTTGCTGGATCGGAGGGCCGGAGATCGTCATCGAGCTGAACGTGTGCTGAACTCGGAGGCTCCGTACGTTCGGTGCTTGGATCGGTCGGATCGTGAAGACGTACGACTACATCAACCGCGTTGTGCTAACGCTTCCGCTTATGGTCTACGAGGGTACGTGGACGAACACTCTCCCCTCTCGTTGCTATATCATCACCATGATCTTGCGTGTGCGTAGGAAATTTTTTGAAATTACTACGTTCCCCAACAGTGGTATCAGAGCCTAGGTTTTATGTAACACCCCGGATTCGATGCGCCAGGTGTATGCCAGTTATTCGCCATCGTTGTCATGTCATTTGCTTGCGTGTTGCATTTTATCATGTCATCATGTGCATTTCATTTTGCATACGTGTACGTTTCATGCATCCGAGCTTTTTCCCCGTTGTCCGTTTTGCAATCCGGCACTCCTATGTCATCCGGCGTTCCCCTTTTGTCTCTCGTTGTGAACGGGTATTAAACTTTCTCGGAATGGACCGAGGTTTGCCAAGCGGCCTTGGTATAGCACCGGTAGACCGCCTGTCAAGTTTCGTGCCATTTGGAGGTCGTTTGATACTCCAACGGTTAACCGGGTAACCGTAAAGGCCTCTTTTGTTTGCAGCCCAACACCCCTTCCAAAGTGTCCCAAAACCCATCTAAATCCCCTCCATGCTCTCGGTCGTTCGATCACGATCGCGTGGCCGAAAACCGCTCCTCATTTGGACTCTCCTAGCTCCCTCTACCTATAAAACTAGACCTCCCCCGAAATTTTCGGATCATTCTACCCCTAACCCTAGTCCCCTTCGTCCTCAGCGCGCCGGACATTGTCCGCCGGCGCCGGACACTTCGCCGCACCCACTCCCGTCCTGCCACGTGTCTCCGCCGCCGTCCCCGCGCCCGCAGCCCGCCGAGCCCATGCGCGGCCCACGCGGCCCGTCCGCCGCCGGCCGCTGGCCCGCGCGCCGCCCGACCGCGCCCGAGCCGTCCCGCGCCGCTCCACGCCGCCGCCCAGCCCGGCCGCCGCCCGCCGCCGTTGCGGTCCGCCGCCGCGACCAGTCGCTCCGCCGCCCGCGCCTCCTCTCCCCGCCGCCGCCTCGCGCCATGGGCG
>NC_041389.1:60609173-60622575 GCF_002162155.2 Triticum dicoccoides | reverse complement strand
GGCGAGCTTCGAGGGGCTCTCCTCCCCGCGCCCCTCGCCGTCCCTTGCCGGGATCCGGCCGGATCCGGCGAGATCCGGCCCGGATCCGGCCTCTCCCGGCCTCCCCGACCTCTCCCGCGCTCCGGCCGCCATCTCCGACAACTCCGGCGAGAACTCAGGCGAGATCCGCCGCGGTTGACTTTTCCCGCGAGGTTGAATATTTCTCTAAGTCCCACATTTCTTGCATAAACATGCCATGTTAATCGCATCACATCTCTGCATCCGTAGCTCTGTTTCGTGCGTGTAATATGTCAAATTGTTCGCCTCGACGAGTACTTCATTTCATTCCATTGCATCATTTTCATTTGAACTTATCTTGATGCCCGAAATGCTGTTGGAAGAGTGCATATTGATGTTAACCTGCTGAAACTGTTATAACTTGCTCATTTGTCATTTTTGCCATGATTGATGTGTGCATCCTATGAGGTTGATGTCTACATGTGTTTTGATGTATGCTATGCCATCTTTCCAGTGGTACCAACCATGTATTTTTGTGAGTTGTGTGCTCAGTGCATCAAGCTTGCTAAGTAGGGTAATTGCTGTTGCTGTTTTCCTATCAGATTCTGTTATATTTTGTTGCTATGTTAACATGCTTCTACTAATCATTCTATGCATAATTTGGAGATGTTCTATAAACATGTTTTGATCTACATGTCTTGCTCTATCCATTCATGCCACTGGTTGCAATTATAGCCTGCTGTAACATGTTGTTATCTTGCTCTAAAGTTCGCTAAATGATGTTGCTGTCAGCCTGTTAACATTAAGTTCAATGTTTCCATGATTGTTTCCTAGTGTTCCATGCACCCTATGAACTTGCTCTTGCCATGTATAGCTTCACAAACATGCCTTCTTACTGTTGGGTGCCTTGCCATGCCATGTATTGCTCTGTGGTGAGTGGTTCAAGCTCACCAACATGCCTACTTATTGTTGTTCCTGCCATGTATGAATCTGTAATATAACTTGCCATGTTTACATGGGTGCCATCTTATCTTCTGATCCTTTTTGGCTCATGGTCAGTAAGGGACTTTTGATCTATGCAATTAGTAGATTCATGTCATGCCTTTGTTTGCCATGATAAGTTCCTGGAACATGTTGTTTGATAGCTCTAAACATTGCAACCTGATGTTATTTCCGCTAAAGTCTGAAACTGTTATTATTTGCAATCTTACCATGTGTTTTGGAGCATGTTCTAGTTGTTTCTGGAGATAGCTCAGTGTTCATGTTTTGTTATGCTTTACATGTACTTCATGCCCATGCCTTTTGTTATTATGTTGGGGTGTTGTAGCATGTTGTTTTGATGCTTGTAATATGCCTAGTTGTTGTTATGGACAGATTGTTGCTATGACTTGTATAGAGTGTATGTGTTGAACCGTTGCTCCGTTTTGAGTGTGCTCTATATGAAACTTGCTTGTTTTTGCATGTAGCTTCATATTATCATGTTGCATTATTGTTTTGAGGTGTTTGCTTGATGTTTGGGTGCATTTTGCATCAATGCCATGCTTAACTTGTTTTGCTCATATCTTCTAGACCGTAGCTCCGAATCTAATGAACTTTATATGTAACTTGACTAGAATTTCGTGTAGATCATGTTGGTGTATCTTAACTTGCTGTTTAACAACTTGAACATAAAGTTTATTCAGTTCTGGACCAATTTCGAAATTTGCATATGAGGACTTACCGGAATTGTTATATGTTGTTCCCGGCCTCATTTAAACTTGCCTTGATGGGTTACTCTTGTATGCATCATCTCTTGCCATGAGTAGCTTCATGTAGCTTTGTCGTGCATCATGCTTGTTGTGCTTCATGTCTTGTCCATGTGTGGTGTGTTTACCATGTTGTGTGCTTCTTCTGTTAGTTCCTGTTTCATTGCGATCGTGAGGATTCGTTCGTCTACGATTGGTTCGGCTTCATCCGTTCGTCTTCTTCATGGACTCGTTCTTCTTTCTTGCGGGATTTCAGGCAAGATGGTCGCTACCCTGGATCTCACTACTATCATTGCTATGCTAGTTGCTTCGTTCTATCGCTATGTTGTGTTACCTATCATTTGCTCTTCAAGCCTCCCAAATTGCCATGAACCTCTAACCTTTGAGACCATTCCTAGCAAACCGTTGTTTGGCTATGTTACCGCTTTGCTCAGCCCCTCTTATAGTGTTGCTAGTTGTAGGTGAAGTTGAAGATTTCTCCATGGTGGACAGGATTTTGGTTGGGTTATCACAATATCTCTTATATTATTAATGCATCTATATACTTGGTAAAGGGTGGAAGGCTCGGCCTTTTGCCTGGTGTTTTGTCCCACTCTTGCCGCCCTAGTTTCCGTCATACCGGTATTATGTTCCCGGATTTTGTGTTCCTTACGCGGTCGGGTGATTTATGGGACCCCCTGACAGTTTGCTTTGAATAAAACTTGTCCAGCAAGGCCCAACCTTGGTTTTACCATTTGCCTCACCACCACCTACTTTTTCCCTTGGGAGTCGCTCTCTCGAGGGTCATCTTTATTTTAGCCCCCCCCCCCGGGCCAGTGCTTGTCTAAGTGCTGGTTCGAACCGAGTAGACTGCGGGGCCCCCTCGGGGAAACTCGAGGTCTGGTTTTACTCGTAGGATGTCTCATCCAGTGTTGCCCTGAGAACGAGATATGTGCAGCTCCTAACGGGATTGTCGGCGCATCGGGCGGCTTTGCTGGTCTTGTTTTACCATTGTCGAAATGTCTTGTAAACCGGGATTCTGAGACTGATCGGGTCTTCCTGGGAGAAGGTCTATTCCTTCGTTGATCGCGAGAGCTTGTCACGGGCTAAGTTGGGACACCCCTGTAGGGTTTAAACTTTCGAGAGCCGTTCCCGCGGTTATGTGGCAGATGGGAATTTGTTAATGTCCGGTTGTAGATAACTTGACACCAGATCCGAATTAAAACGCATCAACCGTGTGTGTAGCCGTGATGGTCTCTTCTCGGCGGAGTCCGGGAAGTGAACACGGTTTCTGGGTTATGTTTGACGTAAGTAGGTGTTCAGGATCACCTCTTGATCATTGCTAGCTTCACGACCATTCCTTTGTTTCTCTTCTCGCTCTCATTTGCATATGTTAGCCGCCATATCATGCTTAGTTGCTGCTGCAACCTCACCACTTTACCCCTTCCTTTCCCATTAAGCTTTGCTAGTCTTGATACCCATGGTAATGGGATTGCTGAGTTCTCGTGGCTCACAGATTACTACAACAACAGTTGCAGGTACAGGTTTATGCGATGATCATGACGCGAGAGCGATGCTTGCTTGCGTTGAGTTCTCCTTCTGCTTCTTCGATCAGGGGATAGGTTCCAGGTCGGCAGCCTGGGCTAGCAGGGTGGATCTTGTTTGAGTTTCTGTTTGTGTTTCATCCGTAGTCAGATGGTGCTCTTATGTAAGATGATGTTGTATTCATGTGGCATTGTATGCCTCTTGTATGTATCCCCACTATTATGTAATGTTGATGTAATGATATCCACCTTGCAAAAGCGTTCCAATATGCGGGTCTATCCTTGGTGGGACCTTCGAGTTCCTTTTGGATAGGGTCGCATATTGGGCTTGACATTTTATGCCTTGATGTTATATGCACGAGTAGAACACAAGTGAGTTGTGGGCGATATAAGTCATACTGCTTACCAGCATGTCATACTTTGGTTCGGCGGTATTGTGAGATGAAGCGGCCCGGACCGACATTACGCGTACGCTTACGCGAGACTGGTTTCACCGTTACGAGCACTCATGCTTAAAGGTGACTGGCGGGTGTCTGTCTCTCTCACTTTAGCTGAATCGAGTGTGGCTACGCCCGGTCCTTGCGAAGGTTAAAACAACACCAACTTGATGAACTATCGTTGTGGTTTTTGATGCATAGGTAAGAACGGTAAAATTTGCAACAACAAAGTAGAGGATGTCTAACTTGTTTTTGCAGGGCATGTTGTGATGTGATATGGTCAAGACGTGATGCTATATTTTATTGTATGAGATGATCATGTTTTGTAACCGAAGTTATCGGCAACTGGCAGGAGCCATATGGTTGTCGCTTTATTGTATGAAATGCAAATGCCCTGTAATTGCTTTACTTTATCACTAAGTGGTAGCGATAGTCGTAGAAGCAATAGATGGCGTAACGACAACGATGCTACGATGGAGATCAAGGTGTCGCGCCGGTGACGATGGTGATCATGACGGTGCTTCGAAGATGGAGATCACAAGCACAAGATGATGATGACCATATCATATCACTTATATTGATTGCATGTGATGTTTATCCTTTATGCATCTTATCTTGCTTTGATTGACGGTAGCATTTTAAGATGATCTCTCACTAATTATCAAGAAGTGTTCTCCCTGAGTATGCACCGTTGCGAAAGTTCTTCGTGCTGAGACACCACGTGATGATCGGGTGTGATAGACTCTACGTTCAAATACAACGGGTGCAAAACAGTTGCACACGCGGAATACTCAGGTTATACTTGACGAGCCTAGCATATACAGATATGGCCTCGGAACACGGAGACCGAAAGGTCGAGCGTGAATCATATAGTAGATATGATCAACATAGCGATGTTCACCCTTGAAACTACTCCATCTCACGTGATGATCGGACATGGTTTGGTTGATTTGGATCACGTGATCACTTAGATGACTAGAGAGATGTCTGTCTAAGTAGGAGTTCTTAAGTAATATGATTAATTGAACTTAAATTTATCATGAACTTAGTACCTGATAGTATCTTGCTTGTCTATGTTTGTTTGTAGATAGATGGCTCGTGCTGTTGTTCCGTTGAATTTTAATGCGTTCCTTGAGAAAGCAAAGTTGAAAGATGATGGTAGCAATTACACGGATTGGGTCCGTAACCTGAGGATTATCCTCATTGTTGCACAAAAAAGTTACGTCGTGGAAGCACCGCTGGGTGCCAGGCCTGCTGCTGATGCAACTGACGACGTTAAGAACGTCTGGAAGAGCAAAGCTGATGACTACTCTATAGTTCAGTGTGCCATGCTTTACGGCTTAGAACCGGGCCTTCAACGACGTTTTGAACGTCATGGAGCATATGAGATGTTCCAGGAGTTGAAGTTAATATTTCAAGCAAATGCCCGGATTGAGAGATATGAAGTCTCCAATAAGTTCTATAGCTGCAAGATGGAGGAGAATAGTTCTGTCAGTGAACACATACTCAAAATGTCTGGGTATAATAATCACTTGATTCAACTGGGAGTTAATCTTCCTGATGATAGTGTCATTGACAGAATTCTCCAATCACTGCCACCAAGCTACAAGAGCTTCGTGATGAACTATAATATGCAAGGGATGAACAAGACTATTCCCGAGCTCTTCGCGATGCTGAAAGCCGCGGAGGTAGAAATCAAAAAGGAGCATCAAGTGTTGATGGTTAATAAAACCACTAGTTTCAAGAAGAAGGGCAAAGGGAAGAAGGGGAACTTCAAAAAGAACGGCAAGCAAGTTGCTGCTCAAGAGAAAAAACCCAAGTCTGGACCTAAGCCTGAAACTGAGTGCTTCTACTGCAAGCAGACTGGACACTGGAAGCGGAACTGTCCCAAGTATTTGGCGGATAAGAAGGATGGCAAAGTGAACAAAGGTATATGTGATATACATGTTATTGATGTGTACCTTACTAATGCTCGCAGTAGCACCTGGGTATTTGATATTGGTTCTGTTGCTAATATTTGCAACTCGAAATAGGGACTACGGATTAAGCGAAGATTAGCTAAGGACGAGGTGACGATGCGCGTGGGAAATGGTTCCAAAGTCGATGTGATCGCGGTCGGCATGCTACCTCTACATCTACCATCGGGATTAGTTTTAGACCTAAGTAATTGTTATTTGGTGCCAGCGTTGAGCATGAACATTATATCTGGATCTTGTTTGATGCGAGACGGTTATTCATTTAAATTAGAGAATAATGGTTGTTCCATTTATATGAGTAATATCTTTTATGGTCATGCACCCTTGAAGAGTGGTCTATTTTTATTGAATCTCGATAGTAGTGATACACATATTCATAGTGTTGAAACCAAAAGATGCAGAGTTGATAATGATAGTGCAACTTATTTGTGGCACTACCGTTTAGGTCATATCGGTATAAAACGCATGAAGAAACTCCATACTGATGGGCTTTTGGAATCACTTGATTATGAATCACTCGGTACTTGCGAACCGTGCCTTATGGGCAAGATGACAAAAAAACCGTTCTCCGGTACTATGGAGAGAGCAACAGATTTGTTGGAAATCATACATACAGATGTATGTGGTCCAATGAATGTTGAGGCTCGTGGCGGATATCGTTATTTTCTCACCTTCACAGATGATTTAAGCAGATATGGGTATATTTACTTAATGAAACACAAATCTGAAACATTTGAAAAGTTCAAAGAATTTCAGAGTGAAGTGGAAAATCATCGTAACAAGAAAATAAAGTTTCTACAATCTGATCGTGGAGGAGAATATTTGAGTTAGGAGTTTGGTCTAGACTTGAAACAATGCGGGATAGTCTCGCAACTCACGCCACCTGGAACACCACAACGAAATGGTGTGTCCGAACGTCGTAATTGTACTTTACTTGATATGGTGCGATCTATGATGTCTCTTACTGATTTACCGCTATCGTTTTGGGGTTATGGTTTAGAGACGGCCGCATTCACGTTAAATAGGGCACCATCAAAATCCGTTGAGACGACGCCTTATGAGCTGTGGTTTGGCAAGAAACCAAAGTTGTCGTTTCTTAAAGTTTGGGGCTGCGATGCTTATGTGAAGAAACTTCAACCAGATAAGCTCGAACCCAAATCGGAGAAATGTGTCTTCATAGGATACCCAAAGGAGACTATTGGGTACACCTTCTATCACAGATCTGAGGGCAAGATTTTCGTTGCTAAATTCGGATCCTTTCTAGAGAAGGAGTTTCTCTCGAAAGAAGTGAGTGGGAGGAAAGTAGAACTTGATGAGATAACTGTATCTACTCCCTTATTGGAAAGTAGTTCATCACAAGAACCGGTTCCTGTGACAACTACACCAATCAGTGAGGAAGCTAATGATATTGATCATGAAACTTCAGATCAAGTTTCTACTAAACCTCGTAGGTCTACCAGAGTAAGATCCGCACCAGAGTGGTACGGCAATCCTATTCTGGAAGTCATGTTACTTGACCATGACGAACCTACGAACTATGAGGAAGCGATGATGAGCCCAGATTCCACAAAATGGCTAGAGGCCATGAAATCTGAGATGGGATCCATGTATGAGAACAAAGTATGGACTTTGGTTGACTTGCCCGATGATCAGCAAGCCATTGAGAATAAATGGATCTTTAAGAAGAAGACTGACGCTGATGGTAATATAACTGTCTATACATCTCGACTTGTTGCAAAAGGTTTTCGACAAGTTCAAGGGGTTGACTACGATGAGACTTTCTCACCCGTAGCGATGCTTAAGTCTGTCCGAATCATGTTAGCTATTGCTGCATTTCATGATTATGAAATTAGGCAAATGGATGTCAAGACTGCATTCTTGAATGGATTTCTAGAAGAAGAGTTGTATATGATGCAGCCAGAAGGTTTTGTTGATCCTAAAGGTGCTAACAAAGTGTGCAAGCTCCAGCGTTCCATTTATGGACTGGTGCAAGCATCTCGGAGTTGGAATAAACGTTTTGATAGTGTGATCAAAGCATATGGTTTTATACAGACTTTTGGAGAAGCCTGTATTTACAAGAAAGTGAGTGGGAGCTCTGTAGCATTTCTAGTTTTATATGTAGATGTCATATTATTAATTGGAAATGATATAGAATTTCTGGATAGCATAAAGGGATACTTGAATAAAAGTTTTTCAATGAAAGACCTCGGTGAAGCTGCTTACATATTGGGCATCAAGATCTATAGAGATAGATCAAGACGCTTAATAGGACTTTCACAAAGCACATACCTTGACAAAATTTTGAAGAAGTTCAAAATGGATCAGGCAAAGAAAGGTTTCTTGCCTGTGCTACAAGGTGTGAAGTTGAGTCAAACTCAATGCCCGACCACAGCAGAAGATAGAGAGAAAATGAAAGATGTTCCCTATGCTTCAGCCATAGGCTCTATCATGTATGCAATGTTGTGTACCAGGCCTGACGTATGCTTAGCAATAAGCTTAGCAGGAAGGTACCAAAGTAATCTAGGAGTGGATCACTGGACAGCGGTCAAGAACATCCTGAAATACCTGAAAAGGACTAAGGATATGTTTCTCGTATATGGAGGTGACAAAGAGCTAGTCATAAATGGTTACGTCGATGCAAGCTTTGACACTGATCCGGACGATTCTAAATCGCAAACCGGATACGTATTTATATTAAACGGTGGAGCTGTAAGTTGGTGCAGTTCTAAACAAAGCGTCGTGGCGGGATCTACATGTGAAGCGGAGTACATAGCTGCTTCTGAAGCAGCAAATGAAGGAGTCTGGATGAAGGAGTTCATTTCCGATCTAGGTGTCATACCTAGTGCATCGGGACCAATGAAGATCTTCTGTGACAATACTGGTTCAATTGCCTTGGCAAAGGAATCCAGATTTCACAAGAGGACCAAGCACATCAAGAGACGCTTCAATTCCATTCGGGACCAAGTCCAAGTGGGAGACATAGAGATTTGCAAGATACATACGGATCTGAATGTTGCAGACCCGTTGACTAAGCCTCTCTCATGAGCAAAACATGATCAGCACCAAGACTCCATGGGTGTTAGAATCATTACTATGTAATCTAGATTATTGACTCTAGTGCAAGTGGGAGACTGAAGGAAATATGCCCTAGAGGCAATAATAAAGTTATTATTTATTTCCTCATATCATGATAAATGTTTATTATTCATGCTAGAATTGTATTAACCGGAAACATAATACATGTGTGAATACATAAACAAACATATAGTCACTAGTATGCCTCTACTTGACTAGCTCATTAATCAAAGATGGTTATGTTTCCTAACCATAGACATGTGTTGTCATTTGATTAATGGGATCACATCATTAGGAGAATGATGTGATTGACATGACCCATCCCGTTAGCTTAGCACTTGATCGTTTAGTATTCTGCTATTGCTTTCTTCATGACTTATACATGTTCCTGTAACTATGAGAATTATGCAACTCCCGTTTACCGGAGGAACACTTTGGGTACTACCAAACGTCACAACATAACTGGGTGATTATAAAGGAGTACTACAGGTGTCTCCGAAGGTACATGTTGAGTTGGCGTATTTCGAGATTAGGTTTTGTCACTCCGATTGTCGGAGAGGTATCTCTGGGCCCTCTCGGTAATACTCATCACTTAAGCCTTGCAAGCATTATAACTAATGAGTTAGTTATGAGATGATGTATTACAGAACGAGTAAAGAGACTTGCCGGTAACGAGATTGAACTAGGTATTGGATACCGACGATCAAATCTCAGGCAAGTAACATACCGATGACAAAGGGAACAACGTATGTTGTTATGCGGTTTGACCGATAAAGATCTTCGTAGAATATGTAGGAACCAATATGGGCATCCAGGTCCCGCTATTGGTTATTGACCGAGAATGGTTTTAGGTCATGTCTACATAGTTCTCGAACCCGTAGGGTCCGCACGCTTAACGTTTCGATGACAGTTTTATTATGAGTTTATAAGTTTTGATGTACCGAAGTTTGTTCGGAGTCCCCGATGTGATCACGGACATGACGAGGAGTCTCGGAATGGTCGAGACATAAAGATTGATATATTAGAAGCCTATGTTTGGACATCGGAATGGTTCCGGGTGAAATCGGCATTTTACCGGAGTACCGGGAGGTTACCGGAACCCCCCGAGGGGTTAATGGGCCTACATGGGCCAAGAGGGAGAAGAGGGAAGGAGCCAGGAGGGGGTCGCGCGCCCCTCCCCCTCCTAGTCCGAATAGGACAAGGGAAGGGGGGCGGCGCCCCCCCTTTCCTTCCCCTCCTCCTCCTCTTTCCCCCCCTTCTCCTACTCCTACTTGGAAAGAGGGAGTGCTACTCCTGGTGGGAGTAGGACTCCCCCCCTTGGCGCGCCCTCTAGGCCGGCCGCCTCCTCCCCCCTGGCTCCTTTATATACGGGGGCGGGGGCACCCCATAGACACACAAGTTGATCTACGGATCGTTCCTTAGCCGTGTGCGGTGCCCCCTTCCACCATATTCCACCTTGGTCATATCGTCGCGGAGTTTAGGAGAAGCCCTGCGCCGGTAGAACATCATCATCGTCACCACGCCGTCGTGCTGATGGAACTCATCTCCGGAGCCTTTGCTGGATCGGAGGGCCGGAGATCGTCATCGAGCTGAACGTGTGCTGAACTCGGAGGCTCCGTACGTTCGGTGCTTGGATCGGTCGGATCGTGAAGACGTACGACTACATCAACCGCTTTGTGCTAACACTTCTGCTTACGGTCTACGAGGGTACGTGGACGAACACTCTCCCCTCTCGTTGCTATATCATCACCATGATCTTGCGTGTGCGTAGGAAATTTTTTGAAATTACTACGTTCCCCAACATATATTACCTTCAATTTCATCTTCCGGACGAATATCAAAGGTGATAGACATATTAGGCTCAAATGCATAAGCCTTGCATAGTGCTCCCCAATTTTTGCATTCAAAATAGGAGTAGGTGTCTGCATTGTATAATTTTGTGGCAAAAGTATAACCATGCTCGGTCCTCAAATGAACTTTCTTTACCTCCATACTTTCCATAGTACTGAAAACTCTCAGCTCGTCGGGTTGACTATCGGTCCGTTGAGTCTTTTTTTTGAAAACTCTCAGCTCACGTGGTGTATATATTCGACCGTTTGTGATGGTCTCTCCTCCCTTCATCCCCGAGTGCATTCAACCAGAATGTCTAGCACACGGGAATGAAGGAGAAGCGACCCCCATGACAACAGTCGGCATTATTCTTCTCTCACATATGGTGGACACACTCCCTCACTCATTTTTTGATTGTCATGTATGGGGCCTTGATAGACTTAAAGTCAACCTGATATGTCGTTTAATTATCTTTCTAGAAAATCTAGGCCACTCGATATTTCCTACATATTCTAGCACAAGTCATGCCAGGATTCATGAAAAAATCCGGCATGACCTTTGCTAAAAAAGGACATATCGAGCGCCTGAAATTTGCCGGAACGGAAATTAATCAACACTCCGGCAAAACATAGGCCACTCGGAGGTGTAACCTGCAAACATGGCCGGCCACTTGGGCATTCAAAGTATGAGTAGTTTTACAATTTGAGCATTCAATAAGCAAAACCAAATCGTAAAATAAATAAGTATTCAAATTAGCATGCATTCAATAAGCAAAACTAAATCATCTCTTTCATCCATACATCGTTGAATATTATCACTAATACATCTCGAATAGTAGCATACATATAACATCACTAATATATCTAAAACCCTAGCGAACGACGGGTATTGGCGCGGGCGGTGGACACCAAAGAGAAGGAACCATCACAGGAACATAGCTCCAGTGAGATCCCTGAAGAACCTGCCAGGTATTGGAGAACCTGCCCTCCAACGCAACCATGTAGCGACGGACGTGCTCGTCCTCCTCACTGACACAATGACGTACCACCTCCATGGGGTCCTCAAGCCTCCACACCGTCACCGGCCCACGCGATCGCCACCAAAGAAGGCTCGGGTCAACGACGGGCTGGCTCCTCACCAAGCTGCACCGCCCGGAAGGTAGCACCTCACAGTACCAGCCCAGTGGAGCCCAGTCCCAGACAAGGCCTCTCTGATCAAGCAGGTGTCCTCCGCCGAGTCGACGACGAGGATGCGGGATAGGCATCATCGACGTCGATGCAAGAATAAATGCTTTAACTAAAAAAATAACAACAAATTTGACATGTTGAACATGGTTCGATCATAACTAGGGTTCATACTACATTATTCTAAGATTAAACACCTAAAATACCTAAATTATATTAAGTACACCTAATTAAAAACCTACATTTTGAACATGGTTCGATCATAACTAGCTAGGGTTCATACTACATTATTCTAAAATTAAACATCTAAGATTAAACACCTAAGATCACAACCTACTACATTATTCTAAGATCTAACCTAAAATTTTCAACTAGCTAGGGTTCAAAATTAACTATGGAGGAGGATGGAGGAGGGAGGAGGAGTACCTCTCGGTGGAGGATGACTGGTGCGGGGGGAGCGGCCGGCGGGGGACGAGGGCCAGCGCGGGAGGTAGGCCGGCGGGGGAGGAGGCCGGCAGGGGAGGAAGGAGGAAGGAGGGGCGGTGGATGGAGGTGGGGCGATGGTATCAGAGGCGAGAGGAGGAGGGCAGCGAGAGGGAGGGGAGATGAGGGCGGAAAGGTGGGCGAGTGGGCAACGACGCGCGGCGGCCGGAGTGGGCGAGCAATGACAGTGTGAGGGAAGGGTGAGGCCGCACGCGGGTAAGATAAGATACCCGTAGTAGTAGCGCTGGCCCGTAAAAAGCGCTACTACTATAATCATTAGCAGTAGCGTTTTTTCTGAACCAACGCTACTACTAATGCTATGATCATTAGCATGTGAAGCAGGCATTAAATTAAAAAAATGCATTGGTCATCATTGATCTTTTGTGTAGAATCTAAATAGGCGAGGATTCATATTGCCATAGATCCTACACATAGAGTTCAATGAAGACCAATTGGTTGTGATAGTTTGGGAAGCATCATATTTAAGCTGGTAAATATTCTGTTCGCGAAGCGAGGTGGGACTAAACTTTTGGTCAATTTAGCAATAGTTGTAGCGCTTTTTGCAAACAAGCGCTACTAGTATGCCTGGCCTGCCGCCAACGGTCTGGCAGTTATAGTAGTAGCGTCTTTTGTAAGGAGGGCGCTACTGGTAAGATCATAGTAGCATCGCTTGCTTCTGCCGAGCGCTACTAATATCTAGTAGCAGCGTTGCCTTTTAAAAAGTGCTACTAGTAAGCTCCTGTGTATAAGGTTTTCCCTAGTAGTGCCACGGCCCGTAAAAATAATAAAAATTACATCCAGAGCAGTAGACTATCGGTGTTCGCTGATGTGACTTTCATTATCGTATTTCGGGGCAAAATGGACAAGAATGAATTATGGACGCAACTATTTCACAAAGTGAACCATGGTGAAAATTTTTCACCCAACTGACCGTTTTGTGTGGCGTCTGACAGCCAAGCACCACACTACACTATGCAGCGTCTGGCTGGCATGCGCTGCACATCTGGCCAGCGTGGCACCCCGTGGCAAGGTCCAGCACCACTCCTCCCCGTGTCGCGCCTAACACATAGGCGCCACAGTACACATATGCAGCGCCTGGCTCTTAGGCGTTGCACGACGAGTTAGTAACTGCTCCGGGCTGGCAGTCCCCCC
>NC_041389.1:60600889-60609064 GCF_002162155.2 Triticum dicoccoides | reverse complement strand
GTGGAACAGATAGAGTCCAACACCAGCGACGGATCTCTCTCCCCCCATCAATCCCCTCTCTCAAATCCTTCAGATCCGACGAAATCGTTCGTGGATTTCTTCTCCAATCACTTCAAAAAGGTAATCTCCTATGTTCCCCTTCTTTCTGTCATAAAAAAGCAGTCACAATTTTCAAATTTCAAATATGTTTGGGTGGAACACTTGTTTTGATTGGATTCAAAATTTGTATGAGTAATTGAACTAGTTTGGTCTGTTTAGGATTTGTAGATCATTTGCAATCTTTGTGGAACCCTAATGTTGTTGATTTGTATTGTCAATCTTGGTTCCGTAGTAATTTGTATGTATATATGGAAAAGAAGTCACATAGGAAGTCATATTATGGTTGAGTGGTAGAGTAGTAGTTAACCCTAGTTTGCTCATATTTTGTTGTTCACTAAAGATGGAAAAGAAGTCACATAGGAAGTGTTTTAGGAAGTCACACAGTAACTCTAGTGTTGTTGAGATGAATATTCCTTCTATTACCTATGTATGGTTGTTGATTATTAATGTTGAGTACTAGATAAGTATTTAAATTTCTTTTTGTACCTATTGTAAATGGTGCTTCCATAGAATTTTGTATGTATATATGAAATAATGCTCGCATGTTAAATAATGCATAGGAAGTGTTTTAGTTTTCTCATATATGTTTATTGTTTGAAATATGTAGGATGGTGTGGCTTCTCTATGATAACTATGATGTTGAACACCGGGCCTACTTGATGTCAGTGAAGAAGAAGGTAATAAGCGTAGTGCTTGTTAGTTTGTAATTTATATCAATTTCAAATAGACATGGCATAGTACTCTCACTTTCATGTTTGCAAAAGCTTTTACCCTTGAAGATTCAGTCTCACGGGGCTTCGAAGGTCATGTCGTACGATGAGTGGCACACATCATACATCAAGATGACATGAATCCTCTCTTTCATTCAACTTGTCAGTCGTTCGATGCCAAACCTGAACGTTGCGGCAATCACCTTGCTTGTGGATCGGTGGAGGCTAGAGAAGCACAATTTCCACCTCCGGACCAGGGAGATGACTGTGACACTTCAAGATGTTTTCATGATCCTTGCACTTCCTATTGAGGGGAAGCATGTGTGTATGAACACCGATTCTGATGATGGAGGCCCTTATTGGTATGGCTCCTGCGGAGCCGACACCAGTAGAAGGAAGAGAGAAGAAAGAAAGAGTCACAACCGACGCTCCTTACATGTGGATCATGGCGAACTTTTCGCATTGCCCTCATGACGCTAATGATGAGGTGGTCTAGAGGCATGCTCGCATGTACATGTGGTATGATCTATCTAGGACTCTCTTTGTTGACGGCGGTGGCAAGATGATACATCTCCAACGTATCTATAATTTTTGTTTGTTCCATGCCGTTATATTATCATTCTTGGATGTTTTACAATCATTTTATAGAAACTTTATACCATTTTTGGGGCTAACTTATTGACATAGTGCCCAGTGCCAGTTGTTGTTTTTTGCTTGTTTTTTAATTCGTAGAAAGTCAATACCAAACGGAGTCCAAACGCAGCGAAACTTTTTGGAGAATTTTTCTGGACCAGAAGACACCTGTTGGTGGCCACCCGCACCGCCTCTTTGCCCTATAAATCCCCAAATATTCCAGAAACCCTAGGGGAGTCGACGAAACACAATTCCAGCAGCCGCAAGTTCTAGAACCACGAGATCCAATCTAGACACCATCATAGAGGGGTTCATCATCCTCATTGGTGTGTCTCCGATGATGCGTGAGTAGTTCATCATAGACCTACGCGTCTGTAGGTAGTAGCTAGATGGCTTTCTCTCTCTCTTTTGATTCTCAATACAATGGTCTCTTGGAGATCTATTTGATGTAACTTTTTTTTGCGGTGTGTTTGTTGGGATCCGATGAATTTTGAGTTTATGATCAGATTTTTTATCCATGAATATTATTTGAGTCTTCTTTGATCTCTTATTATGCATGATTATTTATATCCTCGTATTTCTTCTTAGAATCTTTGGTTTAGTTACGCCAATTAGATCGATCTTTCTTGCGATGAAAAGAGGTGCTTTGTGATGGTTTCAATCGTGCAGTGTTCTTTCCCAGTGACAAAAGGGGCAGCAAGACACGCATGTATCATTGCTATTAAGGATAACAAGATGGGGGCTATTCCTACATGGATAGATCTTGTCTACATCATATCATAGTTCTTATTGCATTACTCCATTTTCCATGAACTTAATACACTAGATACATGTTGGATAGCGGTCGATGTGTGGAGTAACAGTAGTAGATGCAGGCAGGAGTCGGTCTACTAATCTTGGTCGTGATGCCTATATATTGATCATTGCCTTGGATATCGTCATAACTATTCGATTTTCTATCAATTGCCCAACAGTAATTTGTTTACCAACCGTGTGCTATTTCTTGAGATAAGCCACTAGTGAAATCTACGGGCCCTGGGTCTATTCTTTATTATATTTGCTTTTCAATTTATTATTTGCCACTTTTACTTTTCGATATATTTCTTGGACGCCCGAAAGATGTAGGATACAAGACCTCGAACGAACAGGACAACCATCTACGACTCTCCACTTGGGCTTACAAGTGGGACGTGGTATCAGAGATGATGATCGATGTCAATATCATATACGTGCAGTACACCGACGAGATGAATACGCTTACCGCTGAGCAGCTAAACATTGAGATAACATCACTCATTCTCATGCTCTCATCAAAACTCGACATCAATATTGTCTTCTTTTGCTATGTTGCAGCTAGAATGGGAGCCATATGGTTCCGGGGATCGATTTGGTGTAGCACACACGTTTGTGTTGAATCCAAAGTGCTGGGAAGAAAGGCATCTTTGGGTTATGCGGTGCCCACTGACATGCAATTGGGCGGTTGAGCTTCACTTGCCACGTTGTGTGTACCGGCAGTGGGGCCGGGTTTGGTTCCGGGGTGCCACGCTGGTCAGATGTGCAGTGCTTGTCAGTTAGGTGCAACACAGTGTAGTGTGACGCCTGGTTGCCTTGCCCGGACTGTTGGTCACTGGTTCGGCTACAGACACGAGGACTTTTGTCTTTCTTGCACGAGCGATGAGTTTACCAACCTAGTATAGTTGTCACACGGTTGACGCATGCAGAGGATCACGACCCCCGTCCACCCGCCCACCCACCCACCCGGTCAGCCACCTCGTGTTCTTCCTTCCCATCCCGTCCCGGTTCCCGAGGACAGGAGGAGTGGAGTGGCAAACATCGCATATCCCAGCACCCCGCAACGCCAAGCCAAAAGCGAATCCACCCCGCTTCCCCTGCTTTCCTCCCTAATTTTAGCAGCATGGAGGGGGGACGACCGATCCATGGGGGCCGCTGATTAAATGAGGCCAGCAGATCGCGGTGCGCCCCCCGTCTCCGTCTTCGTCGCCGCCCCCGTCTCCGTCGCGGTCTTCGTCTCCTCCTTCGTCGCCGCCGCCGTCGTCGTCGTCTCCCCCGAGGTGAGACCCGCTCCGCCATCTCTCTTCTGTTCCTCAGCATCCCGCCCTGACCCAGCACGGCCCCTTCCGCCTCTGAGAGAGATATGGAGGGGCGGCAGGCAGCAGGCAGCGAGATTTGGTTGGCGCCTGCCGATTTGCCAAGGGATTCGGTCCGAGCCACTAATCGGGGCTGGGAGTCGCTATAGGTAGCGGCGTGTAATGTAGGGTAAGGTGGCCTCTCTTGTTTTTGCGGTCGCTACGATGCTGTTTTGTTCTGTAATAGGAACAGCAGTGGGGGAAAACAGATGGCATGGCATTGGCAGTGTGATCTCAGGTGCAGTTTCAGTCTGATTTGGGCGACTGCCTGCTTGCTTCTGAATTATGGTAACAGGGGGTGGGGATGCAGATTGGTTGGACACCAAATTGGGCATACAGATGATCCTCATGTGCAGGGGTGTGGCATTTCAGTTTGATCTGGGCAACAGTGGCTTGACATTTCAGTTTGATACGGGCAAGAGGTGCTTGCCATCTTACTTGTGCTGCTAATAGAAATAGTTGTGAGTTTTTCGCATCGCGGTCACCCAATCGGGCATAGGGATCATCGGCGCTGTCAGACAGTGCTCGTAGTTGTCGGAATCTTAAATTAAAATACTTATTTGTGTGGTTGATTTATAAGTGTAGCTATGCTGTTGACAGTACACCAGCAGTTAGATCATGCTTATTGGGGTTTTCTGGCAATAATGATGTGGCACTAGATGATGCTGACTCTGCTCTGGTGTTATGCTGCACATTCATTTTCTTCCTTATTTGGATGATGCAAATGCAATAGCGGCTCGTTTATCGTATAGTATCAATTTCATGGCTCCATGTCTTGTCCTATATGTATATGAATGTGTACATTTAAAAAACAAGTCAGTTGCCTCACAAGTTTACAAGAGGCCGTGTGTAGCTGTAACTCATCTCCATTCTCCTTCGTAGACTGAGAATCTTACATGTATCTTTATTTTCTCTAAGTTATGTCGCTTCTTGTACCACTTTCTTCTCCTTGTTTACTTATTATCTGTTCCCTTTTGCATAATGCAGGTTGCATTCAGCTTCCAATATTGCCGTGTTCCCCAGGAAGAGAGAGTACTTGGGGCACTCTCCTATGCTTCTCCGAGACTCGCTCATTTCTTTCCTTGTCAATGAAACAAGACAGTCGCATGGCGGGAAACTCGGTGAATCTGCCTCATGCAACTAGAAGAAGTACTTTGGCTTTCAAGTTCCTGATACCCTTCGTTCTAGTTCTTTCAGTTTCTGTTATTGCTGTCACCCAGTACTTCCAAAGTATCTCCTACTTCCTGCGGCCGCTGTGGGACACACCACCAAAGCCCTTCACCCGTATCCCGCACTACTATGCCCCTAATATGTCCATGCACCAGCTGTGTCAGCTCCATGGCTGGGGCATCCTCTCCTCCCCTCGCCGTGTCTTTGATGCTGTTCTCTTCAGCAATGAGCTCGATGTTCTGGAAATCCGCTACCATGAGCTCTTTCCATATGTTGACAGGTTTGTCATCCTTGAGGCGAATGCTACCTTCACTGGCATCCCAAAGTCACTCACCTTCTTTGAAAACCTCAACCGTTTCGCATTTGCTAGCTCAAAGATTGTCTATGACATGCTTCCCATTGGAGAGTTGGATCCTGATTCTCGCCGAATGCCCTTCCTTGTAGAAGCCGGTCACCGCCGTGCACTTAACAACCTGCTCAAAAGATCAGGCATTGCTGTGGGGGATGTCTTGATCATGGCTGATGCCGATGAGATCCCCAGTCCTGAAATCGTGCAGTTGCTGAAGTGGTGTGATGGAATACCACCAATCATGCATCTCGAGCTAAAAAACTACATGTACTCCTTTGAATTTCATGTGGATCAAAACAGCTGGAGAACGACAGCGCATGTGTTTACCGAGCGGACCAAGTATCAACACTCCCGCCAGACCGACCTGATGCTGGCCGACGCGGGCTGGCACTGCAGCTTCTGCTTCAGGGAGATCAAGGAGTTTGCTTTCAAGATGAAGGCGTACAGCCATGCAGACCGGGTGAAACATGACATCTTCCTGAACCCGGACAGGATCCAGAGAGTCATATGCAATGGGGATAACATTTTTGACATGCTACCTGAGGAGTACACGTTTAGTGATCTCTTCAAGAAGATGGGGCCGATACCGAGGTCAGCATCCGCTGTTCATCTTCCATCCTATTTGATCAGGAACGCGGACAGCTACAGGTTCTTACTTCCTGGTGGGTGCTTGAGACCGGGCTAAATCAGAAGTGTCTTGTAACTTGTTAGCCAACAGTACTACTTTTAGATGCAATGTTGTTGTTACTGTGGAAATAGGTGTGTTTTGTTTGATGTGGAGCAGTAATAGTTTTAGATAGGATTGTAGAAACTTTCTGTCTGTGTGTGTGTGTTCAAGGAACCATGTGAACTTCAGCTTAGAATTCACCTAAGGTGATACAAAGGTAAAATAGCGACAGGGATCGCCGCCCTTTTGGGGTCATCCTGATGAGCAGGAAGCACATCAATGATGTAATTTGTTCTTGATCTAAATAAGGAGAGAATGATGCCACTGTCTTCTCTACTTGAATCAATGGAACAGGCTACAAATGCAGAGATACAGAGTTAGCTGCTCTGATTCGATTATGTCCTCTGCATTGTTTGCATGCTAATCTATGTCTAGTGTTACTTGAACATTTTTAAATGACAATCTCTAATGGACAAGTGTTTATTTACAGTTTAAACCCATAGGTTTCCCTCTCAAAATAAGAACATCTAACTAAATAATTTACATTTAGTTGTAATCACATAGTAAGTCCTTTTTTTTGGTTTTTCCCTTCATTGGTGTACTATTTATGTTTTCTTTAACCTAGAACACGAAAAGTCTATTTTACTCCCTTAAAGATTGGCATTAGCACTTCACCCCCTCATCTGTCTGAGGCTTGGAACTGTAAATGGAAAATCAGGAGAAAATGTAGCGATGAGCTGGACAACATAATACAGGAACAAACAAAACAAAACTATACACGTGCTAGCCGATTTGCATAATTATTATTCAGTAATTTTCAGCAGAGAGTTTCATTTGATTTTCAGATCATCAATGGCATCAAGCTTGTGCTTCCTGATGATCATACCCACTCATGTTAGCTTCTGGTATATAACATGGCTCTATGTAAAATTTGATCTGTTTGCAGCTTGTCAACACTTTCTTCAAGCTGCCCAAAAGTTGCTGGGAATAAAACTTCATTGATCATTTAAACCTCGAAAAAGAACATGTGTGATAAAATATAAGGAAATCATTCAGCTTGATCCCCTTCCAGATATTTCTGTCATCTGCTCTTTCCCTCTATAGGATCTGACACATTGTTACTATTTCGTCGACATGTCATGTTTCTTTCTTTCCACTTTCTTTAATATACGTCGCATTATCACTCGCTGTTTAGTATAGTATAGACACGACTTCATGACACTGTCTTTAGCATGGAAAAATATTGCATTGTGCGAAAGTCGATGCAAAACCAATACTTTATTTATCTGATGTGCATTGTGCAACAACTTTAATTGGTTGAAGCTTTAAGATGTCTCCATTTCTATCCATGTAATGTACTCTCCACATATTGAATGATGCATATCTTCCATCAAGTCTCAATAGTGCTTTTGAAGGTACAACACATCTTTGCATCTTCTAGATATAATTGCATCATACTCACTTTCTTGTACATAGTTTTTCTTTTCTTTTAATACGGTCTGCTCATCCATGGCTATAAGAAGAGAAGCCTCTAACCTATTTGGATCTGCACCGCCTCTCCTCTCCGCCAGCTTCATACATGGAGGCTCTCAAGGTCAAGATGCCAGACTTGTGCTTGCTCTTGCTCATGGCACTCCTGTTGCTTCCTGGTAAGCCTTGCCTGGAATAATTATCCGAACAATATACAACAGTTTCTCAGTACTCTATTCTTTTTCTGATGCCGCTGTGCAAAATGATGTTCCTATTTTTACTGAAGGGTCTGAAGGTCATACCTGCGCGACGGTCAGCCGGACCTACATTACTTTCTTATGTGTGCGTGACACATGCGTCAAGCACTGCCACGGCGAGGGCTACACAGCAGGGAAGTGTGTGATCACCTCCTTAGAACCTCCCATGTTAGTCTGCTTCTGCATGAAACCCTGCTGATGATGCTTCTGAAGCAGTAATATTCCTGTGTGTTTTTAAGGAACTATATCTGTGAACTTCTATGTCATATTTGCTATGATGAGCAGTTCAACATAGAGTTCACCTAAGGCGACGTAATAAAGGTAATATTGCAATGGAGTTCTCGGCCCTTTTGGGGTCATCCTGATGAGCAGCTACAGATGCAGAGATGGAGATATAACTGTGTTGTGATGCGATTATATCTTCTGGAGTGTTTGCATGTGAATCTATCTCCAGTGTTTGACATTGTTAAATTATCCGGATAATATGTGCTAGATGTATTCTGTATCTGTATGATCGAGAAGCTGAAATGCTCAGTGTACATGGTAAGTGCAAATCATGGTAAATTGTGTCTGATGAGTTTGTACAATGAATTTGTAATTGGTGCTGGATGTGCTTGGTTTTATAGAAGAACAATCTCCAATGGATAAACATTGCTGCCTAAACACATAATCC
>NC_041389.1:60594757-60600574 GCF_002162155.2 Triticum dicoccoides | reverse complement strand
AATTCGACCATGTCCTAGTGTTTCACCCCTTAGATTATTGGCATTAGCACTTCACCCCTAATCCTTGTCTGTGGCTTGGAATAGTAAATGCAAAATCAGGAGAAAACATATTGATGAGCTGGACAACAGAATACACAGTAACAACTAAATACACAAATACTATACAAGCTCAAGCCGCTTTAGATAATTATTATTTAATAATAAACAAGCCAAATGGGTCAACTCTATCTAGACCAAAAATTTCAGCATCTGCCAATGTACAACACGTAGTTACATCATCCCTATGTTTGTTTTCATTCCATAAAGTCTCAAGAGTGCTTCGAAGGCGCAACACATCTTTGCATCATCCACGACTATAAGAAAAGAAGCCGTAAACACATTTGGATCTGCACCGTCTCCTCTCATCTAGCTTCATTTCCTCTTTGGGTGCTTTGCTTATACCTCGAGACATGGCGGTCCTCAAGGCCAAGATGGCACTCCTGTTGTTTCCTGGTAAGCCTTGACCGGAATAACTATCCAAGGACTATAACATATTCTCGGTGTCATATTCTTTTCTTTGATGCAGCTGCGCAAAATGATGTCCTTATTTTTACTGCAGGATCTGAAGGCAAGACTTGCTCGGAGGTCAGCAGGACCTACACTCCTCTCTTATGTGGGGATGACACATGTGCTACTCACTGTCACAAGGAGGGCTTCCCTGGATCGAAGTGTGTGATCACCTCCTTCGACCCTCCCTTTTCAATCTGCCCCTGCAAGAAACCTTGCTGATGATGCTTGTGGAGCAGTAATATATCGTTTGTGTGTTTAATGAACTATATGTGTGGACCTCTATGTTGTATTTGCTGTGATGAGCAGATCAACATAGAATTCACGCGAGGCAACATAATAAAGGAGGAATTGCGATAGAGTTCGCCGCCCTTTTGTGCTTTATCCTGATGAGCAGCTACAAATGCAGAGATAGAGATATGGCTGTTGTGATGCGATTATATCTTCTGGGGTGTCTGCATGTGAATCAATCTCTAGTGTTTGACACTGTTAAATTATCCGGATAATGTGTGCTAGATGTATTTTGTATCTGTATGATTGAGAAGCTGAAATGCAAATCATGGTTAATTGTGTCTGCATGGTGAGTTTGTGCAATGAATTTGTAGTTGGTGTTGGATGTGCTTGATAGTATAAAAGAACCAAGCCAGCTAGATGTCGTTGTTTCCCCTTCGAGTCTTTACTAGACGTGAAGCTATAATCTGAAAGCTATCTAACCACCAAGCAAGCAGCTCCCTTGATTCTAATTACATTTATCAGGATTTTAAGCGTGCTGATCAATAGAATAAGAGCTCCTTCAATAGGATTTAAAGCGTGCCGGTAAATAGAATAAGAGCTCCGTCCGCGTCTCAACCAAGCCTATAAGATCATGGTGTCATTCTCTTGGTTCAATTCTTTGTAAGCATGAACAATTGGGTACTAGAGTTTGCTCAAAACTACTGAGATTTCATCATCTCTGGTATGAACAGACTTGCTTCATGTATATTCTAAACTTTGTGTAAGCCAATTAATAAAGTTTTCTAGTTTTTAGTACAATGGAGAGCTGTAAAATTTGAAACAAGAAGAAAGCACAACATGAAGACAGTTGGTGCTAGCTCTGTCAGCTTCCTCTTTGGCCTCTAGAGAAGGGAGAGATCTTTCTCACTAAAGATGATATCCACGCAAGACCTAGAATCTTACTAGCAATGCCTGCGCGGCGGCACGCCGCGCCCCGTTGATGCATCATGATGAAATATGTTACGGCATAGTAATGCTAGTTTGCTAATTTCTTTTATTTGACTAATTTAGATTTAGAGAAAAAATATATGTGTGCAATTCAGGGGTTACAATAAGGCAAGCAATGTATAAAGGTGAATTGGAAAGCATAGATTTATTCATCACATGATCCATATATTTTACAAAGTACAAAGTACACATTGCTACTCTCGTACTAAGATCTGTATTACTGCCATTCATAGCTTATGTCATTCTAGTGCAACATCCTGCAGGATTGGCGTGTGCTTCCGGTTCAAGGACAGACTGGGAGTGCAAAGTGGGTCTAAAAACTGAAGACAGACCTTCTACTTTCTTTGTGGAGGGCGAGGGCTTATTGGGGTGTCATCTTGCCTGGCATTTTCTTTTCATCGGAGCTGGGTTTCCTCGGAAGGTGTATGTGCATATTTACGCCTCTGCTTGTACTCGTGGGACGTCCATTGCCGATGGGGTAGCGATTGTATCTCATGCTTCCTATCACACCCAATCATGACAAACACAAATGGCTAAAAAGGGCGAAGTGTACTTTGCGAGAGAAAAAAGAGAGCAAACTGTATGTTGAGATAAACAGCCACAACTCAAATGCACATTTTTATACAGAATCGTGCTCCGTATGTAGTCTTCGTATTGGAATCTCTAAATTGGAATCCCTAAAAGGTCTTATATTTAGAAACAGAGGGAGTAGATGTTTCTGCATACTAACCCTCGTTGGAAAAGAAGAGTTAGATTTTGCAAACGGATATCAAGCAAAGCTAACTAAACTCAATTCGCTGATAAAAACTGTTTCTGTCTCTTGCTTTCTGAATATAAACAATGCGCTATGCATGACTAAATATATGAACTTGATGTCACATCTTTGGTTACACTCCTGTAATGTACTGATTATTGTTGAGATAGCCATGCCTTAAGGATCTGAATATGCTATACATACAATCGAATCTGTCCGATCTATGTACTGCGAAATAATACAGTTCATAGATTTCTCTTCCGTTTTTAATCTGTATGCGGATGCGGATAAAGGCAAAAATGGTTGCAGGAAACAAATGGTTGCAGATCATATTTGAAACATCAAAATAGATGAAACTGCAAGGCATAGTAGTCGATGTTGATTAGCAGGTCATAACGTGTGGTGGATTGGATAACCTCAGTGTCTGACCAACTTTCATTGACCATACGGGGACAACAAAACATCCCTTGAACAGGTAAGCGGATTAGATCAGAAGGGAAAGTCCCTGGCCTATGCTGAACTACTGTACTTGTACCTTTAAAAGTATCACGATGTTTTGGAAATATGGACCTTTTTACTCCCACACACAAATAAAGATGCTCCTTTTGTCATATAAATTTTGACTGATCTCTCTCTGTTTAGTGCCTGAAGCCTCGAACATGCTAGTCTCACTCCTGCGGTGAGTCTTGTTTTAACAACCCTGAACATTATTTGTAGATTCTTATGGACCGCATAAAACAAAAACCAAAATTGCATGTACACAGCAAATATGAAATAACTTCAGAATTATCTTTCTTTGCAAGATTCAACGTGCTCTACAGACCTAGAAACACAAGAAGCATTACAAACCTGCAATCCACAGAAAGTGTTATACAAGTAAATCATATGTAGGATTATTTATGTACTACACTAAGCACATTCTGACAATCTGAGTGTCACCCATTTACTCACTACATGAATTACTTAATCGTAGCACTAAACTCCCGAGAACTACATTCCTACTGTTATACTCCCTCCGTCCGGAAATAGTTGTCAGAGGAATGGATGTATCTAGACGTATTTTAGTTTTAGATGCATCCATTTATATCCATTTTGACGACAAGTATTTCCGGACGGAGGGAGTGGAACAAAGCAGAACTTCGAACCAAACCCAGCTATGTGCAACAATTAATAATTGAACCTATAAAATTTATTGGCATGTACAACAACAGGATACTAAGATGCGGTTAATTTGTAAAAAAAAATATGCTTAACAGAAGATAAGGCAACCAGAATAAACAAACCGTGAGAAGGAAAAACAAAATTATATACCTATTACTAAAGAAAACTATCATGTAGCTTTCTTGGTGGGTAAGTGACTATGAGGATCAATGATCTCTGTATACTATGCAGTCTCTTGGTGGACCATCTAATTTTGCATTTCACTGTGTTATCTTCAATTAAAATTGGTGGCGGTGCATATGAATTCCTGCAGTGTCCAGAGCCGCGCTCTGATCATCTCCTGTCGGTCCTGCAGCACCACTAAATTCAGAGAAGATTATTAGGTCCATCGAGATCCCAAGCGAAATACAAAGAATTTGAGTAGTAACATGCATGATGCATCTAGTGGAAATAAGTGAAGCACACCAATTTCTAGCTAGAAAATCAGAGAGATAAGTGGCTTTCTCCTGTGCGGACAGGGAGAAGCCGAACTGCTGGAGGTTCAATAGCTCCGCGGTGTCATCATCCCTCCGTTCGTGCGGTCGTGATCCTCACGGTCAGGAGCACAACATACAGGATTTCATATTGTCGCTGCCCGCCGTGTCGATCGCCGCCTCCACCAATGCCATGGACCGTGACGCCTCTCACCAAGGAAGGCCACAGGCCACTAGGATCCGACCATGGTGGGGCATGCTCGGGGATGTGGCGAATGGAGCACCATTCCATCTCAGAGGAAAGCAAAGAGAAACGGATTGAAGAGCAGGTCGAAGCCCTGCGGCCACCGTGGAGCACCATTCCAAAGCCAAACCGTACCGCCGTCCCTCCTGATATTACACATGATCTAAGAAGAAGGGTAGATAGAACAGGGCGACGTCCAGAGGTGCGAGGCGAGGGACACAGCATGTCCCACATACCGGGAGAAAGAGGGAGAGGCGGTGATGGCCCGACGACGGCAAAGGCATGAAGAACCGGCGCTGGAGGGGAGAGGCCGCGTGCCTGAGGAGAAAGAGACTCAGGCGGCACTCCCCATGGGACAGCCGGACAGCCTTGCCGGCGAGCAGTAGGACGCCGTCAAGATCAACCTCACCTTCTCGCCTTTTCCGACGGTTGCGCTCCCCGCATGGCTTGATCGTGGTGCATGGAAAAGGAACAGAAGAACACAGCTTCGATGGAGATCGAGCAAGGGCCGTGGAGACGATGCTAATGGAGGGATGCCGAGGAGATCGTTTTATTGCTTGTAGAGCGCAGCGGCGGTGATGGATCGGTGGACAGTGGAAGTCCGCGGCGTCTCTAGATTGAACTATCGAGGCGGCACCGATCAGGAGCGGCGATGTCTCTAGATTTAACGATCAAAGCAACACCGATTACCAGGGTAAAGCGGCACTGATCAACCAGAAGGAAACACCGACCGAAGCAACAGCGGCAGCCACGCAGCGATAGCGACAGGATCAACCGATAAACCACCCGACGACGAATCGAAAGCAAGAAAGCGACCCGGGCCAACAGCGGCAGAGGTCGACAATGACAGGACAACTGGGCCAACAACGGCTGGAATATCCAAACCAATCACAAGACTGAAGAAGCTAGCATCGAAGTAAAAGGGGCTGTCAGGACACGAACTTCAGCACAAAGACTGGCACACATGCAGCAGTAAATACTAAACCAACCAAACCAAAGCGCACACACGTTCAGAAAATTTCAAACAAAACCCTGAATCCACAAAGCACTTCTACCCCGGCAGGTACCAAATTAATACCACGCGTCACATATGTAATACAGCATGCGTCATTTTCATCCAAGTGGGCGATTCTTGGAGCGAAAAAGCTCCCTGGAATAGAGGCTTGGTTATGTCTCTTCCTCTTTTGCATTGTTTTCATAGTTATGTAGACCTTTCTTACGGCCAAACAATTGCCACGTTTGTCATGATATCAACCTCAAGCATGCTGCATAACCGTTCAACTTGACGACACAGGGTAGCGTCGCGCTGTGGTATTCTGCAGTGAACGTTCATTTTACTCATAACTTCTCTGATTCGATCATATCTTCTGCATTGTCTGCATGCTAATCTATGTCTGATGTCACTTGAACATTTAAAG
>NC_041389.1:60563315-60594521 GCF_002162155.2 Triticum dicoccoides | reverse complement strand
GTCATTAATTAGCACTTAACCCGTAATCTTTGTCCGTGACTTGGAACAGTAAATGGAAAATCATGGAAAAACAAACTGATGAGCTGGAAAACAGAATGCACAGAAACAGCTAAAAACACAAAACTATACAAGTTCTAGCCCCTTTACATAATCATTATTTAATACTCCCTCCGTCCCAAAATAAGTGTCTTGAGCTTAGTACAAATTTGTACTAGCGCTAGTACAAATTTGAGACACTTATTTTGGGACGGAGGGAGTAATAAACAAACCAAACGGGTCAGCTCTGCTAAGGCTCCGCAAAAGAGAGCCTTAGCTCAGTGGTTGGGCATGCGGCTGTGACGCCTAACGACCTGGATTTGGTTCGAGGCCGGGAACTGAAATTCTCTCCCATTTTTAGACACGGAAGCCATCACCTTTTTCAGTCCTCGCCCCCGCGCGGGCGACAGGTGAGTACCCAAATGGCCAAACCTAGCCATCGGGTAGACATCTTCCCCTCTTTCCTCCTCCGTCGCTGGGCAAAGCCCGTGCGGGCGACAGCGGCGGTAGAGGGCTTCTTCTCCCTCTCCCGGATCGAAGGGTGGCGTGGGGCGCCCAGATTTGTGTGGGTGCGGCCCTCGTTTTGGCCCACGGCCGTGCGGTGGCTCCCGACGGCGGTGCTTGCTGTGGCACTGGTTGGGATCAATGGCCGGAGGTAGGGGGTGTGGCTGGGCGTGGCCGGTGACGGTAGCGACGTTCGACCTGGATCCCGGGGCGGCGGCCCCAGTAAGTGGCGGCAGGTGAAGTTTAGGTGGCCCACGGCAGCATGGCACGGTGGCGTCCAAGTTCAAGGCGGAGCTACTCCTGCACATGTTGGTCCGACTCGGCGACAGTGATGAGAAGCAGCGGGATCCTTCCCGACGGCTCTCATGCTTTGGCGGGCTGCGGTGGCGGCCCTCCCCCAGGCTCCAGTGGTGTCGCATACCGGCAGTTGCCGGAGCGTCAGGGCTCCTGCAGTGACAGTGGTGACCCGGGCGGCCAGATCTGGGGCTTTGAAGGTGGTCTGGCCGGTGCGCAGGTTGTCGGTTGGAATCTCGTGGGGCTCTGGGTGAAGATATTGTCTTCGTCCGGTGGCCGGAGCCGGTGATGGCGACACGCCCTGGGCGCTGTCTCCTTCTTGAAGACATCATCGAGGTGAAGCTCCCACCTACTTCCGCTACCTCCAGGGGAAACCATTGATCGAATGATCGGATGATGGCGGCGCTCATGTGTTGCTCCCCCCTTGGGGCATCATTCTTGGAGGTGTTCATCGACTTGAGGGACTAGTGGACGATTTCAGCGGTGGGCAGCGTTGCATGTGATGCATCGACGACATGGAATCTCGGTGGCATGGTGCAGCAGGGTCTCAGTGACAGATGCGTGATGATGGATGCGCGTAGGGAGGTGCCATTGTCTGGCCTCGCCGGCAGGCCTGGCAAGGTCAATGCGTTGATACTAGTTTTGAAGATGGATCGGTGGAAGATGGTGGCGGCAGCCTCTGGAGCGTGCGGATGCGGTGCCCGCTGAAAATCCACTGGACTGGTTTGTGCCCTTGACTGCTGTTGGGCGGATTGGTTGAGGCCGGAGGCCCCAACCAAGCCGCAATGCCAAGTCTGGAGCACACACCTGTCCAGCGCACTCTCAACGGGCACCGCACACGCACACTGCAGAGGCCGTCACCACCATCTTTCACCGATCCAGCTTCAGAGCAGGTACTGACACATCGACCTTGCCAGGCCTGCCGTCGACGCCATCACAATGTCAGACAGCGCCCACGCCCTGCGCGAGTCCATCATCTCACGTCCGTTACCAAGACCCCGATGTGCCACGCCGCCGAGACCGTCATCGACGCGGTAGATGTACACTGCTCCACTCCTTGCGTTCTCCATCCAGCAGCTACTCCAAACAATGCCCTCATGAGGGAGAGCGACACCGAGAGCGCCGCCATCGTCCGATCCGAAATACTCGGATCTGGGGTTTCACCTGGAGCAGCGCGAGTGGGTAGAAGGTGGTTGCAATGGCGATGCCTTCAACAAGGTAACAACGCATAGACGCCGCCATCGTCTGCCATGACCATAGTTGGAGCTCGGTTTTCACCGGCAGCCACGCCTTCCCAACTTGCCGCCGGGACTAGATGTGGGACCAAGATGGTTCGCCACAACTAGTCGGCCGACCAACTCCGGCGGAGGAGTAGGCCGCCACCGCCATGCCCGGGCCGCTGCCCGAGGCTTCCTCATGCTGTGGGACTAGCCCAGGAGCACCTTCGCGTACCGCCGTCGGAGCCGTCGAGATGCAGAAGGGGCTGTTACATGTAGATCGCGACCCTCCGAGACCCATCTGGGCCCAGATCGGGCCCGCCTGCACCATGCCGCGGCCACCCACTATCCTCTACGCCGCTCATCGCCACAAGCACGCCGAGCCAGGCTGGCCGCCGCCACCCTGCAGCACTGCCGCCGAAGAGGCCGGGACAGGCGCCGCCGCCGCGATCCAGATCATCGACCGAGGAGATTCGCCGCCGCCGTGCAGCGCGGGCTTTGCCCGGCGACGACCCCGGCGGCGGCGGGAGGAGAGGCGGCGCGGGGGAGGACTGTTGGCGCTCGATGCAGAGGCCGGGGTTATCCTTCTTTTCGAAAAAAAATGTTTCAGCTCTATCTAGACCAAAAATTTCAGCATCTGCCAATGTATACAACACCGAGCTGCATCATCCCTATGTTTGTTTTCATCTATAAAAGTCTCAAGATTGCTTCGAACTTTGAAGGTGCAACACATCATTGCATTATCCAAATAGAAGTGCATCTTCGAGATATAATTGCATCACACTCTATTTTCTACATAGTTTTTTTTTAATATGGTCTGGCCATCCATGACTATAAGAAGAGAAAGCACTAACGTATTTGGATCTGCATCGTCTCCTCTCCGCTAGCTTAATTTCTCCCTTGGGTGTTTATTCTTGAAGACATGGAGGTCTCCAAGATCAAGATGCCAGGCTTGTGCTTGCTGCTGCTCATGCCACTCCTGTTGCTTCCTGGTAAGCCTTCCCTGAAATAATTATCCGAAGAATACAACGGTTTCTCGGTGTTCTGTACTTCTGTTCTTTGTTTGATGCTGCTAAGCAAAATGGTGTCCTTGTTTTGACTGCAGGATCTGAAGCAGGCGATACTTGCAGGGTGTTGAGCAAGACATACACTACTTTCCACTGCGCGGACAATCCATGCCTCGAGCACTGCCACAAGGAGGGGTTCCCTCGTGGGGAGTGTGAGTTCGTCGCCTTAGAACCTCTCGCGTTAGTCTGCTTCTGCAGGAAACCCTGCTGATGATGCTTGTGAAGTAATAATACTGTTGTGTGTTTATAAGGAAGTGTATATGTCAAACTTCTATGTCGAATTTGCCGTGACGAGCAGATCAGCATATAATAAAGGTGAAGTTGCAATAGTCTGCTTGCCTTTTGATGAGCAGGAATCACATTAAGCTCTTGATGGTCCTCTCTGCTGATGAAATCTGTTCTTGGTCCGAGTGAGGAGAGACTGATGCCTTTGTCTCTTGTATTATTGGAATCAACAGAGCATGCTACAAATGCAGAGAAGGCATGGTCGAACGCGCCGTCGGGAAGGTCCTGGATCTACTCAACCCAGCGCAGGTACACTGGAGGTGTTTTGCGCGAGATCACCCGAGGGGATCCGCACCTTTTGCTAGGAATTACAAGCCGATCGAAGGATTGATCGTGAGCTCTGGATGAAAAATTTCAGATCAGAGGAAGCGGATCGATACACGGCTCTGAGTACCAAATGCTACGTTCCCGTAGCACCTCCCTGCGTCTCGCCGGGATGTGGATCTCAAACCAAGAGAAATATCTCAGGGAGAGAGCTTGGAGAAGGGGAAAGAAGCAGGGAGGAAAGCTTGAATAAGGAACAATATTTGTGATTACAGTTCGATGCCCTCACACACACGCCAGCCACACGCTTATATGCCTAATCCACACACGCCACACGGGCTGAGCCACAAAGGCCCAGTAACACACAGGTGGGCCTGGCCCAGGTCGTTGCAAGGACCGGCTTCTTCCCTGGGTATGGCCGATCTCATGCTGGGCCCCTGTGGTGGAGCTGGAAGCCTCTGCCCTCCCAGTCGCTCTACGGACCGGCGGTGTACCCGCCGGACATCGGCAGGAAACTGTTCTCCCCCTCCGCGGCGGCGGTGGTGGACGACACAACGATCTGCGTGTCATCCATGGACGCCGGCACCGCATGTGCCTTCGACACGGCCAGGGGCGAGTGGAGACAGGCTGGCCGCTGGGTGCTGCCCTGCGATGGCGCCGCGGAATGCGTCCCGGAGCTCGGCCTCTGGTTCGGCGTCGAGCACGCCAACCGCAACCCCGCCCACTGCCTGCGCGCCTTTGACCTCTCCTCCTCCTCCTCCTCCTCGCCGCCGGTGGTGCGGCAAACCTGGAGCTACCTGGATCGCCTACCCGAGGAGTGGCTGACGTCGCAGAGGCACCTGCTCAACCTGGGCGCAGGCAAGTTCTGCATCGCCACCAGCTTTCAGAGCATCGAGAGGCACCCAAGCTCATGGGGCTACCGTTCTGACGACGGGCTGGATGATGACATAGTGCTCCATGACCTCACCGTCTTGACGGGAGTGGAGGTGGTGCGCCGTGGCGATGAGCTCCACATGATCAACCACAAGTGCATAATTTACAGGTTTCAAGACGATCTCAGCATCCACTGCGTGCTCTGAGTCAGGGACTCGACCGATCTGAAGGAAAACTTCGCATGACGATGTGCATCGATCTATACATCCTTGGAGATCATTATTGCTGTTCCTTTTATTGGAGTTTAGAGATTGTTGTACATGGTGGCAACTCTTGCACTTACAATTGTTGGTTGTGCTATCTGCTTGAATTGTGGCAAATATTTTGGCTTTTGACCACAGGTCTTCATCGTAGTCCCGGTTCAGTAGGCTTGGGCCAACTCTGAACATAAATATTGGGCGAGCCGCACCGGCGAACCAAGCGTGGAAGCGCACAGCGGCCTTGTACACTCAGAGAACAAGAATAGAACACCTCTGAGGAAGAACGCAGAGTGTCACCTGTATATTCTTGAAATCAGATAGATGTTGTTTTACAGGCAAAGGATATAAGAAGAAATATGCAGATATAGGCTGTTAATTAATGCATGCCATCAATCAATACCTTCTTATAGGCAGCCACGGATGGTTGAACAAGATTTTTTTTTTAAAGGTGACTGTGATTATGATGCAATTGATAACGATGTTATATCTGGATGACCTGGTGATGTGCTGTCATTTGGAAACACTCACTCTGAAGAAAAAGATAGAGAGGAAATAACCGTGGACACATGAGCATGCAAGTCTTCCAGAATCGGCAGCAGCGGTTATTATGATCCTCTTGTTGTTTTCTGGGTTTTGTGCAGGTTCCGCATGCTCCTCTTGGTGTGCGCTTCGAGCTTGGACTTTGCACCCGCAGATAGATATAGATCATATAGATAGATAGATAGATAGATAGATAGATAGATAGATAGATAGATAGATAGAAATTCTTTTTCAACCGGAACGAAATGAAAACAAGGAAAACACGCGATCATCCAAAATGGGGAGTACAGATGAAACTTGTGTGAATCGCGCATCGATGAGTGCCTCGCCTAAAACATCTTATTACACCCCCCCGAAGCAATGCGCCATCGCTGGCTGCTCAGCAGTTTTTGTTGCAGAAGCAGAGTATCTTGTAGGGGTCGAAGTAGCTCCCCTCGCACACCCCGTTGCGGAAGCCCTCCACTTGGCAGTGCTCCACGCATCGGTCCGTCGCGCAGTTGGGAGAAGTATAGGTCTTGCTCAGCTCCCTGCAAGTCGCCCCTTGAGATCCTGCAGGTAAAGGACAGCATAACATCATCAGATTTCCCTTTTCTTCTTTGCACGATGAATTGGGGTATGGATGGATGGACAGCATAATATCTGCCCAGGAAAAGAAGACCGGAACGGCAAGGAAGTGCCATGTTCTCCAGATGGATGAATTTGTTTCAGGCAAGGCTTACCAGGGAGCGAGAGGAGCGGCATGATCAGCAGCAGCAGGCACAGGCATGGCACCTTGAGCTTTGGCACCCCCATCGCCATGTCTCCAGGGAATGAAGGAATGAAGGGAGGAGGGAAGGAAGGAATGGGCTAGGAGAAGGCGCAGATCCAAACTGGTGAGTGCCGTCTCTTCTTATAGCCAGCCATGGAGGATGAGACCTTACGATGCATTTACTGCTGCATAATCCAAAATGTTGTGCTGTGCATTGGAAAGCAATCTGCTGGGAATTTACTGAAAATTATATAGATCATTTAAAGGCCGCATGCTGAAAAGATACGGGGACGGCTCATGCTCCTCTCACACACTCCTCATTTGACCAGAATAAGAGAGATTTGAAGATGGTCCCTCTTAATTACCTTCTAAGAGAGTATTGACCGGAATAAGAAAGAATTTAAGATGGTCCCTCTTAATCACCTTCTAAGAGAGAATATTAGATGGGAACAGCTGATACTCGTCTCACACACTCCTGGTTCCTGTATTTTCTGTTATTGTAAATGTTGATAATTTAAACCTAATATGCGGAGTTAAAATAAACAGAGGGGGTATAAGTGATCCATGGATTGTCTGAAAACGAAGAGGATGATGTAGTTACGTCTGGGTTATGCAATTAATGGTGTGTTGTACTCAAATGTATTCATAATATTAATAATTCAGTTATTATTATTATTATTATTATTATTATTATTATTATTATTATTATTATTATTATTATTATTATTATTATTATTATTATTATTCAGGAGGTATTTGTGGGCTGTAATCCGCTTCCCCTCCCCTGCTCCGCTTCCCCTCCCCTGCGCGCCGCGCCGGTGGCCACCCGGCCCCGGCGGCCACCTCTCCCGTCGCCCTCCACTCCGGAGGCGGCGTCCTCCCCCAGTGCGCGCATGGCTTCCCGGGTTTCTCTCTCTGGGTCGTTCTCCTCCGCTCCCCCGTCCCCGGTCCCGCCGCCCCGGCCTCTGCTTCGCTCCGTGGTTGTTCCTCCGGTTCTGGGGACGGCGCGCGGGCCAATCGTGCAGGGTGGCGATGCGGAGGCGGGGCCTTCCCGTCCGCCCCCTCCAGCGCCTGCGGCCTGGCTGACGCGGCAGAATCGTCGCTTCAGTGGTCCCCGGTCCCGGGAGGCCCGTCGGCGCCCTGTCCCTCCTCGGCGCTCCAGGGCCTTGCCGGCTGCCCGTCCGCGGCCCGATTCGCGCCTCCCGACCGTGCTGTTCGGGTGCTGCTACAACTGCGGCTTGGAGGGCCACATCTCCGCGGAGTGCAGCAATCCTACTCGTTGTTTTCGTTGTGGCGAAGACAACCACACCTCGCGCGGCTGCACGCGGCCTCAGAGTCCGTCGCCGGTCTCGCAGCCCCCGCGCCCTCCACCGGCGCTCCGGGCCTGTCCGCCGGCTGGCCAGCTGGCCACCTCGGGTCCTCGCTTGGTCCTTCCGCCACCTCCGCCTGGTCCGCCGCCCGCCCACGCTGTTCGCCTGGCCTCCGTGCTGCCACCCCCGCCGCCCGGCCCTCCGCCGGCTAGTGTCGTTCGTGCTGGGCTTTCGTGGTCGCGGGTGGTCAGCGCGGGTTCTGGTGCGCATCCTGCCTCCGCTCTGCCCTCGGCGGCATCTGTTGGTGGGCGGCCCTTGGAGCCCGTGGATTGCTGCTTCTTGGAGGCGTCGGCGGAGTCGGCTGCTTTGGAGGCGGAGTTTGACAGGGTTGTGGTCGTGTCGGTGTCGGCTGCTCGTCCTGTGGTTGGCCTGGACCTGGCAGATGCCTCGGCGGCGATTCATGCGGAGTTCGGCATCGGGGCCATGGACATGTCCATCTGCCCCTTCTTCCTAGAGGAATTTCTTGTCCTCTGCAGAGACGTGGCGACGCGAAACCTGTTGGTGGAAGGTGGCCAGGTCCCGGTGGGTAGCGGCGAGCTCCTTCTGTGACCCTGGACGCGCTCTGCGCGGGCAACCGCGATCACCATGCCATTTCTTGTGCCTCTGGCCCTCTTCGGCGTCCCAGCGAACGCCTGGACCCGGCGGGCGGCGGAGTCTGTGCTCTGGGGATTTGGCATCGTGGTCAAGGTGGCCGACTGCACGTCGCGGCGGGACAACATGTCTGTGTTTTGTGTTTGGTTGCACACGGATGATCCGGCGAGGATTCCTCCGCGACGCATTTTGGTGGTGGAGGAGGCTGGGCGGCACTCCATCCAGCGGGAGGATGGCCTTCCGGACGCACTTTGGTATCCGGTCAATATTGTGCAGGAGGCGCCGCCGGTTGCTCCTAGGTTGGTGGGGCCGTGGCCGCCGGCCGGTTCTCCTCCGCCACCGTCGTCGTCGGCTGATGAAGACTCTGATGGGCGGCCTGATGGTCGTCGCAGGCGTGGCCGCTCCAGATCGCGCCGCCGCCGTCGTGGGGCTGCTCCGCTCCCCGGCTCGTGGGGGTTCGCTGGCGTCCGTGTGCTCCTCCGCCGGCTCGGTTCCAGGTGCTAGGCTGCACCATATTCAAACGGTCACGGTTGACCAGCCAACCCGACAGGATTTGCATGGCGTGGCTTTTGATCAGGCATCCCCACTTGGCGCGGCTTTTCCAGAAGATCAGCCTATCTTCCCATCGCCGATGCGTCAAAAGCGCAGGGTTCGGTCGGCTGCCAGCTCTCCAGCGCATCAGGTCTCGGGAGTGGGGGTCCTGGTGGGCCTGTCTCCGGCGGTGGATCCGAGGCTGCCCCCCTCCCCTGTTTCTGCCACGCCTTCCCGAGATTCATTTCCCCTTCGGTTGGCGCGCCACGGGTTGTCGCTGTTGGGACGGGACGTGGGGGATGTGGATGATTCCCCATCTCGCGTTCTCATTGGTTCCTGGGAGCTGGACTTGGGTTTCGGCGTGGACTGGGAGGTGGATCCCACGCGGCTCCCTCCGGAAGATTAATTCCTGTCTGCCTCCTCGGGGAGCGAGTGGGAGGCGGATTCCTTTAGCCCTTGGGAGAGCGACGGGTGTGTGGACGATTCGGACCCATCTTAGTTGCATGCATGCAGGGGCGATGTGCCTACGTGCATGGTGAGCCTTTCAGCGCGTCCAGGCGGCTCCGTACGGGATGAGCTGGGTGCGTCGGCTGCGCCAGCTTCTGGCTCCCTAGTTGTGGCAGAGGATGTTGGGACTGGCACGACGCTGCAACCTGAGGCGGAGGCTCTGTGCTTTGCCTCGCTGATTAGGACTTCGACTGCGCCTATCCTGCAAACCCCGCCCGGCCGGAGGCCGTCGGCTACCAGGCAGAGAAGGCCCAGGTCCAAAAGGGACTTGGATGTTACGCCCAGAAGAAGTGTGCGACTTGCGAAGCGAATGGGCAGAGGCTCGGCAGCATCTAAGCACCAGCAAGCCATCATCAAGAAGCTGTGTCTGGCAAACGAAGGAGAGACTATCGGAGAGGACGCTCTCAAGGCATATGTGGAGTTATTCTCGCAGCCGCTGTCGGATAGCCATATAGCGGCAATCTTGGCCCTTTTTGGCTGGGAGCCACCAGCAGCTCCACTGCAAGAGCAGCCCGCCGGTGTGGTGGGGGCGGCATGACTTCGCCGGGTTTGGTGGATCTTTGTGGACATGTTTTCCGATGGATGCACAACCAAATAGGGTTCTTGTGTGGAATGTTAGGGGCTTGAACACCCCGGCGAGGAGGACGGCCATCTCTCAGGTGGTGGTCACAGCAAATCCTTTGATAGTTTGCTTTCAGGAGTCAAAGCTTGACCTTGTAACTCTAGACTTAGTTTGTCACTGCATGGGTAATCGATTTGAGGACTTCTTTTACTTGCCGGCTGTTGGCACACGTGGCGGCATCATCTTAGCTTGGGACGCAACGCAGGTGGCTTTGTCCAACCCACACTACACTAACAACACTTTAACGACACTTGTCAAGCCGCATGATGGGTCCCATTGGTGGATCACTGGGGTTTACGGACCTCACCTCGATGCGGACAAGGTGGCCTTCATGGAGGAGCTTTCCGAGATTCGTGATCTACATGCTGGCCTTTGGTCCATAGTGGGGGATTTTAACCTCATCCTAAACCCCGAGGACAAGAACAACCAGGCAATCAACAGGCGGATCATGTCTTGTTTTCGGTCTATGCTGAATAGACTAGAACTGAAGGAGGTGTACCTCAACGGCAGAACATACCTGGTCCAATGAGCAGCAGCTTGCCACTCTAGAGAAAATTGACCATGTGCTCTCGACGAATGATTGGGATGATCTTCACCCCTCTTGCTTTTTGGGAGCCTTGGGATCGGCCATTTCCGACCACTGCCCCTTGCTCCTAGAGCTAAATGCCAATTGGAAGGTTGGTAGGCGCTTCCGTTTTGAAGCTTTTTGGCCCAAGGTGGATGGTTTTCTGGAGATTGTTCAAGCAACATGGGGTTCGGTCCCTTCTACGGGCAACCCCTACGTCGTTCTGCATCATAAACTTGGGGCCACGGCTAAAGCCCTGCAGAGGTGGAGTGATAAGTGGATAGGAAACGTGAATCTACAACTTGGGGTGGCTATGGAACTGATTTATCGTCTGGACTTGGCCTCTGAGTCCAGGATCCTTACCATGGAGGAGGTCGCTCTTCGCCGTACTCTAAAACGCAAGCTTCTTGGCCTCTGTTCGCTACAAAGGACGATCGCCCGTCAAAGATCTAGGATGATCTTCCTCAAGGATGGGGATGCCAATACGGAGTTCTTTCACAGGCATGCGAGGCACCGAAGGAGGAAGATTATATGACTCGGCTGTCTCGAGACGGTGAGACTTTCATGGGGCAGCAGCACATTGCAGAGATGGTGGATGACTACTATGGCAATCTTTTGGGCACTCCCTCCCAATGGGGGCACACTCTCAACCTGGAAGCACTAGATCTTCCCACCCTGGATCTTTCGCATCTTGAGCTCCCTTTTGCGGCCGAGGAGGTGGAGAGGACTGTCAAGTGTATGCCATTGGACAAGGCCCCTGGGCCGGATGGTTTCACGGGGAGATTTTATGCCACATGTAGGGCTATCATTATGGAGGATATCATGCGCGTGTTTCACATGTTCTATCTTGGTGATATGCGAGGCCTCCAGGCGATCAATAAAGTTCTCATTTCCTTGCTCCCGAAGGTGGATGGGGCTGTGGACATCAAGGATTTTCGCCCGGTTAGCCTTGTTCATGGAGCTATAAAGCTATTTGACAAAGTCCTAGCGATCAGGATGGCGGATGATCTTCCTAGGCTGGTGGGCATGCACCATAGCGCATTCGTGAAAGGACGATCTTTGCATGACAACTTCATGCTAGTTCAATGTACGGCAAGGAGACTTTATGCGTTGGACGATCCGGCGGTGATGCTCAAACTTGACATCACCAAGGCTTTTGATACTGTCCAGTGGCCTTTTTTGATTGAGGTCCTTTCCCGGCTGGGGTCTGGTCAAAGATAGATTTCTTGGATAGTTGGCCTTCTTGGCACGACAGCGACGAGGGTCTTGGTAAATGGAGTGCCGGGAAATGACATTTTCAAGTGCTGCGGGTTACGCCAAGGTGATCCAGTTTCACCCTTGCTATTCATTTTGATCATGGAACCTTTGCACAAGTTGTTCGAGCTAGCTGCTGCACGGCGTTTATTGGCACATTGGCAAGAGTTGGGATGAAGCAGAAAATATCCATTTTTGCGGATGATGTGATGCTTTTTGTCAAGCCGGGCCGGCTGGAGTTGGCAGTCACGACCGACATCCTGGAGGCTTTTGGGGTGGACTCTGGCCTTCGAGTGAACCAGAGCAAGAGCGCGGCCTTCGCTATTCGTTGCTCTGACGATCAGAAGATATTGGTGGGGCAATCTCTAGGGTTCTTGTTTAGCCACTTCCCATGCAAATATTTAGGCCTTCCGCTCACCATTCGTAAGCAGACCTCGGCTTAGCTGTAGTACCTGGTTGACCAGCTGGCGCGTCGCCTCCCCACTTGGCGCAGCTCCACCATGCCCAAGAGTGGCAGACTCCTGCTAGTGCAAGCTGTACTTTGTGCCATCCCCATTCACGCCATGATGGGCTTAGATCTGCCGGCCAAGACAATAACAGCGATGAACAAGATTATCAGAGGCTTTCTATGGTGTGCTAAGGCGGAGGCCAACGGAGGACAGTGTTCGGTTGCTTGGGATGTTGTGTGTACACCCAAATGGGCAGGTGGTCTGGGGGTTCCAAATCTGAGATGGCTCAATGTAGCCATGTAGGCTAGGTGGCCTTGGCTGCGCCACGCTGATTCTTCAAGACCCTGGAATGAGTTTGACATCCAAGTTCGGACAGAATCTATTCAGCTCTTTCGCTCGGGAACACACTCAACCATTGGCGACGGCTCCAATACCATCTTCTGGGAGGACCGCTGGTTGGAGGGATCCAGGATTCAGGACATCGCCCCGAGGGTATATGCTAAGGTGTCGCCCCGGAAGCGGCACGGTCTGTCAGTGCAAACGGCTATCCAGGAGGCCTCTTGGCCTCTGGATATTAATCCTAATCTTGACTTGGACGAGCTGCGTGAGTACGTGAACATCTGGCATCGGGTGGCCATCATTCAACTTCAACCAGATTCGCTTGACAGACTATCTTGGGCTTGGGAGAGCAATGGCGCTTTCTCTGTTAGATCGGCTTATGCGGCCATATTCGCAGGGAGGACTGCCAGCCCCACTGCAGATTTTACATGGAGATCGAGGGCACCTCAGAGATGCCGCTTCTTCTCCTGGTTGGCTTTGCGTAACAGATGCTGGACCTCCGACATGTTGGCTCGGAGAGGACTCCCGCACCAAGACGCTTGCCCGTTTTGCAATCAGCGTGAGGAGTCTATCAACCATATCTTGTTGGGGTGTATTTTTGCTAGGACAGTGTGGCATGTGGTTTGCATGGCCATTGGTAGGCCGGAGTGGATGCCCACCATAGTTGACACACTGGCGGATTGGTGTCAGAACAAGCACGCCCCGGATGGACAGTTGCGAGACTTCCGCACGGTCTTGGTGCTCGTCCTTTGGGAACTTTGGAAGCACAGGAATGGTATTGTGTTTGATGGTGAGTTGCCCTCAATCACTCGCATCGGAGCAAGGATCTTGGAGGAGAGCAAGTCGTGGGCTGCAGCCGGTCTTCTTAAAGGAGAAATGGGGGAATTCTTCAGTAGTTTGTCGTGGTGGGTAGATCACGAGTGATCCGCTATTGTAACTAAGGTGGGTGGGCGAGGTTTCCCATAGCGTTGTATCACGCTGTTTAGGGGCTCTTTACCCCCTCTCTATCTTATATATATGATGCGCATGCTTGTGCGCATTCGAGAAATAAAAATTATTCAGAGCGGCTAGAACTTGTATAGTTTTGTGTACTTCTTTTTAGAACACTTTTGTGCTTTTATTTTGTTTCTGTGCTTTTTATTCCTCTTTTCCACTTCATGGATACATTTCTTCCTGATTTTCCCTTTACTGTTGTATGCCTCACACACAAAGATTAGGGGGTGAAGTGCTAATCACCAATAGTTCCAGGTGAAGGAAGACAGTAGGGCATGATCTCACGGCATAATTGATACTAGTTATAACTTGATTGAAATACTTTTAGTGTTTGTGTCTACTGGAGATTGGTCTTTGAATGTTCAAGTAACACTAGAGATAGATTCACATGCTAAACACTCCAGTAGACATAATCATGTCACAACAGCTATGTCCAAGTAGGCATGGCCGCCGCGGATCTCACCATCACCGAGCTGCAGCAGCTCGTCCAGGCGACGATCCTGCAGAGCAAGGCGGTTTCAGAGGCGGGCGCAAAGACGGCGGAACGTCTGGATGGGCTACAGGAGTCCCTCGACAAGTACGCTTCCTCCTCGGCCAAGGCCTTCGATGCGCTGGCCACGACGACCACAAGCTCGCTGGCCTGCACCGAGTCAACACTGGGGCGGGTGCTCGTCGCGCACAACTCCATCGATGCGGCCGTGGCCGAGATGCGGAAGTTGCTGGACGGGATCGTACGTCGCGTCGACAATCTAGAGCAGCCGACAGACACGACGACAACTCAAGGCCTGCGGACAGAGCCGCCACAAACAGAGCGGCAGGGCTCTGATCAGCACCATTCAGGACAGGACACTCGAGGTCTGCGCGTGTCATTCCAGTAGAGGAATCGCGGTGAGCTGTCCAAATCGCACGCTCATTTCCTTGACGAGCTATCTGATGACAATGAGGACTATGAGAGATCACCGCAGTCGTAGTTTCACTCTGCCCCTGGGAAATTCTCCGCATGCATTCCTCGCTCTGATTTCCCCAGATTTGAGGGAGATAACCCCAAGTGGTGGAAAAAACAGTGTGAAAAATACTTCCGGATGTACAATGTTCAATCAGAATTATGGGTCGATTTCGCTACTTTGCACTTTGCAGGAAATGCAGCCCTCTGGTTGCAGACATATGAAGCAATGCACACTATTGATAGCTGGGCTGCTCTGTGTGTGGCCGTGTTTGCTAAATTCAACAGGAACAAGTATTCTCGAGCAATTGATGTGTTCTTCTGTCTCAAGCAAACTGAGTCTGTCGATGATTATGCTCATGTGTTTGAAGAACACATGCACAAGATGCTTGTGTATAACCACTCCTATGATGAAACCTTTTTCATCAACAGGTTCATTGAGGGCCTGAAACCTGCTATTTGTGCGCCCATCAAGCTGCAACAACCCAACTCAGTGGATCTGGCTTACTCCTTGGCACAGACACAAGAGGCACTGTTGGCTGAAGATACTTCCAAATACAGCAAAAGATGGGAAAACAGAGCCAATGCAAAGAATTACGTGCATCAGGGCATTATGGGAACAGCACCAGCACAAGATAAACCCCCTGAGACACATCAAAGAGCTCCAGATCGAGTGGATAACCTCAGGGCACAACGCCGAGCGCGTGGCGAATGTTTCAAGTGCGGGGAGAAATATGGTCCAGGACACAAGTGTCCCACAACAGTCCAACTCCATGTACTGGAAGAACTAATTGAGGCACTACAGATGTCTGAAATTTCTGAAAGTGACTCTGAAACTGAACAGCCAGCCGAATAGCCTGCGGTCGATAAAGGAACAGCAGAAGAAGCATTCATGAAACTGTCAGTCCATGCAGCCCAGGGCACTGCTTCAAAGGATAGTATCCGATTACAGGGCATGGTTGGTAAGAGACAGTTGTTGATCTTAGTTGACTCAGGTAGTTCCACAAATTTCATCAGTGCTGAGCTAGTGAAACACCTACAGTGCCCGGTGGAAGAAATACCAGCGGCCAAAGTAACTGTGGCTGATGGAGGACTGTTACATTGCAACAAACAGGTTCCTAACTTGTAATGGTTCTGTCAAGGAAATACCTTCAACACATCTCTGAAAGTGCCACCCCTGGGCACTTATGACATCATTTTGGGCATGCAGTGGTTAGAAACTATGAGTCCTATGTGGGTGGACTGGAGAAAGAAGGTCATGAGATTCAAATATCAGGGAGTTAGGATCACTCTAAGAGGAATAAGAGAGAAAGTCATCTCCTGCACAGGCATAACTAGCAAGCATTTGCAAGGGTTACTTAACCCTGGTGCAGTAGAGCAAGTGATTCAACTAAATCACATTGTGGAAGCCCCTGATACTGATCAATTCATCCCTCCTGTCGTGCAAGAAATTTTGGCCAAGCACAAACAAGTTTTCACAGAACCTGACAAGCTCCCTCCTCACAGGTCATTTGATCACCAAATCCCTCTCCTACCTGGAGCTAAACCTATCAATGTGAAACCATACAGATACAATCCAATGCAGAAGACTGAAATTGAACAACAAGTAACTCAGATGTTACAGCAAGGAGTCATCCAGGAGAGCACTAGCCATTTTGCTTCACCAGTGTTGCTGGTCAGAAAGAAAGATGGAACTTGGCATTTTTGTGTGGACTACAGAATGTTAAACTCTGTCACAGTACCCCATAAGTATCCGATGCCAGTAGTGGATGAGTTACTCGATGAGCTGGCTGGTGCTACATTTTTCTCTAAGCTAGATCTTCGATCAGGATATCATCAAATACGAGTGGTTGAAGGAGAGGAACATAAGACGGCCTTTAAAACTCATCATGGCATGTATGAGTTTAAAGTCATGCCCTTTGGTTTAATCAATGCCCCTGCAACTTTCCAAGCGGCTATGAATGCCCTGTTTGCCCATTTGTTGAGACACCGTGTGCTTATCTTCATGGATGACATCTTAGTCTACAGTCCAGATTTGAAAACACATCTTGAGCACCTCAATCAGGTTTTCACTATACTTCAATAAAATCAGCTCTTTGTGAAACTCAGCAAATGCTCCTTTGCTCAAACAGAGCTGGAATACTTGGGACATATTATCAGTGGCAAAGGAGTGCAAACTGATCCCACTAAGATCAGAGTTGTCAAGAGTGGCCCAGGCCTACCTGTGCTAGAGATATCAGAGGATTCCTGGGCCTCACAGGGGACTACAGAAAATTCATCAAAAATTATGGAATTATTAGTAGGAGTTTATCTGATCTACTGAAGAAAGATACTGTGTTTTCTTGGACATCAACCAATGAAGCCACTTTTCAACATCTTAAGACAGCATTAGCTCAAGCACCAGTTTTGGCACTCCCAGATTTCAAGAAGCACTTCACAATTGAAACTGATGCTAGTAATCAGGGCATTGGGGTTGTACTGGTGCAAGAAGGTCATCCACTTGCTTATCTTAGCAAAGCCCTGGGGGCCAAAGCCCAAGCCCTGTCCACATATGAAAAAGAGTGTTTGGCTGTGCTCCTTGCTGTGGAAAAATGGAAATCTTATCTGCAGCATGCACCTTTCACCATTTCCACATATCATCAAAGCTTGACACATCTCCAAGAGCAAAAACTCAGTGGTACCATGCAACAGAAAGCATTTCTTAAACTGCTAGGTCTACAATACAACATCATCTACAGAAAAGGTATGGATAATGCAGCTGCAGATGCCTTGTCCAGATCTCCTGCCCCAATGGAGTTGTCTGCTCTCTCCTTTTGCACACCCAAATGGTTAGCAGTTGTGACAGAAGGACACCAGCAGTATGAGGCAGATAAGGAATTACTGCAAGAACTGTCCCTGACTGGTCCTAATGACAAAGGTTATTCTCTACATCAAGGAGTGATAAGGTACAAAGACAGGATTTGGCTGGGCCACAACAAGGAAGCTCACCAAGCTATTATGCTTTGTTTGCATGACAGTGGAGTTGGAGGTCATTCTGGATTCCAAGGCACTTACCAACGCATCAAGGGACTGTTTGCTTGGCCAGCAATGAAATAGGACATCCATACCTATGTACAAGCATGTGTGGTGTGCAAACAAGCAAAGTCTGAGCATATTAGGAAACCATGACTATTAAGTCCATTGCCCATTCCTAAAGAAGCTTGGAATATGGTCAGCATGGATTTTATTGGAGGTCTCCCCAAGAGCAAAAACTTTGACACAATTCTGGTGGTCATCGACAAGTTTAGCAAATATGGCCACTTCATTCCCTTGTGTCACCCCTTTACTGCTCTACAAGTGGCACAAATATATGTGGATAACATCTATAAGCTTCATGGTCTTCCCCAGGTTCTGTTTACTGGCAGAGATCCTATCTTTACCAGCAATATCTGGCAAGAATTGTGCAAACTCACTGACACCAAGATGAATATGAGTTCTGCTAATCATCCCCAGACCGATGGTCAAACGGAGAAATTGAATCAATGTCTAGAAACTTTTCTCAGATGCTTGGTACATTCAACTCCCAAAAAGTGGGCCTATTGGTTATCTCAGGCTGAGTACTGGTACAACACAAACTACCACTCTGCACTTGGAACAACCCCATTTTAGGTACCGTATGGGTATCAACCTCGACACTTGGGCATTGCCAATCTTTAGAGTACTTTGTCCTCTGATCTGTTTGGATGGTTGGCTGAAAGGAACCTGATGCAAGGATTGATCCGAGAACACCTGTTGCGAGCCCAACACAGGATGAAACACCAGGAAGACACTAATTGCTCGGATCGACAGTTTCAGGTCGGCGACTGGGCATTTCTGAAGCTGCAGCCTTATGTGCAACAAACTGTCACCAGACGTTCCAACCACAAGTTGGGTTTCAATTACTTTGGCCCGTATCAGATCACTGAACGTGTCGGAGAGGTTGCATATCGTTTGGCCCTGGCAGAGACTAGCAAGATTCACCCCGTGGTGCATGTTTCGCTGCTCAAACCGGCAGACCCGCCAACTCCTACTTCACACCTATGGATTCACTATTTCTGTTGAGGGATAAACTGTCCAAACCGGCTCAAATTCTCTAAACAAGGCTGGTTCGTGTGGGTGGACACACACGCACGCAATGGAGATTGCATGGAGTGGACTTCCGATTGCAATGGAGACTTGGGAATGGTCTTCAGCTGTGACTGCAACGACAACGGCATGATGATGAACAGTCGAGGACGACCTATTCCTTAAGAGGAGGGGAGTGCAACGACCTGGGCCAGGCCCACCTGTGTGTTACTAGGCCTTTGTGGCTTAGCCCGTGTGGCGTGTGTGGATTAGGCATATAAGCGTGTGGCTGGCGTGTGTGTGATGGCATCGAACTGTAATCACAAATATTGTTCCTTATTCAAGCTTTCCTCCCTGCTCCTTTCCCCTTCTCCAAGCTCTCTCTCTGAGATATTTCTCTTGGTTTGATATCCACATCCCGGCGAGACGCAGGGAGGTGCTACGGGAACGTAGCAGTCCTCGTGTAGTTCAACACCTCGAACGAGCCATCGTCGCCATTTCCTCTGCTTATGACATAGAGCTGCTGCTGGCCGTTGTCGTCGTCGTCGTACTGGCGGTGGATGTCGTGGTTCTAAGTCTGACAATAGAGTGGGGGGTAGGTATGGAGAGGCAAGGTCCTAGCTATGGAGAGGTTGTAAACACAAGCGATGTACGAGTTCAGGCCCTTCTCGGAGGAAGTAAAAGCCCTACATCTCGGAGCCCGGAGGCGGTCGAGTGGATTATGTGTATATGTGTTACAGGAGTGCGAACCCTTCTGCCTGTGGAGGGGGTGGCTTATATAGAGTGCGCCAGGACCCCTGCCAGCCCACGTAATGAAGGGTTTAAGGTACATTAAGTCCGGGGCGTTACTAGTAACGCCCCACATAAAGTGTCTTAACTACCATAAAGTCTACTTAATTACAGACCGTTGCAGTACCGAGTGCCTCTTGGCCTTCTGGTAGTCGAGTGAGTCTTCATGGTCGAGTCCTTCAAGTTAGTCGAGTGGGTCTTCATGGTCGACTGGAAGGTGATCTCTTCTAAGGGTGTCCTTGAGTAGGGTACTTAGGTCAGGTCTATGGCCCTACCCTAGGTACATGAATCCATCATTAGCCCCCGAATGGATTGAGGCTTGAGTGAGGAAGGAGTTGATGCAGTTTCCGATTGACTTTCGCATACTGGTCATGCGTTGTTTTGGGCTAAGAATCTCTTTGTTGATAATGAGCAACTTTTCTTCGGTCGACTCGATCCATTCTTCTCTTTCGTCGAGTGATCTTTTGGACTTTGTCGATTTCCGAGCGACGGATCGCAGGAAATCCCGCGTCTGACAAACCGATCTACTGTTTCGCGGATTCTGCGGGATATGAAATTTGGGGAAGCGCGCGAAGCGGGGCGGACCGCAGCGCTCGGATGGGATAGGGCATAAACGCCTCAATCCCCGCGCCGCTTTTTTTGCCACGTACCGCGTCTGCGCAACTGTTTCGGGATATGATTAGATCGACCGGGCCCACCCGTCATCCACTCGGAAGGGATCTTATAAATGCGAACAGCGAGGGTTTTTTGAACAGTGCCTCAGCATTCTCTCTCTGCTCTCCTCGTCTCCGCCCAACTCTCCTCCGCACAACTTATCCTCGCGCATCTCGCCGGCAACCATGGTCAAGGAGAAGACGGCGGCGCTGGAGCGCGCGAAGAAGGCATTGGCGACGGAGAAGGCGAAGGGGAGATCCACCAGGCGCAGCGGGTCTTCGTCTAGATCTCGCCTGCCGAAAGGCTGGGTCCAGGGAGATTGGATCCGGTCGACCATCACAGAGACGGATCTCCTCGACATGGCCAACGACGGGCTGATCCCCCACGACGCCGCAAGGCTTCCGGGGAAAGAGTGGCAGCCCCAGCCGGAAGAGGGTGAGTGCGTGCTTCTGGCCACTCATATCGACCGCGGATTTTCTTTGCCACCGAGTGTTTTCTTCTGTGGTTTTTTGAACTTCTTTGGAGCCCAACTCCACCACTTTACTCCGAACTCTATCGCATACCTCGCTGCGTTTGTATCCATGTGTGAGAATTTTCTGGGCTGTCGACCGCACTGGGGCTTGTTCAAGCACATATTCACGTGTCGCTCTCAAACCGTGAAGAAGGCGAGCCCAGGCGATGAAAGAACCCAAGTTGTCCAATGTGGAGGCCTGGGGATCCAGGTGAGGAACAAGAGCACCTTCCCAGCCATGACGTTTCCCGAGTCGGTCAAAGGCTGGCAGTCGACCTGGTTCTACTGCCGGAATGAGCCGACGCCGGGGCAGTCGAGTGGACTCCCTCAATTCACCATGGACTGAGTGAACAAGCCCTCCTCTCTGAAGGTGATTCCGGAGGAGAGAGATGACGTGAAGATGCTGATGGATCGCGTGGTGCAGTTGGTCCGAGACGGAGTAACTGGCATGGACCTTTTGGAGGTTTTTCTTAGGCGGCGTATCCAGCCTCTTCAGTTCCGGAGCCATTGCATGTGGTTGTACTGCGGAACTGAAGACGAGACTCGGATCCACCCGGAAGCAGTCGACGACGCCATGGTGGAAAGGTGGATGGCCGGGGTCACTGGGAACAAGGATAATCCCCGTGGATCCAGAAGGATTCCTCCACTCGACCACCACAGCGTTCCAGACAAGGTATGGTTGCTCTACCTTCCATTGTATTCTTGTCATGTTTATTTCTGTTTGCTCCGCAAATCGGTCGACTGATCTTTGTCTTGATGTCTGTCAGGCCCTCACCGAGCTGTACTCGATGCCCAATGGAGCACAGGCTCCGACAGAAGAGGGAGAAGCGAGCGGGGGCGAGAGCCAGGAGGAGTGGGACTCGGATGCCGCTGAGGATGATGCTGATGATGATGAGGAGGAGGAGGACGAAGAAGAAGATGAGGAGGAGGTCGCACCACCGCGCTCGGAAAGGCGGTCGAAGCTTGTCCATGATCCTGCGACTGAACGTGGCAAGGGGGCTGCGACTGTTGCACAGTCGACCAAGCGTCCTCGGACCACTTCTCCGGCGCCGACTGAAAAGGCGTCGAAGCAGCCCAGGGCGGCCCCGTCAAAGCCGACCAAGCTCCTGCCGAAGATGAAGGTCTCCATCCCCACCATATCAGGGTAATCGTGTTGTTTAAGTCTTCTTGTTTTGTGCAAACTTTATCTCTAGTTGACATTTGAGTTAGTCGACTGAATCTTTGGAACTGCAGTGCCGCTACTTCTGAGACCTCAGGCAAGGCTGATGACCATGAGATGGAGGACGCAGCAACTTCAAACCCTGGTACTTATACTCTTAATTCCGTTTTTGGTCGACTGACTCATGATCTCTGATTCTGATTCTTTTCTGTAGCTCCATCCAATGTCGTCATCACTCTTCCTGATGATGATGAAGATGAGGAACCACTGAAGCACAGGAGGAGCAGGAAAGCGTCTGCCGGCAGGGTGGCCCAGGATGTGACGGCACCCGAGACTCTGGTCGCGGAAGAGGAGAACACCACTCGACACACCGTGTCCTTCGTGGTGCCGTTGACGAGTGCTCATCCTGCTTCGTCGAGTGCCGCACAACCTTCTCTCTTCACGACGCACCACGTCCCAGAGGACCAAGCCAGTGCTGCTAAGGAAGCGATACGCCAAGCGGGGATCATGATGGAGCAGGTGAAGACCATCCGTGATGCGAGCCAGGCAGCTTATGACGCCAGCTCTGCCCTTCAAAGCAATGTTCAGGTCAGTCGACCATCGCTTGTTCTGTTAGGATATGCTATCAAAACTTTTCTTTCCGGAATCTATAGCAATCACCCACTGGGTGTGTCGATTAAAACTCCGTGTTAGCGGGGGCACGCTGAGTGCACCCGCTGGGTGTAGTCCCCAAGGCTAAGGTCGACTGCTGGCAGTCGGCCTTAGGCTTTATAAGTTCAGTCTTTCCGTCATTCGACTGAGGCGAATGGATTTCCCGAACCGGTGGGGGCACGCTGAGTGCACCCACTGGGTGTAGTCCCCGAGACTGTGGTCGACTGTTTGCAGTCGATTACAGTCTGAAGAATACGTCTTGTTTTTTTTTTTGTGGTCGACTAGTCGACTCTGTCTTTAATAGAACTAGTGGGGGCACGCTGAGTGCACCCACTGGGTGTAGTCCCCGAGACTACGGTCGAATGTTTGTATTCGGCTGTAGTCTTAGAAACGCATGATTTTCTCTTATCCACTCGGAAGTGAATTGTCCTTGACATTTTGTCGATTGGTTCTTCGCAGAAATCCTGTGACCTTGCGGCTCGTTACACCGAGCTGGAGAACAAGCACATTCAGCTCGAGCTGGATCTGAAGCTGGTTCAGGAGAATCTGACGAAGGCGAAGGAGGAGACCAAAGGTATGTTCGGTGAGACCTCGACGACTCCTTTTTCCCTTCATTTGTTTCAAAATCTGACCTTGTTGTAACTTGCAGACAAGGTGAAGGAGGCCCAGAAGAAAAAAGACCTTGAGCTAGCTGAGAAGACCAAGCTTGTTGACAAGAAGCTAGCTTCAGTCACCAAGCTCGAAGAAGAAAATACTAATCTGAAAGCTGCTCTTGGGATTGCCAACAAGGAAGTCAGTCGACTGAAGACTGACAAAACTGCCCTGACCGACAAGATCAATCAGTTGACTAGGGAGAAAAATGATCTGGAGGCCTTCCTGAGTGGACTTGCCAAGAAGTTGTTCCTTATGCTCGAAGGTAACCCTTTATACTTGATAATCATTTTCAACTGTGACCTTTCCATTCGACCACTGTCTTGACTCGGCGATTGTCCTTGCAGAATTTTGTCGAAACTTTGAAGAAGAGACTAGCCAGCTGGAACCAAACCTTGACCCCGTCAATTCTCCAGTGAATGATGAAGTTGCCATGAATGTCTTACGACTGGAGTCCCGTGTTGCAGCTGTCGTGGACTATCTTGCAAGGCTGAAGGTCGCCACTTCTCGCATCGACTCGACGCTCTGGCCCAGGGCGACACTCCAGAACGACCTCGAGTCGCTGATGGCTCGACTGAACGCGGTTCCTGATCGAGTGCAGGAGTGGAAAAAGTCCTCGGCTCGGTGCGGTGCAGATGTTGCTCTGTGTCTGGCCCGAGTCCACTGCAAAGATGCGCGAGAAGACAAGCTGGCGGCTCTCCGGGTGGCCAACACCAAGAAACACGACTTCAGGTCCTTCATGGAAACCTTCATCGCTGCTGCCACTCGGATCGCAGACGGAATCGACCTTGATGAATTCGTTGCACCTTCCAGCCCTCCACAGGAGGGGTAAAAAACTTCTTTCAAGCCTGACATTTTAAATTTGCCTCGGTATGCCGAGTGGAGTTGTAACCGATAAACCTTAATAGGCTTAGCGCCTGAGCACTTTCGGTTCTTTTAGGTATCGACCTGAACTTGGATTTGATGTTTGAATATGATTGTTTTTGGCTCAAAATGTCTTTTGCAGGTTCAAAGCAAGACGCTTACTGCAGTCGACTTATTCCTTAGGCGAGCGCTGGGCTGCAGCTAAGCCCCCGAGTGAGAGGTTTGCTCTTCACTCGGTAGGATTTTTGTATCTTAGGCGAGCACGGGGCTGCAGCTAAGCCCCCGAGTGAGAGGTTTGCTCTTCACTCGGTAGGATTTTTGTATCTTAGGCGAGCACTGGGCTGCAGCTAAGCCCCCGAGTGAGAGGTTTGCTCTTCACTCGGTAGGATTTTTGTATCTTAGGCGAGCACTGGGCTGCAGCTAAGCCCCCGAGTGAAAGGTTTGCTCGTCACCCGGTAGGATTTTTACATCTCAGGCGAGCATTGGGCTGCAGCTAAGCCCCCGAGTGAGAGGTTTGCTCTACACTCGATAGGATTTTTGTATCTTAGGCGAGCACTGGGCCGCAGCTAAGCCCCCGAGTGAGAGGTTTGCTCTTCACTCGGTAGGATTTTAACGTTGTGCTTGTGGCGAAGCTCAGAGGAGAGGGTCGCAGTCGACCTGCACCTCGTCCTCCTCACGAGCGCACATTGTACTTATGGCGTAGCTCAGAGGAGAGGGTCGCAGTCGACCTGCCCCTCGTCCTCCTTGCGAGCGCACATTGTACTTATGGCGTAGCTCAGAGGAGAGGGTCGCAGTCGACCTGCACCTCGTCCTCCTTGCGAGCGCACATTGTACTTATGGCGTAGCTCAGAGGAGAGGGTCGCAGTCGACCTGCACCTCATCCTCCTTGTGAGCGCACATTGTACTTATGGTGTAGCTCAGAGGAGAGGGTCGCAGTCGACCTGCACCTCGTCCTCCTTGCGAGCGTATGTTGTACTTAGGCGAGTATTTAAACTGCAGCTAAGCCTCCAAGTGGAAGTCTGGGTTACCACTCGGTAGGATTTATATAACTTAGGCGAGTACTTGGACTGCAGCTAAGCCCCCGAGTGGAAGTCTGGCTTACCACTCGGTAGGATTCATACAACTTAGGCGAGTACTTGGACTGCAGCTAAGCCTCCGAGTGGAAGTCTGGCTTACCACTCGGTAGGATTTACATAACTTAGGCGAGTACTTGGACTGCAGCTAAGCCTCCGAGTGGAAGTCTGGCTTACCACTCGGTAGGATTTATATAACTTAGGCGAGTACTTGGACTGCAGATAAGCCTCCGAGTGGAAGTCTGGCTTACCACTCGGTAGGGATTTTTATATCTTAGGCGAAACGGATTCGCGGCTAAGCCTCCAAGTGGGAGTCTGGCTCACCACTCGGTAAGGATTTTTATATCTTAGGCAAAACGGATTCGCGGCTAAGCCTCCGAGTGGGAGTCTGGCTCACCACTCGGTAAGGATTTTTATATCTTAGGCGAAACAGATTCGCGGCTAAGCCTCCGAGTGGGAGTCTGGCTCACCACTCGGTAAGGATTTTTACAAACTTAGGCGAAACGGATTCGCGGCTAAGTCACCCACTGAGGGAAAAAGTTTATTGGACAAAATAAAAAGTGACAAAAATTATGACACTATTATTTCGAAATCCATGAACTGCAGGAGTACTTTATTACAACTCATCCGAGTGAAAACTTTAAGTGTAAAATGGGCGGAGTAGATCCGCGTTCCAATCTCGGGGCTCGTCAATATTGTGTTCGACGTTGTAAAGACGGTAGGCCCCGTTGTGGAGAACCTTGGTGACGATGAAGGGTCCTTCCCAAGAAGGAGCAAGCTTGTGTTGTTTCTGCTGATCCACTCGGAGAACTAAATCTCCCTCCTGGAAGGCTCGACCCCTCACATTTCTGGCGTGAAAGCGACGCAAGTCTTGTTGGTAGATGGTCGATCGGATCAGAGCCATCTCCCTTTCTTCCTCTAAAAGGTCGACTGCGTCCTGACGCGCTTGCTCAGCTTTTGCTTCGTTGTAGAGTTCAACTCAAGGAGCGTTGTGAAGAAGGTCGCTCGGCAAGACCGCTTCAGCTCCGTAGACCAAGAAGAATGGAGTTCTTCCGGTCGACCGATTGGGTGTGGTCCGCAATCCCCAAAGTACCGAAGGAAGTTCGTCGACCCATGCTCCAGCCGCATGCTTGAGATCACGCATCAGTCGGGGTTTCAAACCCTTGAGGATCAGGCCATTGGCTCGCTCTGCTTGTCCATTCGACTGTGGATGGGCGACTGAAGCGTAGTCGACTCGTGTGCCTTGAGAGTTGCAGAAATCCCTGAATTCTTCCGAGTCAAAGTTCGACCCATTATCCGTAATGATGCTGTGCGGGACTCCATATCTGAATGTCAGTTCCCTGATGAAGCTAACAACGGTACCGGCGTCAAGGTTCTTGATTGGCTTAGCCTCAATCCATTTGGTGAACTTGTCGACTGCTACCAGTACATGCGTGAAGCCACTTCGACCTGTTCTCAAGGGACCGACCATGTCCAGCCCCCATACTGCGAAAGGCCAAACGAGTGGAATGGTCTTCACAGCCGACGCAGGCTTGTGTGACATATTTGAGTAGAACTGACATCCTTCACACTTGTCCACTATTTCCTTAGCCATCTCATTCGCCCTCGGCCAGTAAAATCCGGCTCGGTATGCTTTGGCCACGATGGTCCGAGAGGACGCATGGTGACCACAGGTCCCCGAGCCGGATAACTTGGTTTTGCCGGGGCAACCATGTTCACCTCACGATTAATGACCTTCAGTCGGCTCTTGCTTTCCACATCTGCGAAGATCATCAGAGTGGAGTTGACATGTGGATATCCTTCCTCACTGTCCTCCTTGTCTTCGGCTTTGTCTGACTCCTTCTCCTTGTCCTTAGACTATTTTCCTTGAAACTGCTGGATCAGGAGTCGACACTGGCGAGTGGTATGCTTTGGGTAAATGATATTGCCCTCTTCATCTTTCTTCGTGTGGATGTGACACGGCATATCCATCACGTCGTTCCCTTCTTTATCCTTTACCTTCTTAGGATTCCAGGATCCTTTTGGCTTCCCTTTGAACTTTCCCTGAGTTACGGCCAGAGCCTCTCCAGGAGCTGTTGGTTCAGCCTTCCGCTTCTGCTTCCGACTGGTGTTTCCCTTCTCCGACTGACTCGGCTTGTACTTGCCGCTTCGGAGTCGGTCTTCTTCTTCGCCGTTGGCGTACTTGGTAGCAATCTCCATCATCCGACTCAGGGTCATGTCCCCGGTTCGACCAAACTTCAAACTCAATTCTCTGTTCTTGACGCCATCTTTGAAGGCGCAGACTGCCTGATGATCAGACACATTCTCCACAGTATGGTGCAAAGTGATCCATCTCTGAATATACTCTCTGAGAGTCTCATTGGTCTTCTGCACACAGACTTGCAGCTCCGTCAATCCAGCTGGTCGCTTGCAAGTTCCTTCGAACATTCTAACAAACACTCGGGACAGATCTTCCCAAGTGTAAATGCTACTAGGAGGTAACTGATTCAACCACGCTCTGGCTGAACCTTCCAACATGAGGGGCAAATGCTTCATGGCCACCTCGTCATTCCCACCACCAATCTGAACAGCCACTCGGTAGTCTTCAAGCCAAGTTTCAGGCTTAGACTCACCAGTAAACTTGCTGACTCCTGTTGCCAACCTGAAATTTGGGGGGATCACTGCGGCTCTGATAGCCCTGCTGAAACACTCTGGGCCAGAAACATGCACTCGACTACTCGTGGGCGCATCTCTGTCGGGCCCACCCCGATGGGCTCTGTTCCGGTCGACCAAGCCTTGCACGATAATAGATCGCGCGTCGAAGCCTGGTTCCCTGGGGTCGACTGGAGCTCTTCGCCCCACACTGAGCTGACGCCTGTCATCTTGCTGCCGAGGAACGTAAGACCCACCCCTCGGAGGGGAAGCGGGCACTCGACGCCTATCATCTCGGTCGTGTCGGTCTTCATACTGGTCTCGCCGATTCTCGCGCCCTTCTCGCCGCGGAGGCGATCTGGGACTGTGAGCCGACTGAACCGTATTCGCAGCGACGGATCAACTATGAATTCTATTGCGCGACTGCGACACGGCTGAATTCTGGTCCCCTCCTGCCCGGAGCAAATCTCTGATCTGCATCAATCCTCTGCCAGCTTCCGACTGAGAGGGCTGGATGGACTCTGCTATACGGGTCGCAGCTGCTAAATTCTGGATTGGGGTTTGATATACCTGAGTTGGCGGGAAGAGTTGATGTCGATTGGCGTCGGGAACTCGTTGCCGCGCGCGCTCGCCGAGCGCTCGCTGAAGATTCTCCAAGCGAGCGCGTTCGGCCAAATTGGCCAAACGTGCCTCCTCCAAGGCGCGAGCCTCGGGGGTTTCTCCTGCGATAGGAGTGTGTAGAGCATCCATGTTCCTGCGGCGAAGCTCTTCCCTCTGTAGAGAGTCGAGTGGCTCGGGCTGGTACTCTTCGTGGCCCCGCATGGGGTCGCCTCCGCCGCCTGCCCCGCCCTCATGGGCGAAGCCAGGGGGACTGCGAGGTCCGTCGACCATCAGGATTTCCGCCGCCGGATCACTGCTATCGCACTCGGATGCAGTCTCTACGGAGCCAGTCGACAGATCGAACAGGCCGTAGAAAGATTCGTCAGGCTCAATTGCCGCGACTTGGGCGGTGGCCGTCTGGCGAGCCACCGCGTGTTTCACCCACCGCTGAAGCCTCGACCAACCAGAGCGCTTGCGCTGGTGGGAGACCGGAAGGGTGACCGATAAGGGAGTCGACCGATACGGGGTCGACGGTTGCCGCAGCAAAACGCCGCGGACACATGCGCGAAAATGCGTCGCACCGCGGACGGGGAGCGCATCAACGTCGAGTGGAGCCTCCTGGAGCCATGCGGAGTCGTCGGCGACGAAGGTGAGAGCGCCGAGACGGATCTCGCGCCCCTCGACCAAAACTCCAGCAGTCATCATGATGAGTATACTCGGAAGAATCGCAACTTCTTCACAAAAATCGCTAAAACACCGGGCCCACGGTGGGCGCCAACTGTCGTGGTTCTAAGTCTGATAGTAGAGTGGGGGGTAGGTATGGAGAGGCAAGGTCCTAGCTATGGAGAGGTTGTAAACACAAGCGATGTACGAGTTCAGGCCCTTCTCGGAGGAAGTAAAAGCCCTACGTCTCGGAGCCCGGAGGCGGTCGAGTGGATTATGTGTATATGTGTTACAGGAGTGCGAACCCTTCTGCCTGTGGAGGGGGGTGGCTTATATAGAGTGCGCCAGGACCCCTACCAGCCCACGTAATGAAGGGTTTAAGGTACATTAAGTCCGGGGCGTTACTGGTAATGCCCCACATAAAGTGTCTTAACTACCATAAAGTCTACTTAATTACAGACCGTTGCAGTACCGAGTGCCTCTTGGCCTTCTGGTAGTCGAGTGAGTCTTCATGGTCGAGTCCTTCAAGTTAGTCGAGTGGGTCTTCATGGTCGACTGGAAGGTGATCTCTTCTAAGGGTGTCCTTGGGTAGGGTACTTAGGTCAGGTCTATGGCCCTACCCTAGGTACATGAATCCATCAGTGGACGCGTCCCCGAGGCCTAGCCATGGACAGGGAGATGGAGTCGCTCTGCTTGGGGAAGCTGGGCAGGGGCACGCCAACGACGGACTCCTTGTCGATGTCGTACATGACGGGGTTGTCGTAACAGGGGACGAACATGACAGAGCCCTCTGCCCGCCCGCTCAGCAGCGAGAAGAAATGCATGTACGGCGAGCCGGCCATGGCTGGAGTCATCGAGAACTTGATGCTGGGACCGAGCAGACGATCGCCACAGCTCGAGGTCGTTGGTAGTACCAAACCCTTCTTCTCATTCGCTTTCGCAACTGCTGCTGCTTGTGCTTGTGCGGCTACTGTTGATGGGTGGAAGAGATGTCGCGCGAGGTCGAGACAGCATAGGGAGTAGATTCCCCTGTCGCCATCGCGCACTATCATGTTGGCGAACTGGTGATTCATCATCGTCGTTCCTCCCTCCCTCGGCCCAGTTAAGCTAACCCACCTAGTATCGCAAAATAATCCTATACGATCAGGTCGTACGTGCGACCCGGCCGCATGGGGAGGCTGACAGATAGGGTGGCCCATCTGGGGCCAGGGCCGTCCGGACGTGCGTACGCGGAATTGTTCTGCAACCCCCCTTTGCTGTCGTGCCGTCAAAGACGATGTGGATCGCGCGCGAAGGCGGAGATCTTGCGACCGGAAAGATGAGGCCCGGGCAGGTTAAGGTCATGTACAATGGTTCTATCTTAGCAATGCCACGTAGGATAAATGATGAGGTGGATGAGAGAGAAATTATAATAAAAGGCTTGTCTTCTCCTATTTAAGAGAAGACAAGATATGATCTCTTAGCACAATATGTCTCACCACGTTTTTAGGAATAACTAGTTATTTAAGAAAAGACTAAGATATGACCCATTGTAGACATGCTTTTTTGTCATCTCTAAATTACATGCAGGATTTAAAATAAGACTATCTTATCAACCATTGTACATGCGGAAGAACACCTGAAGCTTGATGGATGGGGCAGAAAGGCGGCGGCGCGCGAGATTTCCTTGGGGCAGACGGTTCGCTAGGCTGGACCGTCGAGGGAGGGTGAGCCCGTTTTACGTGACGTGTTTTCGGTCACCTGATCGTGAAAGAAGTCAAGATACCCCCCCTAAGAATTCAAGGAATGTTCACATTACCCCTAGCTTTAAAACCGGGTATTTGTGTTTGCAAAACCAGATAAAATACCCCCTGAGAGAGCAGTGAATAGTGGTTTGAGAGTGGTTTTCAACATGGGACACGTTTCCAGACGGTGCACCGGCCGAAGCTTCGGCCGGTCGCACGCCTCGTCACGCGGCAGGCGCGAGCGCAGAGGGCCACACCCCCTATTTTCATGGGCGCATGTAACCGTCCTCTCCCCTTCCCCTGATCCAACCTCCCCTGCGAGCTTCCCCGCTGCCAAGACGCACGCCTCCACCGCCGCCTCCCCGTGCTCCATCCCCCCCTCCCCCCTCCCTTGCCCCCGTTTCTCCACCGGCGGCGATGCTGCGTTTTTGCTACAACTGGTATTGAGAAAGCTACCACCGGCGCTCGATTTTGTTGCAACCAGGCGACGACGAGCGTGGCCGGCAATGATGGCGCCTGATTTTGCTACAATAAGATGTTCAAGTGTAGAATGTTGCAACCGGCAAAAACAAAAGCTGGAATGGGTGTTCACGTTTGCTGGAAGCGTATTTTGATTTTGCTTCAACCGACCACCGGAGCTCTTGACACCCTCGCCGGCGGCGCCGTAAAATGTTGCAACCGTCAAAAACAAAAGCTGGAACGGCCGTTCATGTTTGCTGGAAGCGTTTTATGATTTTGCTTCAACGACCAACGAAGCTCTGATTTTGTTGCAACCGGCAACCTGCAAAGCTTCCACCGGTGAGTTTTTTTTTGCTTCGATGGCGACAGATGGGAAGTGGTGACCAAAGAGACGACGGCGATGCTAGCGGCATACACCCGGCGACGAGGGTCGGCGAGGGCG
>NC_041389.1:60552642-60563138 GCF_002162155.2 Triticum dicoccoides | reverse complement strand
CGATGAGGGAAGCGAATGGCGGCGACGAGGTTGCAAGCGCAGCGCGGCAAGGCCGGTGGTGGCTCGCTGCCGGGTGCGGGAGGCGGCGCTCTCCTTCCTCTTCTTTCCCCCCGCGCGGGAGGTTGACGATGGATGCGGCAGAGGACGGGGGAGAGATCTAACGGTTGTGTGCGTAGATCGAACGGACCTGGCCAGACCGGCCGAAAGTTTCGGCCGGTGCGCCGGCGCAGAGTACTGCCCTTTCAACATGGGGCCTATTTCACACAAGCCTGCTGTTGTTCTGTAGCATCTAGCACGACCTGCTGATTTCTGTTCGGCCGGAGCAACCTGATATGTGAAGCTAATTTTCCGATAGCTGATGCAACATGGAAACTGTAGAAGATAGCTCACATACGAATACGACGCTAGCTTGACTTGATCTCTGCTTGTCTGTCACTGCTTTGCCGCTGCTTCTTCACTTGTTGTCGGCTGCATCCCACCTCAACTCGTGGCCGTCTGCTCATCGCCGGACGAGCCCTGCCACGGCGCAGGGTGCCTTGCCCATCTCCGCCAGTTCCACTTCCACACATGCCCCGCTTGCGGACTGTCAACGTATATTCAGTTTGTCTGCAAACCAGTTAGCGTGCAAAGCAGCGCCGACAATAGAACTGAGCAGCTGCTGTTCGGCTAACCATATGTCTTGATCTCATGGCAGATGTAGACACATTCGATTGTATCCTAAGGAGAATGTCAACGCATGAAAGTGGCAAGAGTGTTGAATCAATGTGTGTTGGAGAAAAGCGGTTCATGGTGGCAGAGCTCCAGCGCTATGCTCGTAGTCATAGATTCTTGCTGCTTGTTGTTGGTACGCCTAAAGTTTTACACGGCGCTCTTGCGCCCTTCAAAACATGGACAACACGTCCAACTCGAAGCAGCCACACGCCGCCGCCAAGTGCACGGCTGCTGCAGAACGCACACACAATGTCTGGGCCACGGCCCCACAATGTTGCTGACTTGGCGTAGATGTTTGGGCAAGTGCGCACCGACATGCAAGTGAGCAACACGACGCATGTTCGCACTGGGAGCACAAGGGGAGAGTCAGCATGCTCGCGAAGCAGTTCACACTCGTAGGCGAAGAAATGGAAGAGAGTAGAGCGATGGCTGAGAGCTAAGCATGTTGCAGATTTTATTCCGAGCTACGGCGCTGCTCCGTATGTGGTCCTTACTCACTTCGACAAAGGTCAGGGAGCGTTTGGTTACTGGATCTGTCCGATGGGAGATGGTAGCGCGGGATATCTTCAACCGGTTTGGATGGCGGTCATGTAATAGGATATGCGACTAGTTTTCCTATCTTTATTATGCCAGCCGGTTGTGGCACTATGGCCTTTTTATCTTTGGCGTTGAGGCTCTCTATGAGCTAGCCTTTATTTTGTTTCCCGACTTTAAGACCTTGTTGAACCTATTTTATTTATAAATGTGGTTGTATGCATCGTTCTGATGCAGAGGCCGGGGAGTCTCCCTTTTCGAAAAAAAGCATGTTGCAGGTTATGTGTTTGATGAAGTGCATTTGTTTTGAGCTGGGACCAGCAATGGCTGGGAAATGGGCCACTTGTTCCAAACCACTCTCAAAACCACCCTCCAAAGCTCCAAGGGGGTGTCTTATCCGGTTTTGCAAACTCCAGGGGGTCAAATACCCGGTTTTAAAGCTCAGGGGGTTATGTGATCGTTTTTTGAAAACTTGGGGGGTTATGTGGACTTCTTTCCTGATCGTTGGATCGTCGGCTATTCATCCATCGGACATTTTTCTTGAGACTAGCTCCGTCGGACATTTGATTATCATCATAGCGGCGTTTTCTACACATACATACAAGTGTATATAAATATATACACTCATGTCTATGAATATGCATATAATACTATGAATGTTCTTGAAAGACTGAGCAGTTGAATCTTGAGATTGACAAACTTACAACTAATTAATGTCTCGTTGTTAAACCAGGGGTTTAATCCGAGTTAATTTCATAAAAATGCCACACTTGGGGCAGATGTGATGATTCAGTATCACTGGTCGTTTTTTTGTATGCTGATACCATGTGTGGGGAGCTCGTCACAAAACGGTCTAAACACCGTGTGACAGCGTTTGACGATGTATTTGACCGCACGACCCCACTTGTCAGGTGACACACTGGCCAACCGGCATGTACCGCTACGCTGACTGGGACGAGGCCGACTTGGTCGTTGTATATGTCTGGGTCGGACCTAATCAAACCGGACCCAACTCTCCTCGAACCCTAGTCCCCTCTTGAGCTCTTGCCCTTCGATTTGCCGCTGCCGCCACGCCATGGTGTACGAGGATGAGAGCAGCGACGACTACTCCAACCGACAGTACATCAACTCCTCCTCTGACGGCATGCAGTACTAGGTGAGTGGTGCACTAGTGGAAAAAATGCTAGCCACAACTTTCGTTGGTGGCGCGACATTTTACATCCGCGCCAGCACTATTTTTTTTAAATAGTGCTGACGTAGGCCAAATCCGTACTCCAGCTTTACAAGCATAGTGCTGGCGTTGATTGTTTTGTAAACGCCACAAATCTATTGGCCCATATACACTCACCGTTTGGAAACCACTGATGATGTTGGTTTTCTTTGCACGCCATAGTATATAATTATATTATGCTTTTTTGCCATCATTTTATTTGGCCCGTGATTAGCTATGGTGTTGCCATTTTATCCAACGCCAACAATGACCTAGTAAAATATCTAAGTCCACCGCTCGCTCTCATTTCACACCCCACCTGGCCTGGTCGTAGCTAGACACAACTCCCGTTGGACCAAAGCTGCTGCCGCCCCCGTCGCCCCCCCTCGCCGGCGCCAAGGTTATATCCACTCCTCCGTTCGCGCGGACAAGCCAAACGGCCGGAAATTGTAGTGATAATCGTCCGATTGCTATTGTGTCTCCCCTCCGTTGGCGGTTCTGTGCAGGTTTAGTAGAAATTTATAAAATGTGTTATGTATATTCTTCAAAGCTATCATTTTAGTTTTCTTTACACATTTATGTATAGGTTGAGTGGTATATGTAAATCAAATAGCTTTGCATACAGAAGTTATTCATATATATGATAGTATGTGTATGTATAGAAGTCAGTTTGCTATATCTTATTTATCAAAATAGATTCATAATTTTATCTATTCTATTTAATTAACAAAATCATGTATTTCCAACACATGCACTATTCAGTATAAAAGTATCTGACTTTGTTTTGATACAACTCACACCAAGTATTTGATAATAAAACTTTACAAATCATATCTTTTCAACACATGAACTATTTTACATTGCATATTATCTTGATCGTATATATACGTGATGTGTTTGTAGGTCATGGCCAATTCTAGAGCAACAACGAGTCGGTGTGCGATGTGGACATGGCCAACAGTGAATTTTTAAACACTTTTGAGTATGTCATCAAGAGCGTGCAAGGAGAAAATGACAATCTAAAGGGGGAGATTAAAGAGGTATGCAAGGATGTTGTTCGGCTCGTTCAGGAGACTAATCAGCTTAGGGACGAAAGGGATAAGCTTGTCAAGAATCAGGATAAACTGAAGCAGGATAGGAGACGCCTCAGGGGTGAGAGGGTTGACCTGGAGATGGACATAGATCATTTCAGAAGACAAGGAGAGGCGGATAGAAAGAATTCGATGCAGCTAGGCATACTCCTTGCTAAAGATTAGGTTTTTAAGTAGCCAGCTAGCTTATCTTATTAGTTGATGATGATCGAGTAACTAGTACTTGAGTGAACTTTTGTGAAGTTTAATATCAACTTGCTGAGTTCATGAGCCTCTTTATGTAATGATTATCTATTAAGTAAGTCCTAGTGTTGATGAGTATGTTGTGTTCAGTAGTATCTATTAAGTAAGTAGCTAGTTTTGATGAGTAATTTTTTTATTACAAAAAAACCATTTGCTGGCGTTGGACGAGCAGGTACGCTAGAGTTATGATGGACTTTGTGCTGGCGCTGGACTGGTGATACGCCAGCACGATGTAGGATAATGCTGACGTGTCCTCCAACGCCACCATTATATTTTTGCAATGCCGTCGTATTAGTGGCGTCGTGTGTCTACACCAGCAAGACTGTTTTTAGCACGCCATAGCTAGACTTTTTTTTCACTAGTGATGGAGCTAGGGTTAGGGTCAGGGTTTCAGCTTTGGGGATTTGGGTGTTTTGATTTGTGCCTAGTTGTTTCTTGTGTGTTCTAGAACCTTCCCAAAACCAGTTTTGCTGTTGGTTTTCCTTAGGTTTTCCTTTTGTAGTTTTCTTCTGGTTCCTTTTGCTTTTTTCCTTTTTAAAATTTGCAAACCGTTTTTGAATACGCATATTTTTTAGAATCATGTAATTTTTTTATAAATAGTGAACAGTTTTTTAAATCATGAATAATTTTTGAAAATGCGAACATTTTTTAAAATATCATGAATATTTTTTGAATCCATGGACATTTTTTTTTTAAATTGATGATTTTTGTATTTCAAACATTTAAAAGTCATGAACTTTTTTCAATATGCGAACGTTTTTTAAACAGCAAGTATTTTTTGAAATCCACGAACATTTATGATTTCCCAAATATTTTCTAAAATCGCCAAAAAATAATAATTTTGTGTACATTTTGAAATATGCAAACATTTTTTAAATTCATTAACATTTAATGATTTTCCAAGCATTTTTTTAAACCATGAACATTTTTTAAATCCTATAAATTTTTAAAAATTCATGCAATTTATTAAAATTCAAATGGAATTCAAATTCGTGAAATTTATCTCTATCCCGAACATTTTTCGAAGTTAAAAAGGGGATAAGGAAACAAAAAAATGATTAAAAAGTGGTGCGCGGGAGGAGGGAGGGGGTGCACGTTTGAGCGCTGTCCCCCGTGCATGTCGCTGAATAGGAGGACTCGATGCTTGCCAAGTCACTGGTTGTGGCGTCGAACAAATTTTCAGGATTGCAGCAACAATGCTTGGTTTACATCAATCTGTTGTGTTGTACACTGCTTTAGCCAGGGAAGTCTCTAGAGAAGATGTCCATGAAGAATGATGTGCGTAATAGTACGACACCATTCACCATTAGCATTTAGAGACCATGATAAGGATCATCCAGCCTGTGGAAATGGATCGCGTTGTTTTCTTTCTCTTTAGCTGAACACACATCACATGCATCTATCTATCTATCTATATGTGTGTCATTGTTCAGGATTAGAGGAATAACGTCTCTATCTTGCTATCTATGGGTGCAAAGTCCAACGGTCCGGCTCAAAACGCACACTGAGAACATGGTGGGACTGCACAAGAGCCGGAAGATAGCTGAACATCGTAACCGCAGCTGCCGCCACAATTTTGGTCAGTCGCCAGTTTTGGAAGACGTGCAGCCTCCCACCACATCTTCTTTCCAAATGAAAGCACATTATCGCAGCTTGAAGATATAACAGTTGCATTATAATCCCACATACATTTTTCTCTCTTTTTTTTCTTCTGAGCCATCATGGCTGCCTATAAGAAGGGGAGGGGTTGATGGATGATGGCACTACCAACCTATCTGCATCTGCACCCTCTCCTCTGAATCTGATCTTCCTTACTCCCTTTCTTTGTTGAGCGAGCGAGAGAGAGAGACATGGCGGCACTGAAGGTCAAGCTCATGGTGCCACCGCCGGCAGGCCTGTGCTTGCTGCTGCTGCTCATGCCACCACTTCTCCTACTTTGCCCTGGTAAGCATTTGCCTCCTTCCTCGATGCTGCATTATTTCTTTCTGAAGAATATGACACTCTGCTTCCTTCCTTCCTCGGTGTTCTAATATTATTTCTCACTTAGACCAGTTTATTGTTGTCTGCAGTGAAAGGATTGTAATAAGCTGCATGCCCAAATAGTTGAAAGGTTCATCAAACTAACACCAATTAATCACATTCTCTTTGTAGGGTGTGCTGCCACTCGTCCCGATCCCACCCAAGGGCCATCTGAGGGCAACAACAGGACCTGCACGGAGCTGAGCAAGAGGAGCCCCCTCCTCTACTGCGAGCACCACGCATGCGTCTACAACTGCCGCATCGAGGGCTTCGCCGAGGGAGGGTTTTGCAACTGGCTGCGCTGCCTCTGCAAGAGGCCCTGCTGAATGTGACGATGCTGCTTCAGGATGTTGCCAGTGATGCAACTAGTAAATAAGTAAGATGCATCAAAGTGTTGATGTGCATTTTCGCAAAAGAAAAATAAGTGGTGATGCGCAAGTTGTAACCGCAACAAACTTCCTTCTCTAACACTATTTGTCAACTCCCAGTTGCAAGCTATATAAATCTGAGGCATCTAAATATTAATTAATTGTTCTTGCAGCACAACTGTCAGATCATATGAACAATTTATGTGTAGCGACACAGATGGAAAAGTAAACGATCTGCTATATCCACAGGTTGGCTTCTAAATGATTCAATGTCTTACACAGATGCTGCAAATGTTGCTTTTTAGGGGATATAAATTTTTTTAGGGGATGCAAAAGTTGTTTCTGTAAGCTGCAAAAGTAGTAACCGAAATATCACTACACATTTTTAATAATTCTAGTAATATCCAGAGATTAATTCATGAGGGGAATCACAAGCTTTAATTTGTTGATCAATCCGAACGATCTCCACACATAGATTCCATAGTATTTAGGCATAAACCACCAAGCACAGGGAATGGCGGACCACAACAGAGGATGTTTATAGTTGCGGTTACATTCTACGCAATTTTATATAGTGGACAGTCACACAAATTGTTGATGGTTGGGCTTCATACCGTGCAATCTTCATCTTGGAACGAGAGCGATGCCATCCTGTTGGAAATTCCGGACTCAGAATCTCAGTGGAAATCGACCGTGGTGTGATGCACAAAGTAGCGACATCACTCCCTGGCAGAAAGATAGCAGCCAGTAAACGGATTATTTTAACCTAAAATCAAACGCTCCCAATTAATATTGAGCCACATCATTGTTAATAAAACGTTCGTTAAGAGATGGAACACAATGCATTATCGAGTTTCACCTGGGGATATAAGAAAACATTTTTGCCATTGTTAGAGATCATTTGACGGTGTGAAGTACTGTTCTCATGCAAAGCTAAGCACCTATGATATAAGAAACATTTCTGCCGTTGTTAGAGATAGGGCCATAAGGGGTTCGGCATGGATCTAGAGTATTAAATTTATAAAGAACGGAGTAACGTCTTAAGCAAGATGATATGATATAGACAAAGTAAACTCAATCAATCTGAATAAATCTCATCTTTTTATTCTTAATGACAACGATACAAATGTGTGTCGTGTCCCTTTTTGTCAATGAGATTGAGCACGGCAAGATCGAACCCATCACAAAGCACCTCTTCCATTGCAAGATAAATCAATCTAGTTGGCCAAACCAAATGGATAATCGGAGAGAAATACAAAGCTATAACAATCATGCATATAAGAATTCAGAAAAGACTCAAATAATATTCATGAATAATCTGATCATAAATCCACAATTCATCGGATCCCAACAAACAAACTGCAAAAAAGGACTACATCCAATAGATGTCCAAGAACATCAAGAAGAACATTGTATTGCAGATCAAAGAGAGAGAGGAGAAGCTACCTAGCTACTAGTTATGGACCCGTAGGTCTGTGGTAAACTACTCACGCATCATTCGGAAGGGCAACAAGGATGATGTAGAAACCCTTCGTAGTCGATTCCCCCTCCGGCAGAGTACTATATAAGGCCTCTAGATGGGACCGCGAAGAATAGAGGCTTGCAGTGGCGAAAAAGTGTTTCTGATGTATTGGAAATATTTGGGAATTTATAGAAGTTGAAATATGTCAAGAGGTGCCACGAGGGGCCCACAAGCCTGGGGGCGCTCCCCCTAGGGCGCACCTGGCAGGCTTGTCGCGCCTCCACGACTCTTCAGTTCTCCCAAAACTTCTAGGGTCCCTTCTCATTCAGAAAAATTGTCAAAAAGTTTCGTAGTGTTTGGACTTGGTTTGGTACTGATTTTCTGAAAAGCCAAAAACAAGCAAAAAATAACAACTGACACTGATCACTGGGTTAATAGACCAGTCGCAAAAAATTATATATAATTGTATATAATCATAATAAACATCCAATATTGATAATAGCATGGAATAATAAAAAAATATAGATATGTTGGAGACGTCTCAGCTCACTACTTTGATGATTTGTTATGTGGGTGGACCAGTGCTAGGGTGTTGTTCTTAGTTGAACAAACAACCCTCTTATGATTACTCCCTCTCGCAAGGATCTACAAATATGAAAGAAGAATTAAGATGAATCTACCCATATCATGAAACATATGGATCCAAATCATCCCCTTACGGAGTAGCGCATAAACTAGGGTTTAAGTTTCTGTCACTCTCGCAACACATCATCCACTTACTACTCCTGTACTCCATGATGTCTTCCCCTAGGCCCAAGCATTATAATGTGTTGTGTAGTCGATGTTTGTACGAAACCACTAGTGGGAGAACAACATACATATCATCAAAATATTTAACAAATGCCAACTTCACATGATTACTTATAACAAAACTTCTTCAATGTCCTCAAAAACAAACGAAACTACTCACAGATCATATTCATGTTCATAATCAGAGGAGTATAATATTATGATTAAGGATCTAAACATGTAATCTTCCACAAAAAAACCAACTAGCATCAACCACAAGATGTAATCAACACACCATCAACCCACAGGTAACCAATGGCGGAGCTAGCATTTGATGACAGGGTGGCCCCGCTAAAAAATGACAACAAATATGCCATGTGAACATCCTTTTTTTCAGGAATCAATATGGACGTTCTAACTAATTACCTTCAGTCAAAGTATAAAGACATACATCTAGCCAAAATTATGAAGTCATACACATCTAGCCAAAATCAGAATGATGTACTGCAACATTATGTATACGAGTCAAATTCAGATGGGGATGTACTGCAAAATTATGTGTATTTGTACTGTAAAATAGGGAAGGGGATGCAGTACCTCATTACTTCTCCATGAAGAAGGCCTGATCAGGGATGGGGAGTATCAACTGCTGCCTGCTAAGCACCTGAGCGGACTAGGCGGCTCTAGCTAGCAGCACAGCTGGGCTGGGCGCACTGCTGCGCGGTGGTGCGCCGTGCGCGCCTACGCAGTCAGGCCACGGGCGGCGGGCGTCAGGGCAGCCCGGCGAGGCGACGCCGCGACGACGGGGCAGGCTGCTCGGGCGCTCCATTGGCGGCGGATCGATCTCGTGCGTGGCTGCGTTCACTGCGGGACAAGCAGTGAAACAGATGAGAAGCGCATGCTGGTTGTTACCGGGCTTTTTCCTCCTGGCCCATCTCTAAATAACCTATGCTATACAGCCCAGTCGGAAATCCCAGGGTGGGCCACGACCACAGGTACCAATCTGAGTTTTGGGAACAAAGATTGAATACAAGAGATGAACTAGGATTTAAGATGAGATGGCACAGGTGAAGATGTTGATGGAGATGAGTCCTCCCACGATGAGTGGAATGGTGGTGATGATGATGGCTTCAATTTCCCCCTCCCGGAGGGAAGCATCTCCGGCAGAATCGCTCCGGCGGAGAGCAAAAGTGCTACTGCCCAGGTTCCGCCTCAAGACGACGGCGCTTCGTCTCGAAAGTCTTCTCTCTATTTTTTAGAGGAAATGGCTTCATATAGGAGAAGAAGGGCCACAGAGGCCTACTGGTGGCCCCACAAGCCTGGGTGGTGGTGCCCCAGGGGGCACCACCTGAGCTTGTGGCTCATTGGTGGGGCCCCTCCTAGTGATTCTTCTTCCAATATTTTTTTTATTTTAAAATAATTCTTCATAAGTTTTCACGTCATTTGGAGCTCTGAAGAATAGCTCTCTCTGTTGTAGCTCTTTTCATGTCCAGAATTCCAGCTGCCGATAATTTCCCTCTCCACATATATCTTGCATAATAAGAGAGAAAAGGCATTATAATTGCATCATAAAGTGAAATAAAGCTTTAAAACAATATAAATAACAGTAGAAAAACATGATGCAAAATGGGCGTATAGATTCTCCTCCCCGCCATTGGCTGCCGGAGCGGGAGAACCATTTCTTGTTATTCATGTGTGTTTTACGTCCTTTTCCGATTTTACGTACCTAATTAATTAATGAGCAATGTCGAATTATTGCTCAATAATTTTTAGGGCATGTCTATGTCTTAGTTCACCAAGTGAATTTTATTTCTCGATAGATTTCTACCAAAACCAAACCCTTAGCCGCCACCCATCACGTCATCCTGGCGAGTTGAGTTCGTCGGTCTTTCTCGTGTCAAGTGTTTCAACACCAAGGGAATCTTTGCACTTGTGGAGAGTTTTGTTCTAATTTATGATGTTTTGGGGTCCTCATGTCATTCATCTGGACTGTAGAGGCGACAACGCAAAGGGCTTAGTACCTCCAACCCTATCCTCTTTAGCAATGATACTAGTTTCAACGCCCCATG
>NC_041389.1:60541597-60552410 GCF_002162155.2 Triticum dicoccoides | reverse complement strand
GGCGTGTGTGTTGGGGGAAGGGTGGTGATCATTTGGCGCTTCGTTAGGCGTTGATGTAGGGTTGGGTCCCCTCGTCCGACCTTCACCTTCTTCTCCAAGTTTATGTCATCGTTGCCATCCTCTAGTAACTTTTGACGATTTTGCAGCCACAGTTACATGTCTCCGTTGCTCCGGCGATGTGGACAAGTGTGGAACCAGGTGGAGGCGGCGCCAACGGATTTGAACCTGTTTGTAATTTCTAGTTTTACCGGGTCGTTCTTGTAATTTTAATTTTAATTTTTCTTAGGAGTATATATGATTTTTGGGTAGACAAGAATAGATTAACCACCGTGGGTTTTCTTGGTCGGTGGGATTCAGCCCGGAGAGGCCGCGTCAACCGTCTGCTGCTCCTCCTCCTGTCCGTCCGCCCGCCCGCCCGCCCGTCACGAAGCGTCTCGCCGCCGGAAACCCTCGCCGCCCTCTCCTCCTCCCGCCGGACCACCCCCATCGAAGGCGAGCAAGTCTCCCGGTAAGGAATCCCTAGCTTTCCTTGAACGGCGCCTCGTTTTCTCGCTCACATACCACCCTGACTTCTTCCGCCGTGGTGCCCCCATCCGGCGGCGCATCCGCCCGCGTGCTCTGCCACGGGAATTTGGGGATCGATCTCTGACGGGATTCGGGAACCAAATTGGGTGATTAGTTCCGACGACGCCCCTGGAGACCCGGGGATGAGGCTGCAGAACGACGGTGCTTCAACGCGCTGCTGATGCTTGTTTATCTGTAGTCTATGTAGAGTTATTAGATATAGCTTGATACTTGTTTATCTGTTACTATGTCTCAAGTAGGTTTGCGAGGGCAAATAATTCTTCGTCTACATATATAGTGTCAAGAACTCTTGCGCAAACAAGTGGCAGGTGGAAGAATTGTAGGAAGATGTGTTGGTCTGTTTGATTAAAGCGGTACTCCATATTTTGAGTGGAATTATTTGGAAAATACTTAACTAGAACATGACCTAATCAGATGCACCTCGACAGTTTTTGCTCTCGCCTCTGGTCAGCTAGGTAGGTTGTCTTTAATCCTTAGAGAACCATCCCAAAATAATGTTAGGACGTACTCCCTCCGTTCCTAAATATAAGTCTTTTTAGAGATTTCACTATAGACTAGATACGGATCAAAATGAGTGAATCTACACTCTAAAATATGTCATATACATCCGTATATAGTTTGTAGTGAAATCTCTAAAAAGACTTACATTTAGGAACAGAGGGAGTAGATTGAAACGTTGTGCATCTCTTGTCCTCTGTCGGCCAGATCTGGTATCTCTTCTCCTCAGGCTGGTGCGTGTTATGAGTTCTCCTCCGTCCTTCCCCTGTTTTTAGAGCCCCCCAGTCAATGTCAGTGCATTGTGTACCTCTCCTTCTATCCCTTGTTTGTTTCCACGGCAGATCTCTCTACCTCCTCCATCAATGACATTGAGCTGCCATTAACATCTCCACGTGTGAAAACTCATCCAGATCTTTCTTCTACAACCAATTCATCTGTCCAATTTGTCGCTGAGAGATCTGTTTGCTGCCTTCTTATCCTTGTGTTGTGAAGTACAGTATAATTATTATACTTAAAGCAGTCAGCTTGCTTTCGAATTTTTATATCCATCAGCTTCTGAAACAGGCGGGTTCCACCATCATTTGCTTCTGTAATAGCGGCCACCAGGTGAACTGCTGTTTCTTGAAAGATCCAAACTAATGAGCTTTTATTCACTACTCTGCACATGCTTATCTATGTCTGTAACATCTGAAAGCTTGAGAATAAAATGTTGATCATGCTAATTGCTGACATTTTAACTGGGAAGCATTCCACATTTGTGGGTGTCCTCATCTTCTTAATGTAGAATTCTGTGCAGAGCCTACATATTCATTCATTTTGTTACGCAACACTTAAACACGAATGCATGGAACTTTCAGAATTCTAACTGGAAAGCATTGTGTGTATTCTGAATTTGTTTGCTCATACTGTTATTGCCCCGTAATTCATTATATTTAACATGTGGATAACACTGTACTAGAAAGCATTCACGATATATGGATCCCAGATATTCACTCTACTTTGACATGCACGAGACTTTTGTTTGTTTGAACATCCATAACACTTGCTTTTTAATCCCTGACTTTTGATTGTCATGCTGTTTCAGGATTGTTGTCTGCCATGGGTGACTACACAATCCGGATAAGCACCAGCTTGATCGACCAGCTTTCACGTGATGACGAGAAGGTGAAAAGGAGGACCAGGAAACCCAAGCCGAAGAAGGTTGTGGAGCAACAAGAAGAGCCTCGGGACAATGGCAGGGAACTTCCAAGCGAGCCCAAGAGCAGCCCTGCTCCCGCTCCTGGGTGGGCGCTGCCGCCCCCCATGTACCTACCAGTGACCCCTGCTCCTCCACCACCCCTGCCGGCAATCCAGGAAGTGGAAACCATACGCAACGTGGTGGGGGAGAGTGAGAAGGTGCTGGAGAAGCTGCAGAAGCAGGAGGCAACGATGCGTGAGGAGCTTACCAAGAGGGCCAAGGAGCTGCACGACAAGGAGTTCAAGCTGCCCTACCAGAACCCCTCACCGTGCACTGACGAGAGGGCGGGCTGCGCCGAGTGCTACCGGAGCAACACCCAGGACCCGCTCAAGTGCGCCGAGGCGGTCAAGAGGTTCGAGGCGTGCGTCAGCATGGCGAGGCGGAGCGGCACCATGGGGGCTGCTCAGTGAGTCGGAGCGAGTGAGCGAGGTGTCGTACACCATCAGTTGTTGGGATGATTGAATAACCTGAATGGATTTTCGGTGAGACCTGAAACACCATCAGTTGTAGATTAAAATTCTGGTGAGGGATTGCACCGGTGCTGGCAAGATGCCACGAGTGTCCTTGATGAATTTTAGGGCCTGATTCCATGTTTACTTGCATACTAGAAAATGAAACATGAATTTGCATGGTTCGAATTAATGTTTCCCGACAACTATATTTATGTAAAATGGCCGATTTTCCTTGCAAAGTCGTGGCATGTTTAGGTAAAATAACCGTGCTCATTTGTTTGGGATGAGTTTGAATAACCATTATAGGTTGATTTAGCTTCAGATGCCCCTGCTGCTGCTGCTGTGCTGGTTATTGGCAAAATCCATGTCTGAGTGGTTCATAAATAAAAAGTGGAACCTTATATAGGTGTTATTTTATAGGCATAAATATTTCTGTTGAGATACAACACTGGTACATGACAGGAATGTTGTACACAACACACCCCAAGGGCTAGCAGGCAGCAGGAAACCAGATCAAGATCAGACCGTCTCAGCCTAGGATGTCGATTCAGAGATGCTCACTGGACGCCCTACACCGCAGGCCCCGACACTTCTCGACCAAGAACAGAGTGACTGCGGCACAGTTAAGTTGTGGAAGCAGCCATTCCACTAGCAGAGCAACAATCAAGGACCAGGGCTATCATCCAGGAAAATCCACAACATCCAAACTGCAGAGTGCTGGAAAATTTCAGACAAGTTATAGCCAGCACTGCCGCAGTATCCAAGCAGATAAAGCCACAGTTGAAAAAGTTGAAAAAGTATCTTGAACAAGTTAAAAGGCCAGTGTCTTCTCATCAGTTAACCAAACAAATCAAAAACAGAGGCTAAATCTGTCAGGTGCCCACAGTGCACACATGTCACCATCGGCGCAAGCGACTCAATTTTGTGATACATTCTTAAGGGGGCTAAGCCTGTTAATAAAGACTCGAAAGGGGCTAATTATATGCAAAAAAAAACATCCTAGCCGATGCAAAGCAGCAATCAGCAAGATACTCCTATTGCAAGGGAACTGTAGCAAGATACACATCACTATTTGGCTGAAAACAACCTTTGAAGCAAAACTTACAATCATCACTCACAGAACCAGGTGTAAAGACACTTGGCATCAGACCTCAGTAAGGCCAAAAAAATATAAGAGCAATGGCTTCAGTGAATAGAAGATGTACTCGAAAGTTATGCTGGAACCACTAACAGAGTAAACAGAGTCCAAAGTAAGATCTGCTATAATTATTCTTCTAAGAAAATGCAGTCCAGAAAATTAAGGTGATTCAAGTGCTTGTGCTTCAACCACGCCCTCATCCCACCATCCTTAAACCCACCTGAAAATTTTATGGACAGAGTGAGATAAACAGCTGGGCAAGTGACAAAAAGTAAGTATCACCCAGAAAGCCCCATGTATGATCTTTGCAACCATGGTGAAAACACATTTAACAAGCCAAGCATTTGCATTTATTTCAAAAGCATCGACAACAATCTCACTCATTTATGGCCATACATCTCAATTGCATTCTCATTCTAACCAAGATAAGATGTCATAGCACGGATGCTTAACAGGCTTGGCTCAGATTGTGTCTACACTCTGACATATCACACAGAGTTTACAAAGAGATGTAGCTCACTATTCACAACTCACTCGCACAGGAAGGAGAATTCACTTTAACCCAGCCCCAATAAGAGAAGTAAAATACGGGATACTATATTGAACGCCAGTCACCTGCCTTAACCATGTGACAAAGATTTGCCGGCTAAGATGAAACCTGACATGCGGCACTAGAACCTGACATAAGGTACAGCTCCTTAAAACACTTACCAAACTAAAAAAAATAAAAGACACGCTCCTATGATTTGACACGTCGCCTTCTCTTATAATATAAGTTCGCTTCACAATTTTGTATCAGTTATTCTATACAAACAAATCTAAAACTTTAGTGTTATCACAAAAATTTAATTCAATCATGCCCAGAGGTTGAAATTGTGCTACAAGGTAAATGGGCTACAGTGAAGAAAAACAGAGTAAGAATTCAGATTGCCATAACTTGTGATGTACCCAACCAATGTTGGCATACTTCATCTTTTTTGGTATGGTAATAATGAAATTATATACACAATCTAATAAGAATACAGTCTGCAATCTACTAGTACAATCTACCAAGACATCCATTTTTCAAAATGTAGATTGGAAATTGCCCACACAACATAGTGATAGCATCCGCTCACCTTTCGCCCTTCTTACTTCCTCCCCTTTCCTTGACCGCCGGCCTTCTTCGCCGTAATCGCGCGATGGGGCCTCCGTTTCCGCGTAAAAGCAAACTCCCCGAACTTATGGCCGACCTTCCCTTCGGTGACCCTGCAACGGACGTGGGTCTTGCCGTTGTAGACGAGCGCGGAGGAGCCGACGAACTCCGGCAGGATCGAAGACCTGCGAGACCAGATCTTCCTGCCGTTCAGGCTCCCCCCGCTATTCTTTATTCTCTGCAGGAACGCGTCGACGAACGCTCCCTTCCATAGAGGCCTTGAGCTGCACGCAGACAGCAGCTTGGGGGCACACATTGGAGTCAATGTTGAGCAACATAGCGAGACTGCCTGTGATGAATGTAATGGTAGTTACCTGAAAGCGCGAGCCGCTGATCCGAACGCCGAGAGCAGCGGAGACGCGGCGTGCCGGGCCTGGCGAGGTCGCGCGGTAGAAAGATTTGCATTTGAACAAACAAGATCAACATCGGCACAAGAACAGCCGGCGGTAAGGAAAGGAAGATTTGCATTTGAACGAGGAGCAAGATTTGGATTTGCACCTGAGAGATGGCAGCGGGGAGAGCGTGGCCGCACCTGGCGAAGCTGGACCTGGAGGCGATGAGAGAAGCAATGGACGACATGGCTGCGCTCAGGCGCGGGAGCGGTGGCGGCGGCGCGGAGAGACGGAGGAGGAAACCCTGGTGGGCGGCGCCACTTCCACTCGGGTGTGGTTTGATTTTGGTTCGGCCCAAATGCACGCTCGGTAGAGGTTCTGGAGGGCAAAACTAGAATTCAGGCCCAACGCTATTAGGAAACTTTATTATTTTGAGGGGACAAGCGGGGGAGCAACTAATTAAGAAGCGCTCTTTCGGAAGCCTCGCAACAATCGGCGCCACTTGGCGCCCTCTCAGCCATTTGCCACGTGTCGCGTTTTGGGCGCTCCCTCCGGATTTTATTTTTTTATTTTTGCGCACGCGTTTTTCGGCTTTTTAAACGGGTTTTTTTTGACGTTTTGGTTTTCCACCGGTCTTCTCTAGTTTTTTGACAAAAAAAATTCGACAAAAATATTTTTTTTCGCAAAAAAATGCATTTTTTTCACGAGCGTCACGGTTTTGTTTTCGCGAGAGGCACGGCCGTGCCTCTTGGAAACGAAAAAAAAGTGTTTTTTTCCTTTCGCGAGAGGCACGATTTTGCTTTCGCGAGAGGCACGGTTGTGCTTTCGCGAGAGGCACGGCCGTGCCTCCTCGAAAACGAAAAAAACATGTTTTCTGTTTTTTTCTTCGCGAGAGGCACGGTTTTGCTTCCGCGAGAGGCACGGTTGTGCTTTTGCGAGAGGCACGGGCGTGCCTCTTTCGGAAAGGAAAAAATGCGTTTTCTGTTTTTTTCGCAAGAGGCACGGGCGTGCCTCTTTCGGAAAGGAAAAAAAACGCGTTTTCTGTTTTTTTTCTTTCGTGAGAGGCACGGTTTTGCTTCCGTGAGAGACACGGTTTTGCTTTCGCGAGAGGCACGGCCGTGCCTCCTCGGAAACGAAAAAAAACATGTTTTCTGTTTTTTTCTTTCGCGAGAGGCACGGTTTTGCTTCCGTGGGAGGCACGGGGGTGCCTCTTTCGTAAAGGGAAAAAAACCCGTGTTCCCGGTTCGGTTTTTTCGTCCGGTTTTTTCATAAAAAATGTTCGTCAAAATCTATCAACATTGGATCTAGTTTTGAAGATCTCGACGCGAGGAATCCAATGGCGAAAGCGGTTTGAGATTTGGATGCACGGTTTAAGAGATAAAATGTTTTGAATGAACGGATCTACGAAAAAAGGGAAAACTCCCAGGTTGCGACAAGTGGCGCACATGCAGCGCGCCACTTGTCGCAACCTGGGGAAGTTGGAGTGATCTCCGCAAGAAGTACTCCTTAACTAGTGATTTCGGGACAACGGATAAACGGACGCGTCCGGACAAAGCCCTGAACCCAACGGTCCTGCTCGAATTGGTGACGTGCCCGCCCTAGCGTTTCGTCGAACACGTAGTGGGCGCGGCATGCCAAAGGGAGAGCGCGGCGAGCGGAGTAGCAACGCCTTGGGAGCTAGCGGCGAGCGCGTCCGTGAGCTCCACGCGCTCCAGGTGCGCCGCAACTACGTCCTTCCCCTCCTTGGGCCCGTACAAGGGCCTGGTGGCCGCGACGACCCGCTCATGCTGCTTGAGCCGGTGTGAAAGAGGTGAGGCTGAGCGCGGGGTGGGTGGAGCCACGCGATGCGGTGACACTCCCGTTGCGACAGCGCTGGCGACTGCAGTTGTTGCGAGTGCAGGCACGACATCTGCAGCTGCTGCGAGCGGAACGGTAGCTGCTGCTGCTCCTATACCAGGCGCGCGAGCACCGCAAGTGGGGAGGACGACAACGCCGGTGACTTACAGCTGCTGCTGGTCCTGCCTAGGCGGTGTCGAGGGCAGAAGCGGTCACGGCGGGTGTGGCATTGGCCACGCTGTGGCGGCGGGGGCAAGAAGGGGACAAGAAATGGGCCAAGCAGGGGTGATGACGGCGGCCAAAGGGCGTGTGCCTGACATAGCGTCGGGCATACTATAGATGCAGCCATGTGTGGGTAGGTCGATGGGGAAGAGAGAGAAAAGGAGGAGAGAGAGAGATAGGCGATGAGTGGGCCGGTGATAGGTGGGCCCAGACACAGACGGACAAGGTGGACCCAGAGAACACTCGGTTTTGTGTCCACTTTGGACCCAAATCTGAACCAACTTTAGGACAGAAATGGGTCCAGACGGACATAAAACAGACGAAGAAACAAAATCGCTCCATGCATTGGGTTGTGTTTTTTCTTCACGCGGACCTAAACGGATGCAAGCGAACGAAATTGGTGTGTGTGTTGGAGTTGGCCTTATCTCCACATTATAAGGTCAACTGCAAACACGAATGGACGCGGATTTGGTCCATCTTTTTGTCTGTATGGGTCGGCCATAGGGACGGTGTCCAGCCCTACCCGCATATTGCTAGCCAGTGCGTCCAACTGGCCGACTCATTTGGTCTGCCTGACCGGTAGGTGGCCAAATTTACTCAATTTTTTAGACTTTCATGCATATAAAATGTACTTCCTCTATAAACTAATATAAGAACATTTAGAATAGTACTTCAATGATCTAAACGCTTTTATATTCGTTTACAGAGGAAGTATGTGACGTCCGGATAATTAAGCTACATGAATCCTTGCTAATGATGCCATGACACCACTGTTACTGTTGTTAATCTCACTTTGATTCAAATTCCGTTCGAATTCAAATTTTAAAATAAAGTCAAACAATAAAGGTTTTTAAAAGTTAAAACTAAAATGTTCAACAGGTGTCAAATAATCCATGTACAATATTGATGGAGAAACCACACCTTTATAAAGTAATTAAATGCACTAAAATAAATAAAACTATGGCTAAAAACAAACATTTAAATACCTTCTAAATAATAAAAGTGTATCAAGTATTTATTACTGCACCACACTTTTTGAGGTAGTGGGCTATATTATAACAATACTTTAGGAGTTTGTTTTATATTTTATAAAAACTAAAATAGGTGTAACTAAAATAGAAAATAAAATAAATAAATAAAAGAAAAGTACAAAACAACAACAGAAAACTAACAAAAAAGAAAGAGAAACCTCCCCCCCACTGGGCCAATCGGCCCAGCTCACAGGCCAGGCTGGCCCACTTGGCCCAGCCGGCCGGCCCCTCCCCCTCACTTCCTTATCCCCTCACCCCGGTCAATCCCTAGATGAAATCCCCACTAGCTCCCACACTACTAGAAAAAAGGCTATTAGTGGCGCACCGGTTTTTGCTATTAATGGCGCACTATAGGTGCGCCACTATTAACACGCCACTAGTAACAAATAATAATGACGCACGGTTGGTGCGCCATTACTATGCCTAGAGGTGCGCCATTACTATCTGACTTAGTAATGGCACACCACATAGAAGTGCGCCATTACTATCTGACTTAGTAATGGCGCACCACATAGAAGTGCGCCATTACTAAAAAAAAATTCAAATTATTTTTCAGAATATTTTTTTCAGAATTTTTTTCTTAATCTTGGGTCACTATGGCTTAATCTTGGGTCAATATGCTAAATCTCAAGTCAAATCGCACTCCGTGATCAAACTTCCCGAAAGGTCATCCATCCTCACACTACTCCAGCCCAAGCACGCTTAACTTCTCAATTCTATCCAACTCCAGCACCAGCTCACTTAACAGGCACTTGTTGATATATCTAGCATATCAATCCTATTAAATCTTGTTGATGTCAAGCATTTTGTTCATTTTCATGAGTGTGATGAAATTTTGAAACAATATTTCAAACTTCCTGTTCATATTACGTATCATATTTTGAACATCTTTTCCAAAAAAAATTCGAAACTAATTTTTTTTCTGTTACTAGTGGCACACCTAGCAAATGGTGTGCCATTACTAAGTTTGAATTTTTTTCATTCCCCCTCTAAATCTTAAAAGACCCGTATCTTTTATTTTGTTAGGTTTTTAGGGATTTTAAAAATCTTCAATGGAATTCGGATGTAACTTTTCGAGTAAATGATTTTCATATAAAAAACTTTTTAATCCGAATTAGTATGCAAAAGTTATGTCTATTTTACTAAATTCCAGAGAGATTTTGCAAATAAAGTCAAAATTCATATTTGTAAGTTTTCCCAACAACTAGACCACATATCACATGGGAAACTTATTTTCTTTTATTTTTTTAACATTTCTATCATTTTATTTTATTTTTTTAAAACTGAAAAGACGGTCCACGGGTTGCATTTGAAATTTAGTAATGGCGCACCTTCACAAAGTGTGCCATTACTAAGTTTGACATAGTAATGGTGCACCTATGCAAAGTGCACCATTACTAACTTTGACCAAGGTTTGACCCAGTCATACACATAGTTATGGCATACTTTTTGAAGGTGCGCCATTACTATGTCAACTTAGTAATGACACACCTATACAAAGTGCGCCATTACTATGTGTATGATTGGGTCAAACCTTGGTCAAACTTAGTAATGGCGCACCTATACAAAGTGCGCCATTACTATGTGTATGACTGGGTCAAACCTTGGTCAAACTTAGTAAAGCGCATTTTTTACCTAGTGCGCCATTACTGTTTTGGTTACTAATGGCGCACCTACACATGGTGCGCCATTACTATTTAGTAATGGTGCACCACATGTATAATGCGCCATTAGTGTCCATATTGACTATAACTGTTTTTCTAGTAGTGTCACTCCCCCCCCACGTTCGCCTCCTCTACCCACCGATCTGGATCGGGGGGCAACGAACCGACGCCGTCGCCGCCGCCCGGAATGCCCCTCGCCGCCTGGACCTTGCCGGAGCTGCCTCGGTGTCCTCTCCGTCGTGGCCTCGTCTCCGACCTCCTCCCGGCGCCCCACTACCCTTTTCCTACGGCTCCCGTGAGCCTCCGCCTCCCCCTCCCCTTCTCCTGTCTCCCTTGTGCACGCGCTCACGGCCGCGGCCTCGTCCCGCGCACGCGCTCGCTTGCACCGGCCACGCCCGCACCTCGCCACCCCTCGCTGCAACCCGCGCCGCGGCCTCCGCCGCACCTCGCGCCCGGCGTGCCCCCGCACACGCGCGCCTCGCCCTCACCCCGCTGCTCCCCTGCGCTGACCCCGTGCATGCCTTGGCCGCGCCCACCAAGCCATCGCGCGCGCGCCGCCCGCCTGGCCTTGCCTGCCACACCGCCGCCCGCCCCAGCCTCCTCTACCGCCCCCTGCTTTTACG
>NC_041389.1:60511533-60541337 GCF_002162155.2 Triticum dicoccoides | reverse complement strand
TGCTCGCCGCCCCGCTTCCACCGCTGAGCCGCCGCGGCCGCCCCTGCTTCGCCTCCGCGGCCCCGCGCGACCTCGCTCGCCAGCCCCGTCCCTGCTGCCACTGCGTTGCCTCCCGCGCGCTGTCGCCGGGCCGACTCCCTCGTCCAGCTGCTCCACGGCCGTCGCAGCCACCTAGTTCACTCCTCGGCCGGCGCCGATGGCCTCGCCCGAGCCAGCTCCCGGGCTCGCCCCAGTCGGGCACCCATCGCCCGCACCCGCTGTGCCTGTTCGCAGCACCCGCAACAGCCGTGCCCATTAGGCCCCTAGGGCCATTGACATATGGGCCCCAACCCCTGGAACGTTTTAAAAAAATTAATTAATTAATTAATTAATTAACTAAATTAATTAACTTAATTAATTGTGATTAATTAACCTAATTAACGGTTAGTTAGTTAGTTAATCAATGACATGCGGGACCCACATGTCAGCTTGACCCAGTCAACACCTCTGTTGACTGCTGACATCATGCTAACGCAATAATGCTATTTTCGAATTAATTTAATAATAATAATTTAGAAATTGATTAAAACTTTGAAAATTAATATAAAATAATCCGTAGCTCGGATAAAAATACTTTGTACATGAAAGTTGCTCAGAACGACGAGACGAATCCGAATATGTGGTCTGTTTGTCAGCCACACATCCCTAGCATAGCGAACCTGTAACGCGGAACACCGGATACTTTCCTGGATGTTTACCCCCTTCGCCGGTATCACCTACTACCGCATTAGGGCACACCTCACACCGTTCATTGTCATGTCATGCATCATCATGCTTATGTTTGCATTATATTTATTATTTCTTCCCCCTCTTCTCTCCGGTAGACTATGAGACTGACGCCGCCGCTGCCCCGATCAACTACGGTGTTGACGACCCCTCCTTCTTGCCAGAGCAACCAGGCAAGCCTCCCCCCCTTGATCACCCGATATCGCCTATTCCTTCTCTCTACTGCTTGCATTATAGTAGTGTAGCATGTTACTGCTTTCGGTTAATCCTATTCTGCTGCATAGCATGTCATTATTGCTACAATTGTTCATACCTTACCTACAACCCTAAATGCTTAGTATAGGTTGCTAGTTTATCATCCGTGGCCCTACATTCTTGTCCATCTACCTTGCTATACTATCGGGCCGTGATCACTCGGGAGGTGATCACGGGTACATACATACATACATACATACATACATACATACATACATACATACATACATACATACATACTATACAGGTGGTGACTAAAGTCAGGTCGGCTCGTAGAGTACCCGCAAGTGATTCAGATATGGGGGCTAAAAGGACAGGTGATTCCATCCAAGTAGTGGTGGACCTGGGTTCCCGACGACTCCCGAGTGTTACTTTGAGGAACAGCGACAGGGCAGGTTGTGACCACCTAGGCAACAGGTGGGCGTGGTCCTAGTCGGCGTCTGCGGTTACATCAATTAACATGCTTAACGAGATCTTGGTATTTGATCTGAGTTGGGTCGTTGACCTTATACGCACTAACCGCCACGTGGGACAAGATATGGGCAACCGGCGTCGTAGTATCAGCTGAAGCCTCCTAGACGTCAGCGACTGAGTGACGCGTGCCAGGTTGGACCGCTTAACACAACTTCCTTTGTAATGGAGGTTGCTAGGTCTACTCACCGGCCGCGTTCGCAACGTGCAGGTGTGCAATGGGCGATGGGCACAGACCCCTGTGCGCATAGGATTTAGACCGGCGTGCTGACCTCTCTGTTAGGACTAGGTAGGGCTACGACGTGTTGATCTCCCGAGGCCGTAAATGACACAGGAAAGTGCGCCCGACCAGAGGGATCGAGCGTGTCGGGTAATGTGGTGCACCACTGTAAGGAAGTTGATCTATTCGAATAGCCGTGACCATGGTAACAGGATGACCCAGAGTTGTACTTTGACCTTATGACAACTAGAACTGATACTTAATAAGACACACCCATGCAAGTGCCAGATACAACGCGGTGTCGCTCTCTCACAGAGCGACGAGGAGAGGATCGCCGGGTAGGATTATGCTATGCGATGATACTTGGTGAACTTACCAGCTACTCTCTTCTACTGCTTCAAGATGGAGGCTGCCAGAAGCGTAGTCTTCAATAGGACTAGCTATCCCCCTCTTATTCTGGCATTCTGTAGTTCAGTCCACAGATACTACCCACTTCATTGATACCATTGCATATGTAGTGTAGATCCTGGCTTGCGGGTACTTTAGATGAGTACTCACGGTTGCTTTGCTCCACCTTCTCTCCCTTTTCCTTTCTTCTCGGATACTACAACCAGATGCTGGAGCCCCGGAGCCAGATGCCACCATGGACGACGACCCCTACTACGTTCAGGCTGCCGACGATCATGAGTAGTCAGGAGGATCCCAGGAGGAGGCCTGCGCCTCTTTCGATCTGTATCCCAGTTTGTGCTAGCCATCTTATGGCACCTTGTTTAACTTTATGTCTGTACTCAGAGATTGTTGCTTCTGCTGACTCGTTTATGTTCGAGCACTTGTATTCGATCCCTCGAGGCCCCTGGCTTGTAATATGATGCTTGTATGACTTATTTTACTTTTAAACTTGTGTTGTGATATCTTTCCATGAGTCCCTGATCTTGATCGTACACGTTTGCCTGCATGATTAGTGTACGTTTGAATTGGGGGCGTCACAAGTTGGTATCAGAGCCGACTGTCTGTAGGAATCCCCCTTCCAAACTCCTTGACCGAAGTTGAGTCTAGTTATAAAAAAACTTTTACTAACATAGTTGTGTGGCTTACGGGCCCACGTCGCCATTGGGTGGTATTAGGATATTTTATTCCTCGTCTATACTTTGGGACTCTGATCTCTCTTCCATCCGGGTTAAATGATTTTGCTAACTCTAACTCTAGGTTCTCGTAATTACTTCCTCCCGGAGAGACCCTCACTCCAGATGATTGCTTGGTGCATCGAAGGATTCCGAAGATACTCTCCAGTGTTCTCTCGAGACTTTCTGCCATCGCTATTGCAATTCCCTTCCATTGATAAACCCCTATGGATAATGTGACGCCCGAATAATTAGGCTACAGTAACCCCACGTTAACGATGCTACGTCACCTCCATTTCGGTTACTAATCTCGCGTTTGTTCGAAACCGATTCAAATCCAAGTTCAAAATCAAACAAATAATAGAAGTTTTCCAATCTTAAAACTAAAATGTTTGGAGAGAGCCAAATAATGCATAAGTAATATTGATGAAGAAACCAACCTCTTTGAAAGTGTTTGATTGTCCTAAAGTAAATAAAATAGTAGCAAAATAATTAATCAAATGCTTTTTACAATTAATAAATTATTAAACTATTTTATCTAGTTGCCCAAACTTATGTGGCCGTAGTATAATTATTTAGACTAAATTAGGAACTACTTTTATAAGTCATAAATCTAAATAAAAGTGAAACTAAAAGTAACAGAAAAATAAATAAAAGAATAAAAACAGACGAAAAAAACAAATACAAAAAAATGATAAAAGGAGAAAACCCCCTCCCACTGGGCTTCGGCCCAGCAGGCCACCAGCCCAACTGGGCAAAGGCCCAGCCGGCCACCCCACTCCCCATAACGCCCTGGCGATCAAAACCCTAACCCACTCGCTCCCACTCCCCTCCCCACGTCGCCACTCCCTCTCCCCCTCCCGATCCGATCTGGATCGGGGATGAAACCGCCACGTTCCCCATGACCCCCCTCACCCTCTCGCTCGATCTGGATCGAGCGTGACGCTCGCCCCCGACGCGTCCCTGGCGCCATCGCACTCGCCCCCGCCGCCCGGTGCTGCCCGGCCCCGTCGCCGGACCTCGCCGAACGCCTCGTCCTCGCCGAATGCCTCGTCCTCACCGCCCCCTCCCGACCTTCTTCCTCACCCTCCGGCACCACGCCCGTCTTCCCCGAGCCTCGGCATGACCTCGACGCCGCTGGACCCCACCGTCGTCGGGGCTGCCTCGTGGAGCGGCCCTGCCGTCCTCCTCTTCGACTCCTCCTCGCCGGACCTCCTCCTCTACGTCGCCGTCATCCCCGTCCTCCTCCCCAAAGGCTCCACCGAGCCTCGCCGACCCTCTTCTCTGCAACGCCGGTGAGGCCATGGCCTCCCTCTCCTCTTCTCCCCCTCTCTGTTGCACGTCACCGTGCCCGCACCCCGTTCGCCCCTGCTCGACCCAGCGCGCGCCCACGCGCTCCCGTGCGCCCCCGCGCGCGCGACCCGCGCCATCCAGCCATAGCCACGGCGCCCGTCGCCCCCTGCTGCCTGCTCCCACTGTCGTCTCTGCCCCGCGGCTCCTGGCCGCGTCCGCCCGGGGCGCCGTCGTCGTCCGGCGCCTTATCCCACTCCCGCTACGTCCGCCGTCCGCTGCGGCGGCCCTCTCAGCCAACCGCCTCGCCCTGCTCCGGTCGTCGGAGCCAGGCCGCACGCCCGCTGCCCTGCGGCGCCTCGTCGGGCTGGCGCTCGTCGCCCGACCCACCCGGCGCCCGTAACCGTGCGCCCGTTAAGGCACTTAGGCCAATGACGTGTGGCGTCCCACACCCCACGCCCCAGACCGTTTAAAAAAAGGAATTAAAAATAATAATAAATAGAAATATCAATCAATTAATTAATTAACTAAATATATAACTTAATTAATTCTATTTAAATTAACTAATTAAGATTAATTAACCTAATAACTAGTTAACCTAATTAACTACTGTTAATTAGCTAAACAGTCCCTGACAGGTGGGTCCCAGACGTCAGATTGACCCAGTCAACGCCCTGTTGACTGCACATGCTGACGTCAGCACTATTCTGGATAATGTTGAATTAAATTAATTAAATAAATTCTAAAAATGATTTAAAACTTTAGAAAATCATATAAAATAAACCATAGCTCAGATGAAAATACTTTCTACATGAAAGTTGCTCAGAACGGCAAGACGAATCCGGGTACGTAGCCCGTTCGTCCGCCACACATCCCTAACCTATCAAACTCGCAACTTTCCCCCTCCGGTTCCTCTGTCCGAAAACGCGAAACACCGGGAATACTTTCCCGGATGTTTCACCCCTAGCACCGCGTATCACCATGTTATGCTTTGTGTTGCTTTGATTGCTGTGTTATTTATTATGTTCCCCCTCCGTTACTTCTTTTCGGTAGACCCCGAGACTGCCGGTGACCCCCAGTTCGACTACGGAGTTGACGACCCTTCCTTCTTGCCAGAGCAACCAGGCAAGCCCCCCCTTGATCACCAGATATCGCCTATTCTTCTCTATACTGCTTGCATTAGAGTAGTGTAGCATGTTACTGTTCAGTTACTCCTATTCTGTTGCATAGCCTGTCATTGTTGCTATAGTCATTGATACCATACCCGAAATCCTAAATGCTTAGTATAGGATGCTAGTTTATCATCATTGGCCCTACATTCTTGTCAGTCTGCCTTGCTATACTATTGGGCCGTGATCACTCGGGAGGTGATCACGGGTATATACTATACATATATACATACTACAGATGGTGACTAAAGTCAGGTTGGCCCGAGGAGTACCCGCGAGTGATTCACGGATTGGGGGCTGAAAGGACCTTTGTCCCAACGGCCCTCTGTGTGAATCTTTATGGCGGAGCGACAGGGCAGTTTGAGACCACCTAGGCGAGAGGTGGGCCTGGCCCTGGTCGACATTCGCGGTTGCTTCATAATAACATGCTTAACGAGATCTTGGTATTTGATCTGAGTCTGGACACTGGCCTATACGCACTAACCAACTACGCGGGAAAGATATGGGCACTCGACGTCGTGGTATCAGCCGAAGCCTTCGTGACGTCAGCGACTGAGCGGCGCGTGCCGGATTGGACCGTAAGCCTGCTCTTGTATTAAGGGGGCTAGGTTTGCTTCCAGCCGCGTACGCAACATGCAGGTGTGCAATGGGCGATGGGCCCAGACCCCCGCGCGCGTAGGATTTAGACCGGCGTGCTGACCTTTCTGTTGTGCCTAGGTGGGGGTCCGACGTGTTGATCTTCCGAGGCCGGGCATGACCCAGGAAAGTGTGTCCGGCCAAATGGGATCGAGCGTGTTGGGAAATGTGGTGCACCCCTACAGGGAAGTTTATCTATTCGAATAGCCGTGTCCCTCAGTAAAAGGACGACCCGGAGTTGTACCTTGACCTTATGACAACTAGAATTGGATACTTAATAAAACACACCCAGACAAGTTCCACAGACAACCCGGTGATCGCTTTTCCACAGGGCGACGAGGGGAGGATCGCCGGGTAGGATTATGCTATGCGATGCTACTTGGAGGACTTCAATCTACTCTCTTCTACATGCTGCAAGACGGAGGCTGCCAGAAGCGTAGTCTTCGATAGGACTAGCTATCCCCCTCTTATTCTGGCATTCTGCAGTTCAGTCCACTGATATAGCCTCCTTACACATATACCCTTGCATATGTAGTGTAGCTCCTTGCTTGCGAGTACTTTGGCTGAGTACTCATGGCTGCTTTGCTCCCTCTTTTCCCCCGTTTTCCTCTTCTTCTCGGATGCCGCAACCAGACGTTGGAGCCCAGGAGTCAGACGCCATCGTCGACGGCGACTACTACATTGGAGGTGCCTACTACTACGTGTAGGCCGCTGACAACGACCAGGAGTAGTTTAGGAGGATCCCAGGCAGGAGGCCTGCGCCTCTTTCGATCTGTATCCTAGTTTGTGCTAGCCTTCTTAAGGCAGACTTGTTTACTTATGTCTGTACTCAGATATTGTTGCTTCCGCTGACTCGTCTATGATCGAGCACTTGTATTCGATCCCTCGAGGCCCCTGGCTTGTATTATGATGCTTGTATGACTTATTTATGTTTTTAGAGTTGTGTTGTGATATCTTCCCGTGAGTCCCTGATCTTGATCGTACACGTTTGCGTGCATGATTAGTGTATGATTGAATCGGGGGCGTCACAGATAACCACGTGCACTTGCCATTGATATAATCATTCCCTGTTGATCTTGTTATTACAAGATACCTCGAAATTCTCTCTATTGTTTAGAGAATACTTTGTGCCTACTGCCTTGCAGTTCCTTGCCACATGAATACCCCTACGTATAATTCCTCGCACTTCCCGAGTATCCGCTCATCCCCAGTTGATTCTAGTATTTCACAAAAGTCTTCAAAATACCATTCGATCTTCCGAAAATCCTTAACCGCCCATTGCTCTTAAAATTCTTGCTTGCTTGCATTATGATTAATCCCATAAGTCTGGTAATCTTATTGGCATCCTTTATCATTATCATTTTGAGTCTGTTGACTCAATATGTTGCGAATGCTCGCAATCCTCAATCGGATCCTACAATTCATCCTTTCGGCCCAGACGTCATTTTAAACATGAGCTGGACCTCGACCAATAAAATTGCCATCGACTGTATCCCTAAGCCTACTCAAATTATCCATCCTTAATCAGAGTGTTTGCTTTTGATCCCTTGGTTTGAAAATCATAATTCCTTTGCATCCGATGCCTTTGCATTGTTTCTTCCTCTGGTTGTGTGCCGATGCACACATCAGCTCCATTATGGACCGATAGATCCTTTGTTTAATTATCATCCGATAGTGTCCTTTGAATACAAAACCTCGAGTAGTTCTTTCCCTGATACATAATGCCACTGCTAAATCCTATTCTCTGATTTGACCAACCGTGCTCTGCTTTTGAGCTGGTGATATTTACTCTTGAAGCTTGTGGTCTATCACTACTGCAGGATGCTGCTAACATGACACTACGATCAAAGACCCTTTGATGAAACTGTGTGCGATGCATTAATCGCAAACGGTGGTGTAAACAACCATCAAAAAGGTGCAAAACATTTATGATGACGGAAGGATCAAACATGGTTCAGATTTTAGTTCCGTGTGTGATGCAGGGCATATGGTTCAGTACAATTAACTGTTTGTGATGAGGAGCAACAAAAGAAACGGGCAGCCAGATGAAGATGTGTGCGATATACAACATACGGCTCACTAGGATGAACTGTTTGTGATTAGGCAACACAAAAGAAACGGTCAGACAGATCAAGGTGTGCGATATACGGCATGCGGTTCACTCGGATGAACTGTTTGTGTTGAGACAAGAGAACACAAACGGTTCAATATAACAAGATGTGTGTGATACGCGGCAAACATGTCTATAATCAGAAATATGTGCGAAGACCGATAATAACACAGACGATTACTGCTAATAAGATGTGTGTGTTGTGCGATGGGATTGCACACACACACGCACACACACTTATAAGGACATGGTTGCATAACCAAATTAAACATCCACTTACATAGGTGGCTACTACAACCATGGCATTTGCACACACCAAAGTAAACTATTACATGCATAATTACATAGGTGGCTACTACACACATGACATTTCCACACACAAAAGTAAACTATGTATTACATGCACGAATCAGATTAGAGTTGCGTGTGCGATACGTGGCATACAGTTGATCCATCCTAGCTGTTTGTGGTGGAATAAGTAGTGTGTGTTGATTCACCACTGACGGGTTACCTAGCGCGGTCAGTGTGCGATGTGATATGCTCTGTATGCAGAACATCTATGCTCTGTGTACAGAAGAGCAACATATATATACTTGTAACTTGACATGATTGCAATACCAAATTAAACATCCAATTACATTATATAACAAATACCATAAATATTGCAAGGTTAAAATTCAAAGATTACAATGCCAAATTCAAATATTGCAAACCTCGTCATTTCTGCAAAGGGATCAGCCGCTGACAAGTCGTGTATGGGTTTGACACAATGACTTCCAATTACTCTGTCATATGCTCTTCCAATACGAAGTTTAGCTATTTTGGAGCCTCTTCCATTCTGCAGTACCTGCCGGCTCTAATCAACATACCATTCATATTTCCTAATTAAATGCGTGTTCAACCTCACTACCCTCAGCACCCTTGCTCTAGCAAGAAAGAACCTGGCGAGTGTAATCTCCGGTAAGGTCCCTCGGTAGGAGTTCAAAGTAATATTTGAGGGATGTAGATCCAGACATTCGATGTCATTGTCGTTATAAACATTATCCACCTATGGGCCTATTATTATCTGCAAAAGAAGAGAATGTGTTAGTGCCTACATGCAGTTTTGAACACTACTACACGCCTATTTGGTTTGCAGGATTTGCCAAATGCACCAACGTGCCACATCTTCGATCTGACATGATACACATGGGCATTTTTTTGAAAAGGAGGTTATCCCCTGGCCTAACATGGGCATTTGATTACAATCTAAAAAAAATGTAGCCTTCTTCACAAGAGGTTGGATTGGATGAAAAAATCCCTAAGAAAACTGGTACAGATGAATCCAAAGGAGAAATTCTTATGGATTGTAACCATATGAATCAAGCAACCAATACATTCAGTGCTTGATCGGTTGAATTGAGAAGAGGTTTGACTACATTAACCGTGTTAAGCTAACACTTCCGCTTTTGGTCTACGAGGGTACGTGGACTGATACGTCTCCAACATATCTATAATTTTTGAATGTTCCATGCTATTATATTACCCCTTTTGGATCTTTATGGGCTTTATTTTACACATTTATATCATTTTTGGGACTAACCTACTAACCGGAGGCCCAGCCCATATTGCTGTTTTTTTGCCTATTTCAGTATTTCGAAGAAAAGGAATATCAATCGGAGTCCAAACGGAATGAAACCTTTGGCAGCGTGATTTTTGGAACAAATCTGATCCAGAGAGCTTGGAGTGCAAGTCAAGAAGCCTCCAAGGGCCCCATGAGATAGGAGGGCGCGCCCCCCTGTAGGGCGCGCCCCTGTCTCGTGGGCCCCTCGGGCGGCCACTGACGTACTTCTTCCTCCTATATATACCTACGTACCTCGAAAACATCCAGGAGCACCACGGAACACAATTTCCACCACCGTAACCTTCTGTATCCGCGAGATCTCATCTTGGAGCCCTTGCCGGCACTCCGCCAGAGGGGGAAGCAACCACGGAGGGCCTCTACATCAACATCCTTGTCCCTCCGATGAGTTGTGAGTAGTTTACCACAGACCTACGGGTCCATAGTTATCAGCTAGATGGCTTCTTCTCTCTTTTTGGATCTCAATACAATGTTCTCCCCCTCTCTTGTGGAGATCTATTCGATGTAAACTCTTTTTGCGGTGTGTTTGTCGAGATCCGATGAATTGTGGGTTTATGATCAAGTTTATCTATGAGTAATATTTGAATCTTCTCTGTATTCTTTTATGTATGATTGAGTTATCTTTGCAAGTCTCTTCGAACTATCAGTTTCGTTTGGCCTAGTAGACTGGTCTTTCTTGCCATGGGAGAAGTGCTTAGCTTTGGGTTCAATCTTGCGGTGTTCTTACCCAGTGAACAGAAAGGGTTGCAAGACACGTATTGTATTGTTGCCATCGAGGATAACAAGATGGGGTTTATATCATATTGCATGTGTTTATCCCTCTACATCATGTCATCTTGCTTAATGCGTTACTTTGTTCTTATGAACTTAATACTCTAGATGCAGGCAGGAGTCGGTCGATGTGTGGAGTAATAGTAGTAGATGCAGGCAGGAGTCGGTCTACTTGTTATGGACGTGATGCCTATATACATGATCATGCCTAGATAATCTCATAACTATGCGCTTTTCTATCAATTGCTCGACAGTAATTTGTTCACCCACCGTAATACTTATGCTATCTTGAGAGAAGCCACTAGTGAAACCTATGGCCCCCGGGTCTATCTCTTATCATATTTGCTTTCAATCTACTTTATTTGCATCTTTACTTTTTGCATCTATACCAAAAATACCAAAAATATATTTATCTTATCATATTAGCTTTATTAGATCTCACTTTCGCAAGTGGCCGTGAAGGGATTGACAACCCCTTTATTGCGTTGGTTGCGAGTTCTCAGTTTGTTTGTATAGGTGCGTGGGACTTTTGAGGAGCCTCCTACTGGATTGATACCTTGGTTCTCAAAACTGAGGGAAATACTTACACTACACTTTGCTGCATCACCCTCTCCTCTTCGAGGAAAACCAACGCAAGCTCAAGACGTAGCAAGAAGGATTTCTGGCGCCGTTGCCGGGGAGGTCTTCGCTCAAGTCAAGACATACCAAGTACCCATCACAAACCCATCTCCCTCGCATTTACATTATTTGCCATTTGCCTCTCATTTTCCTCTCCCCCACTTCACCCTTTCCGTTTTATTCGCCCTCTCTTTCCCAATCTCCTCCTCTCTTTTCGCTTGCCGTTTTTTCTGTTTGCCTGTGTGTTGGATTACTTGTTGCCATGGCACAAGATAATACCAAGTTGTGTGACTTCTCGAATACCAATAATAATGATTTCCTTAGTACTCCGATTGCTCCTTTTAATGACGCTGAGTCTTGTGAAATCAATACCGCTTTGTTGAATCTTGTTATGAAAGATCAATTCGCCGGCCTTCCTAGTGAAGATGCCACTACTCATTTAAACAATTTTGTTGATTTGTGTGACATGCAAAAGAAGAAAGATACGGATAACAATATTGTCAAATTGAAGTTATTCCCGTTTTCACTTAGAGATCGTGCTAAAGTTTGGTTTTCGTCTTTGCCTAAAAATAGTATTGATTCTTGGAACAAGTGCAAAGATGCTTTTATCTTTAAGTATTTTCCTCCCGCTAAGATCATCACTCTTAGGAATGATATTATGAATTTTAAACAACTTGATCATGAGCATGTTGCCCAATCTTGGGAAAGAATGAAATTGATGCTTCGCAATTGCCCTACTCATGGTTTGAATTTATGGATGATCATACAAAAATTTTATGCCGGTTTGAACTTTGCTTCTAGAAATCTCTTAGACTCGGCCGCGGGAGGCACCTTTATGGAAATTACGTTAGGAGATGCTACAAAATTGCTTGATAATATTATGGCTAATTATTCTCAATGGCACAACGAAAGATCTTCTAGTAAAAAAGTGCATGCTATAGAAGAAATTAATGTTTTGAGTGGAAAGATGGATGAACTTATGAAGATGTTTGCTACTAAAAATACTCCTCTTGATCCCAATGATATGTCTTTGTCTTCCTTGATTGAGAATAATAATGAATCTATGGATGTGAATTTTGTTGGTAGGAATAGTTTTGGAAACAATGCTTATAGAGGAAATTTTAATGCTAGACCGTTCCCTAGTAATCCCTCTAATAATTATGGAAATTGCTACAATAATTCTTATGGTAATTTTAATAAGATGCCCCCTGATTTTGAGAATAGTGTGAAAGAATTTATGATTTCTCAAAAGAATTTTAATGCCGTGCTTGAAGAAAAATTGCTTAAAGTTGATGATTTGGCTAGGAACGTTGATAGACTTTCACTTGATGTTAATTCTCTTAAACTTGGATCTTCTTCTCCTAAGCATGGTATCAATGAGTCCCTCAAAGTAATGAGAATTTCCATTGACGAGTGCAAGGAAAGAACCGCTAGACTGCATGCTAAAAAAGAAAGCTTCATAAAAGCGTGTTCTTCTAGTCTACATGAAAATAATGATGAGGATCTTAAAGTTATTGATGCGTCTCTGATTAGATCTATGTTTTGCAATATGAATCTTGATGATTATGGGAGTGATGATGAATCAACTTTGCCTAGAAGGCGTCCCAAAAATTCGGAGCCTTTAGATCTTGATGTTAAATTTGGTAAAAGTGTGATTGGAGAATCCTCTTATAATATTGAACTTACCATCTCGGATTTCAAGGAATTTGAGTATGATAATTGCTCTTTAAAAGGTTGTATTTCCTTGTTGCAATCTGTTGTTAATTCTCCTCATGCTTATAGTCAAAACAAAGCTTTTACCAAACATATTGTTGATGCCTTGATGCAATCCTATGATGAAAAACTTAATTTGGAAGTTTCTATACCTAGAAAACTTAATGATGAGTGGGAACCTACTATAAAGATTAGAATTAAAGATTATGAGTGTTTTGCTTTGTGTGATTTGGGTGCTAGTGTTTCCACGATTCCGAAAACTTTACGTGATATTCTAGGTTTCCATGATCTTTATGATTGCTCTTTAAATTTGCACCTTGCGGATTCCACCATTAAAAAGCCAATGCGAAGGATCAATGATGTTCTTATTGTTGCAAATAGAAATTTGGTGCCCATATATTTTATCGTTCTTGATATAGATTGCAATCTTTCTTGCCCTATTATTCTTGGTAGACCTTTCCTTAGAACGATTGGTGCGATTATTGATATGAAGGAAGGGAATATCAGATTCCAATTTCCATTAAAGAAAGGCATGGAGCACTTTCCAAGAAAGAAAGTCAAATTACCTTATGAATCTATCATGCGTGCTACTTATGAGTTTAGTGCCAAAGATGGCACTCTTTAGATCTATCTTTGTTTTTATGTCTAGCTAGGGGCGTTAAACAATAGCGCTAGTTGGGAGGCAACCCAATTTTCTTTATGTTTTTTTGTTTTTGCTCCTGTTTAGTAATAAATCTTGCATCTACCTTCTGGTTAGATGTGTTTTTATCTTTTAGTTAGTGTTTGTGCCAAGTGGAACCTATAGGATAACCTACGATGATAGTTGATTTGATTCTGCTGAAAAATAGAAACTTTGCACGCACGAATATAATTTTGTTAAATCACAGGAATGTGCTTTTGCGTTGATTCTTTTTGATGCTGTTCAATAGACAAATTTTCCAGGACTTCCTATTTTGGTAGGATTTTTAGAGTTCCAGAAGTTTGCGTTAGTTACAGATTGCTACAGACTGTTCTGTTTTGACAGATTCTGTTTTTCGTGTGTTGTTTGCTTATTTCAATGCATCCATGGCTAGTGAATCAGTATATGAACCATAAAGAAGTTGGAATACAGTAGGTTTAACACCAAATTAAATAAATAATGAGTTCATGGCAGTACCTTATGTGGTGGTTTTGTTTTCTTTCACTAACGGAGCTTATAAGATTTCCTGTTGAGTTTTGTGTTGTGAAGTTTTCAAGTTTTGGGTAAAGCTTTTATGGACTATGGAATAAAGGGTGCAAGAGCATAAGCTTGGGGATGCCCATGGCACCCCAAGATATTCAAGAATAGCCAAAAGCCTAAGCTTGGGGATGCCCCAGGAAGGCATCCCCTCTTTCGTCTTCGTTCATTGGTAACTTTACTTGGAGCTATATTTTTATTCGCTACATGATATGTGTTTTGCTTGGAGCGTCGTGTATTATATTAGTCTTTGCTTTTTAGTCTACCACAATCATCCTTGCTGTACACACCTTTTGGGAGAAGCCTATTTGATTAGAATTTGCTAGAATACTCTATGTGCTTCACTTATATCTTTTGAGCTTGATAGTTTTTGCTCTAGTGCTTCACTTATAACTTTTAGAGCACGGTGGTGTCTTAATTTTGAAGAAATTACTAGTCTCGCATGCTTCACTTATATTATTTTGAGTGTCTTTTAGAACAGCATGGTATTTGCTATGGTCATAAAGTTGGTCCTAGAATGATGAGCATCCAAGTTGGGTATAATAAAAACTATCATAGAAAAGTGAATTGGATGCCATGATCAACTTGATACTTGATAATTGTTTTGAGATATGGAGGTAGTGATATTAAAGTCATGCTAGTTGGGTGATTATGAATTCAAAGAATGCTTGTGTTGAAGTTAGCAAATCCCATAGCATGCACGTATGGTTAAAGTTGTGTAACAAATTTGAAACATGAAGTGTACTTGGCTTGTGCATCCTTATGAGTGGCGGTCGGGGACGAGCGATGGTCTTTTCCTACCAATCTATCCCCCTAGGAGCATGCACGTAGTACTTGAGTTTTTGATGACTTCTAAATTTTTTCAATAAGTATATGAGTTCTTTTGACTAATGTTGAGTCCATGGATTATACACATTTTTACCTTTCCACCTTTGCTAGCCTCTTCGGTACCGTGCATTGCCCTTTCTCACCTTGAGAGTTGGTGCAAACTTCACCGGTGCATCCAAACCCCGTGATACGATATGCTCTATCACACATAAACGTCCTTATATCTTCCTCAAAACAGCCACCATACCTACCTATTATGGCATTTCCGTAGCCATTCCGAGATATACTGCCATGCAACTTTCCACCGTTCCGTTCATCATTTTCATGACATACTTTACTTTTGTCATATTGCCATTACATGATCATGTAGTTGACATAGTATTTGTGGCAAATCCACCAAGCATTATTTTTCATACATGTCACTCTTGATTCATTGCACCATCCCAGTACACCGCCGGAGGCATTCATATAGAGTCATATCTTGTCCTAGTTTCGAGTTGTAATTCTTATGTTGTAATCAATAGAAGTGTGATGATCATCATTATTAGAGCATTGCCCAAAGAAAAAAAAAGAAAAAAAAAGAAGAAAGGCCAAAAAGAAAGAAAAAAAGAAAGGCCAAAAAGAAAGAAAAAAAGAAAGGCCCAAAAAAAAGAAAATAAAAAAAACAAAAAGAAAAAAAAGAAAATAAATAAAAAGGGCAATGTTACTATCTCTTTTTCCACACTTGTGCTTCAAAGTAGCACTTTGTTCTTCATGTAGTGAGTCTCATATTTTGTGCTTCAAAGTAGCACCTTGTTCTTCATATAGTGAGTCTCATAAGTTGTCGTTTTCATACTAGTGGGAATTTTTCATTATAGAACTTGGCTTGTATATTCCTACGATGGGCTTCCTCAAATGCCCTAGGTCTTCGTGAGCAAGCAAGTTGGATGCACACCCACTAGTTTTCCTTTCTTGAGCATTCATTTATAGCTCTAGTGCATCCGTTGCATGGCAATCCCTACTCCTCATGTTGACATCAATTGATGGGCATCTCCATAGCCCGTTGATTATCCTCGTCGATGTGAGACTTTCTCATTTTTTGTCTTCTCCACACAATCCCCATCATCATATTCTATTCCACGCATAGTGCTATGTCCATGGCTCACGCTCATGTATTGCGTGAAGTTTGAAAAAGTTTGAGATTATTTAAGTATGAAACAATTTCTTGGCTTGTCATCGGGGGTATAGAAGTTGGGAACATCTTTGTGTGATGAAAATGAAGCATAGCCTAACTATATGATTTTGTAGGGATGAACTTTCTTTTGCCATGTTATTTTGAGAAGACATGATTACTTTGATTAGTATGCTTAAAGTGTTACTATTTCTTATGTCAATATTAACTTTTATTTTGTATTCATTTGGATCTGAACATTCATGCCACAATAAAGAAAATTACATTATGAATTATGCTGGGTAGCATTCCACATCAAAAATTCTCTTTTTATCATTTACCTACTCGAGGATGAGCAGGAATTAAGCTTGGGGATGCTTGATACGTCTGCAACGTATCTATAATTTTTGATTGTTCCATGCTATTATATTACCCCTTTGGATGTTTATGGGCTTTATTTTACACATTTATATCATTTTTGGGACTAACCTACTAACCGGAGGCCCAGCCCATATTGCTGTTTTTTTTGCCTATTTCAGTATTTCGAAGAAAAGGAATATCAAACGGAGTCCAAACGAAATGAAACCTTCGGGAGCGTGATTTTTGGAACAAATCTGATCCATAGAGCTTGGAGTGTAAGTCAAGAAGCCTCCAAGGTCCCCACGAGATAGGAGGGCGCCCCCCTGTAGGGCGCGCCCCCTGTCTCGTGGGCCCCTCGGGCGGCCACCGACGTACTTCTTCCTCCTATATATACCTACGTACCCCAGAAACATCCAGGAGCACCACGAAACAGAATTTCCACCGCCATAACCTTCTATATCCGCGAGATGTCATCTTGGAGCCCATGCCGGCACTCTACCGGAGGGGGAAGCAACCACGGAGGGCCTCTACATCAACATCCTTGCCCCTCTAATGAGTTGTGAGTAGTTTACCACAGACCTACGGGTCCATAGTTATTAGCTAGATGGCTTCTTCTCTCTTTTTGGATCTCAATACAATGTTCTCCCCCTCTCTTATGGAGATCTATTCGATGTAAACTCCTTTTGCGGTGTGTTTGTCGAGATCCGATGAATTGTGGGTTTATGATCAAGTTTATCTATGAATAATATTTGAATCTTCTCTGAATTCTTTTATGTATGATTGAGTTATCTTTGCAAGTCTCTTCGAATTATCAGTTTGGTTTGGCCTACTAGATTGGTCTTTCTTGCCACGGGAGAAGTGCTTAGCTTTGGGTTCAATCTTGCGGTGTTCTTACCCAGTGATAGAAAGGGTTGCAAGACACGTATTGTATTGTTGCCATCGAGGATAACAAGATGGGGTTTATATCATATTGCATGTGTTTATCCCTCTACATCATGTCATCTTGCTTAATGCATTACTCTATTCTTATGAACTTAATACTCTAGATGCAGGCAGGAGTCGGTCGATGTGTGGAGTAATAGTAGTAGATGCAGGCAGGAGTCGGTCTACTTGTTATGGACGTGATGCCTATATACATGATCATGTCTAGATAATCTCATAACTATGCACTTTTCTATCAATTGCTCGACAGTAATTTGTTCACCCACCGTAATACTTATGCTATCTTGAGAGAAGCCACTAGTGAAACCTATGGCCCCCGGGTCTATCTCTTATCATATTTGCTTTCAATCTACTTTATTTGCATCTTTACTTTTTGCATATATATAAAAAATACCAAAAATATATTTATCTTATCATATTATCTGTATTAGATCTCACTTTCGCAAGTGGCCGTGAAGGGATTGACAACCCCTTTTATTGCGTTGGTTGCGAGTTCTCAGTTTGTTTGTGTAGGTGCGTGGGACTTTTGAGGAGCCTCCTACTGGATTGATACCTTGGTTCTCAAAACTGAGGGAAATACTTACGCTACACTTTACTGCATCACCCTCTTCTCTTCGAGGAAAACCAACGCAAGCTCAAGATGTAGCATGGAAACACTCTCCCCCTCTCGTTGCTATGCATTTCCTAGATAGATCTTGCGTGAGCGTAGGAATTTTTTTGAAATTGCATGCTACGTTTTCCAATAGTGGTATCAGAGTCAAGTCTATGCATAGATGATATGCACGAGTAGAACACAAATAGTTGTGGGCGGTGATCGTCATACTACTTACCACCGATGTCTTATTTTGATTCATCGGTATTGTTGGATGAAGCGGCCCGAACGAACCTTACATGACCGAGTTCATGAGACCGGTTCCACCGATAGACATGCAACTAGTTTTGCATAAAGGTGGCTGGCGGGTGTCTGTTTCTCCAACTTTAGTTGAATCGAATTTGATTGCGCCCGGTCCTTGTGAAGGTTAAAACAACAAACTTGATAAATCACCATTGTGGTTTTTGTGCCGTAGGTATGTACAGTTCATGCTAGAAGCCCGTAGCAGCCATGTGCAACAAACAAAGTAGAGGACATCTAACTTGTTTTTGCATGGCATGTTGTGATATGATATGGTCAAGACATGATGAGATATAAGTTGTTGTATGAGATGATCATGTTTTGTAGAAGTTATCGGCAACTGGCAGGAGCCATATGGTTGTCGCTTTATTGTATGAGATACAAACGTTATGTAATTTCTTTACTTTATCACTAAGTGGTAGCGATAGTCGTAGAAGCAATAGTTGGCGAGACGACCACGACGCTACGATAGAGATCAAGGTGTCAAGCCGGTGACGATGGAGATCATGACGTTGCTTTGGTGATGGAGATCAAAAGCACAAGATGATGATGGCCATATCATGTCACATATTTTGATTGCATGTGATGTTTATCTTTTATGCATCTTATTTTGCTTAGTACAGCGGTAGCATTATAAGATGAACCCTTACTAAAATTTCAAGGTATAAGTGTTCTCCTCGAGTATGCACCGTTGCGAAAGTTCTTCGTGCTGAGACACCACGTGATGATCGGGTGTGATAAGCTCTATGGTCAAATACAACGGGTGCAAGCCAGTTTTGCACATGTGGAATACTCGGGTTAAACTTGACGAGCCTAGCATATACAGATATGGCCTCGGAACACTAGAGACCGAAAGGTCGAACGTGAATCATATAGTAGATATGATCAACATAGAGATATTCACCATTGATGACTACTCCATCTCACGTGATGGTCGGACATGGTTTAGTTGATTTGAATCACGTATCATTTAGATGACTAGAGGGATGTCTATCTAAGTGGGAGTTCTTAAGTAATATGATTAATTGAACTTAATTTATCATGAACTTAGTCCTGATAGTTTTTTTCATATCTATGTTGTAGATCAATGTGCTGTGCTACCGTTCCACTGAATTTTAATGCGTTCCTAGAGAAAGCTAAGTTGAAAGATGATGGTAGCAACTACATGGATTGGGTCCATAACTTGAGGATTATCCTGATTGCTGCATAGAATAATTATGTCCTTGATGCACCGCTAGGTGTACCACCTACCCCAGCAACTGTAGACATTGTGAATGTCTGGCAGTCGCGTGTTGATGACTACTCGTTAGTTTAGTATGTCATGCTTTACGGCTTAGAATCGGGACTTCAAAGACGTTTTGAACGTCATGGACTATATGAGATGTTCCAGGAGTTGAAGTTATTTCAAGCAAATGCCCGAGTTGAGAGATATGAAGTCTCCAACAAGTTCTATAGCTGCAAGATGAAGGAGAACAGTTCTGTTAGTGAGCACATACTCAGAATGTCTGGGTACTATAATCACTTGACTCAGCTGGGAGTTAATCTTTCAGATGATTGTGTCATTGACAAAGTTCTTCAGTCACTACCACCAAGCTACAAAGGCTCGTGATGAACTATAATATGCAAGGGATGGAAAAGACTATTCCCGAGCTCTTCGCGATGCTAAAGGCCGCGGAGGTAGAAATCAAAAAGGAGCATGTGTGTTGATGCATGGTTAACAAGACCACTAGTTTCAAGAAGAAGGGCAAGGGTAAAAAGAAGGGGAACTTCAAGAAGAATGACAAGCAAGTTGTCACTCTCGGGAAGAAACCCAAAGCTGGACCCAAGCCTGAAGCTGAGTGCTTCTACTGCAAAGGGATTGGTCACTAGAAGCGGAACTGCCCCAAGTATTTGGCGGATAAGAAGGATGGCAAAGTGAACAAAGGTATATTTGATATACATTTTATTGATGTGTACCTTACTAATTCTCGTAGTAGTGCCTGGGTATTTGATACCGGTTCGGTTGCTCATATTTGTAACTTGAAGCAGGGACTGCGGATTAAATGAAGATTGGCTAAGGACGAGGTGACGATGCGCGTCGGAAATGGTTCCAAGGTCGATGTGATCCCCGTCCGCATGCTACCACTACATCTACCTTCGAGATTAGTTTTAGACCTGAATAATTGTTATTTGGTGCCAGTGTTGAGCATGAACATTATATCTGGATCTTGTTTAGTGCGAGACGGTTATTCATTTAAATCAGAGAATAATGGTTGTTCTATTTATATGAGTAATATCTTTTATGGTCATGCACCCTTGAAGAGTGGTCTATTTCTGTTGAATCTTGATCGTGATGATACACATATTCATAATATTGATGCCAAAAGATGCAAAGTTGATAATGAAAGTGCAACTTATTTGTGGCACTGTCGTTTGGGTAATATCGGTGTAAAGCGCATGAAGAAACTCCATAAAGATGGACTTTTGGAATCACTTGATTATGAATCATTTGATACTTGCGAACCATGCCTTATGGGCAAGATGAGTAAAACTCCGTTCTCTAGAACAATGGAACAAGCTAATGACTTATTGGAAATAATCATAACGATGTATGCGGTCCGATGAGTGTTGATGCTTGTGGCGGGTATTGTTATTTTCTGACCTTCACAGATGATTTGAGCAGATATGGGTATATCTACTTAATGAAACACAAGTCTGAAACATTTAAAAAGTTCAAAGAATTTCAGAGTGAAGTGGAAAATCATCATAACAAGAAAATAAAGTTTCTACAATCTAATCGTGGAGGAGAATATTTGTGTTACGAGTTTGGCCTTCATTTAAAACAATGTGGAATAGTTTCACAACTCACGCCACCTGGAACACCACAGCGTAATGGTGTGTTAGAACATCATAACCACACTTTATTGGATATGGTGTGATCTATGATGTCTCTTACCGATTTACCACTATCGTTTTGGGGTTATGCATTAGAGGCAGATGCATTCACTTTAAACAGGGCACCGCCAAAGTCCGTTGAGACGACACCATATGAACTGTGGTTTGGTAACAAACCTAAGCTGTCGTTTCTTAAAGTTTGGGGATGCGATGCTTATGTCAAAAGGCTTCAACCCGATAAGCTCAAACCCAAATCGGAGAAGTGCGTCTTCATAGGATACCCTAAGGAAACAATTGGGTACACCTTCTACCATAAGTCTGAAGGCAAGATTTTTGTTGCTAAGAACAGAACCTTTCTAGAGAAGGAGTTTCTCTAGAAAGAAGTGAGTGGGAGGAAAGTAGAACTTGATGAGGTAATTGTACCTGCTCTCAATTCAAAAAGTAGTTCATCCAAGAAATCTATTCCCGTGATGCCTACACCAACTGGAGAGGAAGCTAATGATAAAGATCATGAAACTTCAGATCAAGTTGCTACAGAACCTCATAGGTCTGGCAGAGCACGATCCGCACTAGAGTGGTACGGTAATCCTGTTCTAGAGGTCATGATACTTGACCATGACGAACTTACGAACTATGAAGAAGCTATGATGAGCCCAGATTCCGATAAATGGCTTGAGGCCATGAAATCTGAGATAGGATCCATGTATGAGAACAAAGTGTGGACTTTGGTGGATCTGCCCGATGATCGGCGACCCATAGAGAATAAATGGATCTTTAAGAAGAAGACGGACGCTGATGGTAATGTTACTATCTATAAAGCTAGACTTGTGGCAAAAGGTTTTCAACAAGTTCAAGGAGTTGACTACGATGAGACTTTCTCACCCGTAGCGATCCTTAAGTTTGTCCGAATCATGTTAGCAATTGCTGTATTTTATGATTATGAAATCTGGCAAATGGATGTCAAAACTGCATTCCTTAGTGGATTTCTTAAAGAAGAGTTGTATATCATGCAACCAGAAGGTTTTGTCGATCCTAAAGGTGCTAACAAAGTGTGCAAGCTCCAGCGATCCATTTATGGACTGGTGCAAGCATCTCAAAGTTGGAATATACGCTTAGATGAGGTGATCAAAGCATATGGTTTTATACAGAATTTTGCAGAAGCCTGTATTTACAAGAAAGTGAGTGGGAGCTCTATAGCATTTCTAATATTATATGTGGATGACATATTGTTGATTGGAAATGATGTAGAATTTCTGAATAGCATAAAAGGATACTTGAATAAGAGTTTTTCAATGAAAGACCTTGGTGAAGCTGCTTATATATTGGGCATCAAGATCTATAGAGATAGATCAAGACGCTTGATAGGACTTTCACAAAGCACATACCTTGATAAAGCTTTGAAGAAGTTCAAAATGGATCAGTCAAAGAAAGGGTTCTTGCATGTGTTATTACAAGGTGTGAAGTTGAGTCAGACTCAATGCCCGATGACTTCAGAAGATAGAGAGAAAATGAAAGTCATTCCCTATGCTTCAGCCATAGGTTCTATCATGTATGCTATGCTATGTACCAGACCTGATGTGTGCCTTGCTATAAGTTTAGCAGGGAGGTACCAAAGTAATCCAGGAGTGGATCACTGGACAGCGGTCAAGACCATCCTGAAGTACCTGAAAAGGACTAGGGATATGTTTCTCGTTTATGGAGGTGACAAAGAGCTTGTCGTAAGTGGTTACGTTGATGCTAGCTTTGACACTGATCCAGATGACTCTAAGTCGCAAACCGGATACATATTTTTATTAAATGGTGGAGCTGTCAGTTGGTGCAGTTCCAAGCAGAGCATCGTGGCAAGATCTACATGTGAAGTGGAGTACATAGCTGCTTCAGAAGCAGCAAATGAAGGAGTCTGGATGAAGGAGTTCATATCCAATCTAGGTGTAATACCTAGTGCATCGGGTCCAATGAAAATCTTTTGTGACAATACTGGAGCAATTGCCTTGGCAAAGGAATCCAGATTTCACAAAAAGACCAAACACATCAAGAGACGCTTCAACTCCATCAGAGATTTGGTCAAGGACGGAGACATAGAGATTTGCAATACGGATCTAAATGTTGCAGACCCATTGACTAAGCCTCTTCCATGAGAAAACCATGATCAACACCAAGACTCCATGGGTGTTAGATTAATTACAACGTAATCTAGATTATTGACTCTAGTGCAAGTGGGAGACTGAAGGAAATATGCCCTAGAGGCAATAATAAAGTTGTTATTTTATATTTCCTTATTCATGATAAATGTTTATTATTCATGCTAGAATTGTATTAACCGAAAACTTGATACATGTGTGAATACATAGACAAAACACCGTGTCCCTAGTATGCCTCTACTAGACTAGCTCGTTGATCAAATATGGTTAAGTTTCCTAGCCATGGACATGAGTTGTCATTTGATAAACGGGATCACATCATTAGTAGAATGATGTGATGGACAAGTCCCATCCGTTAGCTTAGCATAATGATCGTACAGTTTTATTGCTAATGCTTTCTTCGTGTCAAATATATATTCCTCCGACTATGAGATTATGCAACTCCCGGACACCGGAGGAATGCCTTGTGTGCTGTCAAACATCACAACGTAACTGGGTGATTATAAAGATGCTCTAAATGTATCTCCAAAGGTGTTTGTTGGGTTGGCATAGAGCGAGATTAGGATTTGTCACTCCGAGTATCGAAGAGGTCTCTCTGGGCCCTCTCGGTAATGCACATCATATGAAGCCTTGCAAGCAATGTGACTAATGAGTTAGTTACGGGATGATGGACTATAGAACGAGTAAAGAGACTTGCTAGTAACGAGACTAAACTAGGTACGAAGATACCGACGATCGAATCTCGGGCAAGTAACATACCGATGACAAAGGGAATAATGTATGTTGACATTGCGGTTCGACCGATAAAGATCTTCGTAGAATATGTGGGAACCAATATGAGCATCCAGGTTCCGCTATTGGTTATTGACTGGAGAGGTGTCTCGGTCATGTCTACATAGTTCTCAAACCCGTAGGGTCCACACGCTTAACGTTCGATGATGATGTCTATTATATGAGTTATGTGTTTTGGTGACCGAAGGTTGTTCGGAGTCCCGGATGATATCATGGACATGACGAGGAGTCTCTAAATGGTTGAGAGGTAAAGATTGATATATTGGAAGGTTATATTCGGACACCAGAATAGTTCCGGAGTGGTTCGAGTATTTTTTAGAGTACCGAGGGGCTACTGGACCCCCCCGGGGGAAGTAATGGGTCTCATGGGCCATAGTGGAGAGAGAGGAAGGCCGGAGGAGGTGGCGCACCCCGCCCCATGGGGAGTCTGAATTGGAAAAGGGGGAGGGAGCGCGGCCCCCCTTTCCTTCTCCCTCTCTCTCTCCCTCCACTTCCCTCTTTCCCCCTCTATTGGAAAGGAAGGGGGCCCGACTACGACTGGGAGTCCTAGTAGGACTCCCCCCACTTGGCGCGCCCCCTAGGGCCGGCCTCCTACCTCTCCTCCTTTATATACGGGGGCAGGGGGCACCCCAAAGCACATCGATTGTCTTAGCCATGTGCGGTGCCCCCCTCCACCGTTTAATCCTCCAGTCATATTGTCGTAGTGCTTAGGCGAAGCCCTGCGCGGATCACATCACCATCACCGTCACCTCACCATCGTGCTGATGGAACTCATCTACTCCTTCGACACTCTGCTGGATCAAGAGTTCAAGGGACGTCGAGCTGAACATGTGCAGGACTTGGAGGTGCCGTATGTTTGGTGCTTGATTGGTTGAATCGAGAAGATGTTCGACTACATCGACCGCGCTAAGCTAACGCTTCCGCTTTCGGTCTACGAGGGTACGTGGACACACTCTCCCCCTTTCATTGTTATGTATCTCCTAGATAGATCTTGCGTGAGCATAGGAATTTTTTTGAAATTGCATGCTACGTTTCCCAACACAGTATACTAAGATTGTTATGTCTTGCTTTAAATCTTCCTGAATATAGAATTTTTTTGCTGGCAATATCCACCTAATACTACCGAAGATAAATGTTCTTGATATGTGCTGCTTGGATAAGAGATCTGATGATGCTAATTGAGAACTTTACCTGGCCAATAATCCGTGACATTGTGATGGTTGCATAGATTAGAAAATAAATGGACAATGTATTTTTTTGCCATCTTAATGTTAAATAATTACCCTGTACCTTAGTACCTATAGATAATATTTTTGTATAGCAAAGGTGATGGCTAGATCATAAAATTGGCGAATTTGCATGCCTGATTTGAAAGTACAATTTGTACTCATAGTGAGATTTTTTATCGCTCAATATACCAGATGCTTGCATTCTTGGGTGTTCATTGTATATCTTATTACGATGAAGACATACTTCCCATTGTGTAGTGGCTAATTTCATGAACTAAGTAGGTGTTGTACAATTTTGTATTTTCATTTTAGTTGTGTATATGTAGTTCTGCACAACACACCTTCTTGCCGAATTATACCAACAGAAGCCAGTATGCTAAAGTTAACAAAGCTCTTATGCGACATTTACTTATGTGACAATTTTGCACATTTTATCACTCGATCAGCTGCTTAATCTGTTCACTAAACTACACATCACTTAATTACATTATTTATTGCAGAGCTTTCACTTGGTGTATGTTGAATGTCAGTTTGTTATACTGAGACTTGGTTGTTCAAGGGTAGTAGAATTACTAGGTATGAGAAGTATTAAAACAACACTAAGGAACCAATTCTCCTCTAGTTGTTCATGATTTCTATTAATTCTATTGAACATACAAATTTTAGGCATTTACAATCAATTTGAATCACTGAAAAGCCTCCTCCATAAAAGGAGGGATGGGCACCGAGAGATTTGTGAGTGCCCCGAACAAATTAGTTTTTGGAAAAACAAAAGAAGTAGCAACCCATTTGTTTGCAATGGTGGATACTGGACATACCATGATGCAAGTAGGTAAGCAACATCTCCCTCTTCTTGGCATCTCTGATGGCTCTTGCCATTTTCTTATTATAGTTACTTCTATGTTTCTAAGAATTATAATTTTGATAGTGTAGCTGCTTCGAAGGTTTGAATTTTCGAAGATCTATATATGTGTTTCTGCAACTTACAAGATGTTACCGATCAATATTTAAAAGGGTTGATCACATCAAGAAAGACAATACTCTTCTTTGTTTGAGACTCTTCTATTAAAATTTAGTATAAATGAAGTTGTGACCAATACTTTATTGTATGTTATATATGATCAGACCGACATGCATTATTTCATTGTCAAATATGTGATACGTCTCCAACGTATCTATAATTTATGAAGCATTCAAGCTATTTTATTATCTGTTTTGAATGATTACGGGCTTTATTATACACTTTTATATTACTTTTGGGACTAACCTATTAACCGGAGGCCCAGCCCATATTGCTGTTTTATTGCCTGTTTCAGTATTTCGAAGAAAAGGAATATCAAACGGAGTCCAAGTGGAATGAAACCTTCAGGAGCGTGATTTTTGGAAAGGATATGATCTGGGAGACTTGGAGTTCAAGCCAGGGAAGGTTCAAGGAAGCCAGGAGATAGGAGGGCGCGCCCCCTGTCTCCTGGCCCCCTCGAGGCTCCCCCGACCAACTTCTTTCGCCTATATAAGTCCACGTACCCTAAAAACATCGACACAGAAGATAGATCGGGAGTTCCACCGCCGCAAGCCTCTGTAGCCACCAAAAACCTCTCGGGAGCCCGTTCCGGCACCCTACCGTAGGGGGAACCCATCATCGGTGGCCATCTTCATCATCCCAGCGCTCTCCATGACGAGGAGGGAGTAGTTCACCCTCGGGGCTGAGGGTATGTACTAGTAGCTATGTGTTTGATCTCTGTCTCTCGTGTTCTCTCTATGGCACGATCTTGATGTATCACGAGCTTTGCTATTATATTTGGATCTTATGATGTTTCTCCCCCTCTACTCTCTTGTGATGAATTAAGTTTTCCTCTTGAAGTTATCTTATCGGATTGAGTCTTTAAGGATTTGAGAACACTTGATGTATGTCTTGCCGTGTTTATCTGTGGTGACAATGGGATATCACGTGCCACTTGATGTATGTTTTGGTGATCAACTTGCGGGTTCCGCCCATGAACCTATGCATAAGGGTTGGCACACGTTTTCGTCTGGACTCTTCAGTAGAAACTTTGGGGCACTCTTTGAAGTACTTTGTGTTGGTTGAATAGATGAATCTGAGATTGTGTGATGCATATCATATAATCATGCCCATGGATACTTGAGGTGACAATGGAGTATCTAGGTGACATTAGGGTTTCAGTTGATTTGTGGCTTAAGGTGTTATTCTAGTACGAACCCTTGAATAGATTGATCCGAAAGAATAACTTTGAGGTGGTTTCGTACCCTACCATAATCTCTTCGTTTGTTCTACGCTATTAGTGGCTTTGGAGTGACTCTTTGTTGCATGTTGAGGGATTGTTATATGATCTATCTATGTTATTATTGTTGAGAGAACTTGCACTAGTGAAAGTATGAACCCTAGGCCTTGTTTCCTAGCATTGCAATACCGTTTACGCTCACTTTTATCATTAGTTACCTTGCTGTTTTTATATTTTCAGATTACAAAAACCTATATCTACCATCCATATTGCACTTGTATCACCATCTCTTCGCCGAACTAGTGCACCTATACAATTTACCATTGTATTGGGTGTGTTGGAGACACAAGAGACTCTTTTTTATTTGGTTGTAGGGTTGTTTGAGAGAGACCATCTTCATCCTACGCCTCCTATGGATTGATAAACCTTAGGTCATTCACTTGAGGGAAATTTGCTACTGTCCTACAAACCTCTGCACTTGGAGGCCCAACAACGTCTACAAGAAGAAGGTTGTGTAGTAGACATCAAGCTCTTTTCTGGCGCCGTTGCCGGGGAGGTGAGTGCTTGAAGGTATATCTTTAGATCTTGCAATCGAATCTTTTTGTTTCTTGTTTTATCACTAGTTTAGTTTATAAAAGAAAAACTACAAAAAAATGGAGTTAAGCTTGTCTCATACGCTTCATCTTTTTAATATCTTTCGTGAGAATGATGGGAAGGAAAATTGTGCTCAAGTGCTAGAAAAAGAATGCATTAAAATGTTTGGTACTAGATCTTTGTATGATGAGCATGATTGCAATGTTGTTAGTATGAATTCCTTGAATATCCATGATGCTAATGATATGCAAAGCCACAAGCTTGGGGAAGCTATGTTTGATGAATATGATATTTTTTGTCCCCCGAGTTTTGATATGCAAAGTTGTTATGATGAAAGCATGCCTCCTATGTATGATGATTATATTGATGAAAGTGGGTTTGGAAGAGTGTCAACTTTAGGAAGTAGTGATCCCACTATTTTGGAGGATGTTGAATCTTATTGTGATGAACATGAAAGTGGATTTGGAAGAGTGTCAACTTTATTTAGTGATGATTCCACTATTTCGGAAGAGGTTCCAATTGATTATGAGAACAAAGTTGCTATCTATGATGGTTATTGTGATGACTTGTATGCTATCAGGAACAATGATAACCATGAAACTTGTCATCATGATTTTAGTTTTCAATTGGATTATGCCTCACATGATAGTTATTTTGTTGAGTTTGCTCCCACTACTATTCATGAGAAGAATTTTGCTTATGTGGAGAGTAGTAAATTTTCTATGATTGTAGATCATGAAAAGAATGCTTTAGGTGCTGGTTATATTGTTGAATTCATTCATGATGCTACTGAAAATTATTATGAGGGAGGAACATATGCTTTTAGGAATTGCAATAATGTCAAGTTTCCTATCTATGTGCTTCAAGTTTTGAGCTTATGCTTGTTTTGCCTTCCTATGCTAGTTGATTATTGTTCCCATAAGTTGTTTGCTCACAAAATCCCTATTCATAGGAAGTGGGTTAGACTTAAATGTGCTAGTCATATGCTTCATGATGCTCCCATTATGTTTCAATTCTTATCTTTTATGTGAGCACCATTGTCATCCTCATGCCTAGCTAGAAAGGCATTAAAGAAAAGTGCTTGTTGGGAGACAACCCAATATTTACCCTTACTATTTTTGTGTGTTTACATGATTATGCTACTGTAGTAATCATGTGTTATAGCTTTTGTTTCAATAAAGTGCCAAGTAAGACCTTTAGGATAGCTTACGGTGATAGTTGTGTTGATCCTGCTGAGAATCAGAAACTTTTGCACCGAGTAAATTAGTTTTGTTAATTCACAGGAACGAGATTCTGATCTTATTCCTTTTGCTCTGGATTGGTACACAAATGTCTTAGGACTTCCTAATTTTGTAGGATTTCTGGAGTTCCATAAGTATACGTTTGATACAGATTACTACAGATTGTTCTGTTTCTGACAGACTCTGTTTTCTATGTGTTGTTTGCTTATTTTGATAAATCTATGAGTAGTATCGGAGTGTATGAACCATAGAGAAGTTAGAATACAGTAGATATTACACCAATATGAATTTAGAATGAGTTCATTACAGTACCTAAGTGGTGGTTTTATTTTCTTATACCAACGGAGCTTACGAGTTTTCTGTTGAGTTTTGTGTTGTGAAGTTTTCAAGTTTTGGGTAAACACTACTGGAATCAGCTACTTTGGCATCTGCCAGCTCTTTGCCGTCAGCTAGCGGACGGCAAAGAAGCTCTTTTCCATCAGCTACCTGAAAGCGGACGGCAAAGAACAGGCTGATGGCAAAGAAAGCCTTTGCCATCAGCCTGT
>NC_041389.1:60510538-60511307 GCF_002162155.2 Triticum dicoccoides | reverse complement strand
TCAAGCATCCCCAAGCTTAATTCCTGCTCGTCCTCGAGTAGGTAAATGATAAAAACAGAATTTTTGATGTGGAATGCTACCTAGCATAATTCTCAATGTAATTTCTCTTTATTGTGGCATGAATGTTCAGATCCAAGTGATTCAAAATAAAAGTTCATATTGACAAAAGAAATAGCAATACTTCAAGCATACTAATAAAAGCAATCATGTCTTCTCAAAATAACATGGCTAAACAAAGTTCATCCCTACAAAATCATATAGTTAAGCTATGCTTCATTTTCGTCACACAAAGATGTTCCCAACTTCTATACCCCCGATGACAATCCAAGCAATTGTTTCGTACTTAAATAATCTCAAACTCTTTCACTACTGGAATCAGCTACTTTGTCATCTGCCAGCTCTTTGCCATCAGCTAGTAGACGACAAAGAAGCTCTTTGCCATCAGCTACCCGAAAGCAGACGACAAAGAACTGGCTGATGGCAAAGAAAGCCTTTGCCATCAGCCTGTTCTTTGCCGTCCGCTAGCAGACGACAAAGAGGGAGGGGGCCCCACTGAGGAGCTGGTTAAAAAATACTTAACGTCCCCCCGCTTTGCCGTTCGCCGCAGACGGCAAATATGAACAAAAGCGGACGGCAAAGGAGGGCGGACGGCAAAGGCTACCCTAACTAACCTAACTAACGGCTGAGCCCCCTCCCCCGCCCGTTACTCATCTCTCTCCCTCGACCTCCTCCGCCCCCGCCCCCGCCGCCCGGCGCCGCCCCCGCCCTC
>NC_041389.1:60417708-60509576 GCF_002162155.2 Triticum dicoccoides | reverse complement strand
CGACACCGACACGACACCCCGACCCCCCACACCTCCTGAAAAGGTGTTCTTTGGCCTTCCAGAGGCCGACGGGGTCATATATTTGTGAATTATTAGTTAGGTCATATATTTTTCGATTTTGTTATGAAAAACATCATATATAATTGTGTTGATCGGGTAGTTTTAAATGTGCAGTTGTTTATGTTGTACTTGATGATGATACACTTAAGTGATATACATATTATTATTAATGTCGGTACTTTTTTCATGTTGTACTAATTTCGTTTATTTTTTTTCATGGCAGGTGTTGAAAGATGGTGGGCGCTGGTCGGGAGCGCGCCGAGGCCCCTTCTTCGTCGGCGCATAGTGTGAGGTCTTCCATTCCACACGCACCTCTCCGCCGAGCGTTGCTGGACAGTATGGCGACACCGTCGGGCCCTTCTTCATCGACCGTGGTGCCCAGCAGGGGACGAGGTAAGAAGAAGGGCCGAGGTGGAGCACGTGGTCGCGGGAGAGGTAGGGTGACTCTTACGGCGCCTTCCTCGCTGCCGCCCCCAGCTGTTTCACCCGAGCACGTGACTGCTAGGGTGGACTCGTCTGAGGAGGAGGCTACACGGACTCCGGTCCACGAGCCTCCGGTCCACGGGTCTTCGGCCCACGAGCCTCGGGTCGACGGGCCTTCGGCCCACGAGAGTTGGGCCCACGAGACCCCGGAGGAGCACACGTCTGGACAGGGTACTTGGTCGGGTCAGCCTGAGGAGCCGAGTGGCCATGCTGATGATGGCGGGGAGCCGAGTGGCCATGCTGATGATGGCGGGGAGCCGACTGGCCATGCTGATGATGGCGGGGAGCCGACTGGTTTTGAGGAGGAGGGGGAGGAGTGGGGCAACGTCTACCAGCATGGTGCTACATGGCTCCCGTCCGTGCCGGCGACCCGCGAGCAGAGGTGGTTGATTTTCCCTGATGGGGAGAGGTAAGTGCATTTAATCTTTTTGTACCTTCTGCATTCATGTTTCTTCAAATAACTAATGCGTTGGCCTTGTCATGCTGCAGGGGTTGGGACCACCATGAAAGTGTCCGCCGGCCCAACTCCGTCCTTGGAGTTCTGATTCGGCAAAACTTTCCGGGGTTTGTCACGTTGCCTGGTGAGGGTCGGCTTCCAGAGGTTGGATTGAGTTGGGAGCACTACTTGGCTGCCACGGCCCCGCCAGGTGAGATTATCGACGGTGTCTTGTGCAAGACGAGGGCAGACATGGTGATCAGAAAGTTCTGGGTAATTTCTCCTTTACACAATTAAAAATCTTCAACTAGCTAGTTATTAATTGTACTAATCAATATTGTCTCATTTGATTGCAGACATTCTATAGGTGTGAGGAGGGATACGAGGAGGAGGCGACAGATGTTATCCACAAGGAGTGCAAGCGCCTACTTCAGAACTTACGGCATGAGGCTCGGGTGCAGTCTGTTCGAGACTACTACGCCGACCGTGGTATCAAGAAGTCCAAGCAGGAGTGCCGCGATAAGTTCTTGAGTAAGGAGCAGTACATGAAGGTAATTCTTAAGGCCTTGTACTTAATTCCTTTATTTAGTAATTCATAGCCGTAGCGCTGAAGTTTCTATTTGCTAACTTAGGCCCCTCAGAGATGGTGTGCGGATCGGATGGATTGTTGGGAGGTGTTGGTCGATGGGTGGTGCTCGAAAGAATGGCGGGCCACCCACAACGAGGCCAAGGACAAACGTGCCCAAATGGAAGGTGTGCCACACCACCAAGGCAGCTCCAACTTATTTCAGTACGGGCGGAACTGGGTATGTGGTTTGCTTCATGATTCATGCAATTCATTCATCATGCTAGCTTTAGCCCTTTAATTACTAATTTACTTTGTTTCGCTCTTTCAGGCACGCTACAATAAGGCGGATAAGGTGCCAGAGGTGTACGACCTGTATGCCATGGCCCACACTGGCTCTTACAAGAAAGTCAAGGCATTCTCTGCGTCTGACCTCGATGATCCAAAGAACTTCACCAACATCTCCGCCCACGACAAGCTCGTGCAATATAGAGATCAGGGGAAGGCGAGGAAAGGGGAGGACTTTAACCCGAGCCAGGGTCCCATTGATACAGAGTTGCTGATGATATCTGGTGGCGGGAGGTCCCATGGCTCCATAGCCATAGGAGATGGACTTATCCGTTGTCCTAGCACTCTCCCGGAGATCAAGGCGCGCCAGTCGAGCTCCGCTCCTGAGATAAGGCCTCGTGAACGGCCAGTCCAACTCGCCATCAAGGTTAGTTATACGTACTCAGCTATCTTTCTCCATTACATTGTGTGCGCTTCCATCAATGATTACAAATGGTCATGTGAGTGGTGTTGCAGGCTGCTATACAGAGTGAGAGAGATAGAACGGAGAAACTTCTGGCGGAGGCGGCGGAGAGGCAGCGGGAGTTGGAGGAGAGGACGACAAAGATGTTGGAGGAGGAGAGGACACGGAATGACATGCAGGCAAGGGCCATGTATGAGCTCCTTGTGGTAAGTTTCTTCTGCAGATTACTTGCTAGTCTTAACATTTGAGTCTCATTACTAACTAGTATGACTCTGTTGCGAAAACCAAATGTGCAGTCTGTGTGCGAGAAGTCCGGTCAGACCGCTCCGCCGATGCCAGTGATTGCTCCTGGGAGCACGGTGAGTTTAATTTGAATGGACATTACTTGCTAGTCTTAACATTTGAGTGTCATAATGCTAACGAGACATTGGAAATGATCTTTGGTGCAGCTTAACTCCAGAAACGCATCGCACGATCCTTCTCCAGCTACCGGCACGAGCCAGCCCGCTCCTACACCTCCCTGATCACGGTAAGTTTCTCTAGACTTAGACTTAGCTTTATTTCCTCCAATATGCTTACCATAATGACCTAGAGTTAGCTTCTTTTCCTTCAAAATGACTTAATAAGCTTACTTATGTCAAAAATTGCATAATTAACTTAGTTAGCTCATAAACAATCCATTTTACCTAAGTTAGCTGTAATATGACTCATTTTACCTTAGTTAGCTTACAAGTGATCCAATTTATCCAATTTAGCTCTAAAATGACCCATTTTAGTAGATTAGCTCGTAAATGATCCATTTTACCTATGTTAGCTTTAAAATGACCCATTTCACCTAGGTTAGCTCCAAAATGACCCATTTCACCTAGGTTAGCTCCAAAATGACCCATTTCACGTAGGTTAGCTCCAAAATGACCCATTTCACCTAGATTTGCTCCTAAACGATCAATTTCACCTAAGTTAGCTAAAAATGATCCATTTCACCTAAATTAGCTCTTAAATGATCCATTTCACCTAAGTTAGGTCATTAACGACCCATTTCAACTAAGTTAGCTCATAAAAGCTCATAAATGATCCATTTCAGCTAAGTTAGCTCAAAAGCAATCCATTTCACCTTACTTAGCTAAAAAACGATGCCCTTCACCTTAGTTAGCTCATAAATGACCCATTTCAACTAAGTTATCTCATAAATGATCCATTTCAACTAAGTTAGCTCATAAACAACCCATTTCAACTTTGTTAGCTCATATATGATCCATTTCACCTAAGTTAGCTCATAAATGACATATACTTCTTGTTCTAGTCTTCTTCTTGTTCTAGTCACCTATTTCTAACTTTCTTATTTACCATTTTGCAGATTTCATTCACTTCATGGAAGCTAGCTTGCTATGATGGAGTACTTGCTTTTCCTTTGATGAAACTTGCTTATGTATGAAACTTGCATTGTATGAAACTTCTTGTTCTAGCTTTGCTTATGTATGAAACTTCTTATTCTAGATGTGATATGTGAAACTGATGTGTATGGATGAAACTGATGTGTGAAACTGATGTGATATGTGATATGAAACTTATGTGCTGGATATGTGATATGAAACTTATGTGCTGGATATGTGATATATATTTGCTGTCATATATATTTGCTGTGAAAATTGTTAGAGTAAAAAAACAGAAAAAAAGAGACAATATGCAGGATCTTTGCCGTCTGCCACCGACGGCAAAGAGATCTTTGCCATCAGCAGAGGATGGCAAAGAGGCCACGTGGCAGGCAACTGTGCTTCCTGGGAGGCTAACCAATTTGGTCAGTTTGCCTACAGTGGCTGACGGCAAAGGCTTTTCCGTCCGCAGCGGACGGCAAAGGCCTGCCGTTAACCACCTAACGGAGTAACAACGCATTTATTGCTGTCCATCTTCTTTGCCGTCCGCTGCTGATGGCAAAGGCCCCTTTGCCGTCAGCTGCCCGAAGCAGACGGCAACGCAGCTCTTAGCCGTCCCCTACTTTGCCGTCACCTTTTGCCGTCCGCGGCTGACGGCAAAGGTTTTTGCCATCCGCCATCCATGCCTTTGCCGTCCGCCGTGGCAGATGGCAAAATAGCATATTCCTGTAGTGAAAGATTCGATGGACTATGGAATAAGGAGTGGCAAGAGCCTAAGCTTGGGGATTCCCAAGGCACGCCAAGGCAATATTCAAGTACAACCAAGAGCCTAAGCTTGGGGATGCCCCGGATGGCATCCCCTCTTTCGTCTTCGTCCATCGGTAACTTTACTTGGAGCTATATTTTTATTCACCACATGATATGTGTTTTTCTTGGAGCGTCATTTTCTTTTGTTAGTATTTGCTTGATGTTATTTATAATAATGTTTTGCATCTTTACTTTCAATAAAAATGTCAAGGATAGCCTTTACCATGCTTATTTTGCTAGTATACATGTTGCTGTTTGAAAACAGAAAGTTTACCGCTGTTGCAAAAAAATTCCCTAGAAAAGTAAGAAAATCATATAATGTTGAAACTTTTTGCATATTGAGCTCTGATAAATATTCTACTATGTAATATTTTTCTCATAATTTTTGGAGTTAGGGAAGTATGATGAATCTTGCATTCTTTACAGACTGTACTGTTTTGGCAGATTGCTGTTATGTTTGCATTGTTTGCATATGTTTGCTTGTTTAATGATTATATTTGAGTATAGGAGTATTAAATATGCAGAGGAATTTAGTATGCAATGTTGAATAATAATTTTAGTGATTTTTTACAGTGGAAAATGATAAGGTTTTGCATTGGTTTATACTAACCTATCTCACGAGTTCTTGTTGAGTTTGGCGTGGATGAAGCTTTTGATAAAAAGAGAAACCAAGATATGAGAGGAATTAAGGAGACACAAAAATTCAAGCTTGGGGATGCCCAAGGCACCCCAAGATAATATTTCAAGAAGTCTCAAGCATCTAAGCATGGGGATGCCCCGGTAGGCATCCCACCTTTCTTCTTCAACCACTATCGGTTAGTATCGGTTGAGCCCAAGTTTTTGCTTCTTCACATGAGTTGTGCTACCATTGCAATGTCATTTTATTTTGGTTTGCTTGCTGTTTGAATAAAATACCAAGATCTGAAATTCTTTAATGAGAGAGAGTCTTCACATAGTTACATAATTATTTAGCTACTCATTGATCTTCACTTATATCTTGTTGTAGTAGTTTGTCATTTACTCGTGTGCTTCACTTATATCCTATGAGTAAATGGTTGAATGAGTTGAATGTCATAAATCTAAATATTATATGTTTCATTTGCTTATCCCATGGGGAGTAATGAATTCACATCTAAGAAGTAGAGGTTGTAAATTTATTGTAGGTTAGCAAGCATTGTATTGGTTATTTGAAAAATTCATGAAAGAATATTGAAGGAAGAGAGATTTCACATATAAATATATTATCCTAGATATCTTTTATAATTGTGAGCACTCATTAAGTATGACATGCTAAAGAGATGATGTTGGACAAGGAAGATAACGTAATGGGTTATGTTTCTCACATCTCAGTTAAAGTATATTGTCATGGATCATTCAAACATGTTGAGCTTGCCTTTCCCCCTCATGCTAGACAAATTCCTTGCACCAAGTAGAGATACTACTTGTGCTTCCAAATATCCTTAAAACAAGTTTTTGCCATGAGAGTCCACCATACCTACCTATGGATTGAGTAAGATCCTTCAAGTAAGTTGTCATCGGTGCAAGCAATAAAAATTTCTCTCTAAATATGTATGATCTATTAGTGTGAAGAAAATAAGCTTTATACGATCTTGTTATGGAAGCAATAAAAGCGACGGACTGCATAATAAAGGTCCATATACAAGTGGCAATATAAAGTGACGTTCTTTTGCATTAAGATTTTATGCATCCAACCCTAAAAGCGCATGACAACCTCTGCTTCCCTCTGTGAAGGGCCTATCTTTTACTTTATGTCTTTTACTTTATGCAAGAGTCAAGGTGATCTTCACCTTTCCCTTTTTCATTTTATCCTTTGGCAAGCACCTCATGTTGGAAAGATCCTGATATATATATCCAACTGGATGTAAGTTAGCATGAACTATTATTGTTGACATCACCCAAAGGTGAGTACGTTGGGAGGCAACACTATAAGCCCCTATCTTTCTTAGTGTCCGATTAAAACTCCATAACCATTAGTATTGCATGAGTGTTAGCAATTGTAGAAGACTATATGATAGTTGAGTATGTGGAGTTTGCTAAATCAAAGCTCTGACATAGACCCTTCCTGAAAATAAGATGAATTGCAATTGTTTGATGACTAAGAATGAAGTTTGCTAGTTTTTCAAGAAAGTTTATGGTCTATGCTTTAATATGTGAATTGCTTGTTGCTTGTTCGTGAGAAGTTTTATGAGATGAACTACTGTTATGACATATAATCATGCTAGAAAAGGTGATTGAAATTATCATTGTTAAAACTTGTGCACCTTCTAGCATTCACACTTCATAAATTCTTTCTTTTACCATTTACCTACTCGAGGACGAGTAGGAATTAAGCTTGGGGATGCTGATACGTCTCCAACGTATCTATAATTTATGAAGCATTCATGCTATTTTATTATCTGTTTTGAATGATTACAGGCTTTATTATACACTTTTATATTACTTTTGGGACTAACCTATTAACCGGAGGCCCAACCCATATTGTTGTTTTATTGCCTGTTTCAGTGTTTCGAAGAAAAGGAATATCAAACGAAGTCCAAATGGAATTAAACCTTCGGGAGCGTGATTTTTGGAAAGGATATGATCCGGGAGACTTGGAGCTCAAGGAGGGGAGGTTCGAGGAAGCCAGGAGATAGGAGGGCGCGCCCACCCCCCTGGGCGCCCCCCTGTCTCCTGGGCCCCTCGAGGCTCCCCCGACCGACTTATTTCGCCTATATAAGTCCACGTACCCTAAAAACATCGACACAGAAGATAGATCGGGAGTTCCACCGCCGCAAGCCTCTGTAGCCACCAAAAACCTCTCAGGAGCCCGTTCCGGCACCCTGCCGGAGGGGGAACCCATCACCGGTGGCCATCTTCATCATCCCGGCGCTCTCCATGACGAGGAGGGAGTAGTTCACCCTCAGGGCTGAGGGTATGTACTATGTGTTTGATCTCTCTCTCTCTCTCGTGTTCTCTCTATGGAACGATCTTGATGTATCACGAGCTTTGCTATTATATTTGGATCTTATGATGTTTCTCCCCCTCTACTCTCTTGTGATGAATTGAGTTTTCCTCTTGAAGTTATCTTATCGGATTGAGTCTTTAAGGATTTGAGAACACTTGATGTTGGGAATATAGCTACTGAGTGTAAACCGGCCAGGAGGGCCCGGTTCACCCTCGACTATGCCAAAGCCCATGAAGAATCCAGAAGATGGTGAAGTTATTAAACGAGCTTAGAGGCCTAAAAGCCCAAAGGCGGATTAGGGCCTATGATAACAAACCGCCATCTTTATGTAACTTGTGTTGTAAGTTAGGAAAGGAGACCGAGCCAGACCCTTGTATGAGTCGGCCTCGGGACTCTGTAGACCGGCCGAGCGTCAACCTGTGTATCTAAAGGGACGACCCGGTGGCGGTTCAGGGACAACAGAAACAACTCGAGACTCAGGCAAGCATATTTGCTCCCTGGTCATCGAAACCCAATCAATTCCATCACAACTAGATGTAGGCTTTTACCTTCATCGAAGGGGCCGAACTAGTATAAACTCTCGTGTCCCTTGTCCGGTTTAACCCCTTCAAGCTAACCCATTGCGATGGATCCACGACTAAGTCCTTTCATGAGGACATCTGACGTGTTAATTCCACGACAGTTGGCGCCCACCGTGGGGCTATCGCACGATGGTGTCGAGTTCTTGAAGGGCTGCTCTGAAGGACTTAAGGGGTACGTGATCGGCCGGATGACCAAAAGTCATCGCGGCAAGCTCTACATCGACGACGAAGGATGGGGCCCCGAGGCCGGCTCGATCGAGTACGGGTACCGGGTCCCCTTCGGCGGAATTCATGTCTTCATCGGCAAGGTCGGCGAACCGGGCCCTGAGCCGGACATCTGCACCGACCTCATCGAGACGGCTCAGCGTGCGAGTCCAGCCCGGGTTAAGCCCGCCGTGAAGCGTGCGTTCGTAGGATGTGTCAATGGGATTGGATCTGAACCGGTGTCTGAAGGCGAGACGGCCGTATATTCCGACGGCGAGTCATCCACTGGCGAAACTGAGTCCTTGTACCAGATTCATAGCGGTGTGTTCAAAGGATATTCTGATGGCAACAGTATTCCGGACCTCCTTGAACCGCCAAGTTGGGTTGCTGTTTACATGGCCGGAACACAGCCCATGTTGCAGTCTTCATCTACCGCAGCGATGAATACCGGATCAGCAGCCGTGGCAGGAGTCCCGGCGCGCCGTCTGGCGCAAGTCCTCTCCGGTTTGATGGACGCCTGGGCGACCTTGTTAACCGCGACAGTCATCCCGGAGACACGGGATCAGCACAATGCGGACGTTGCGAAGCTGAAGGACCAAATAGCACAAGCTAAGGAGGACCTGGCAACTGAGGATACTAGGATGGCTAAAGAACTGGCCGCTTTGGATGCCCAGTCACAGCGAATACAGGCGCAGAATTACCAGCTCATGCTGGATCGGACCGCATCAGAGGATGTGATGCGAAGGAAGTACCGGTCTCGTCTGCCGCTGGTTTATGAAGGGTTAAATCTCTTTCAGACACCAGGCGCTGGGCCGAGCAATCCGGCAGCTACAAACCGGATTGATGCGCCTAGGACAGCTCCGGATCAACTACGGATAACAGAGCCACCCCGACGAACAGATAACCCGCCGCAATACGTGTCTACACCACCGGGTCACTTCTCAAGCCCACTAGATAACATGATTGCCGCAGCACCACGCCTGGCAGCCATTCCGATGGAGGGCGATTCAATAGCAGCAATTGAAATGCGGCGGGCGAGAGACCTTTTTCAAACCGCCGTGGTACAACAGCAGGCTTACTCGTATAGCCGGGATAGAATTCATTCAACCCCTTGTCCGAGCCCAAGCTATAGCAGGCGTATGGATGAACCGAAAGTGTCTAGCAGCGCGCGACATCGTAATGCTCAAGATGTGGTGGATCATGGTAGGGCATGAAGGGATGCCGCTTTGGGTCGTTATCAACCCGCCCCGGTTCAGCCAGCAGCTTCAGTTGACCAAGGCACCGGGCTTGCCTTCAGTTCCTGGGGAGTGCCGTGCCTCATTCCGGCTCTCTGTAATGTGCGTCTGCCCAAAGATTTCAAGGGTCCACGCAAAGTACCTAACTACACGGCGGATCAGCCACCCGAGGCGTGGGTTGAGAGTTATGAGATGGCAATGGAGATGCTGGATGTGGATGAAGCGGCCTGTGCAAAGTACTTCACGATGATGTTGGAAGGAACAGCCCGTACTTGGTTGAAAAATCTGCCAGCTAATTCCATCGAGTCATGGGATCATTTGAAGGCCCAGTTTATAGCCAATTTCAAAGACACGTGCAAACAGCCCATGTCCATTGTGGATCTGGATGCTTGTGTTCAAAGCGAGAACGAGTCAACAACTCATTGGGTACGCCGGGTTTCAGAAGTTTTGCACTCGTCCGACCGGATTAATGCTGGTCAAGCGATTATAACACTGGAGCGCAATTGCCGGTTTAAGTCACTGAAGATGAAGTTGGGACGGCTCAAGCGCCACTGCAACAACATGGGAACCCTCATGGCGGCCTTGGTCAAGTATGCCGATTCTGATAATACCAAGGATCCCGATTCTGATAATGAGAAACCGGAGAAGGGAAAGAAGAATGGCGGTGCAAAGGGACAACAACACAACCAAGGAGGCCATGGGAATAATGGTAAGCGTAAAGCGGATTCAGATTTTGTGGCTAACGCTAATGTGCAGCGTCGTAAAGGTAAACCGCCCCAACGCGGCGGGGCGATGAATCTAGAGCGCTTGTTGAATCAGCCCTGTCCAAAGCATGGGACCAAGGAGGCTCCCACAACGCATCTCTGGAAGGATTGTAACATTATGAAGGAGTTCAAAAACTCTGATCTTTTTCGGTATGATCAGGGTCAATCGGGCGGTTCAGGTCCAGGTTTTCATGGTGGCGGCGGTTCAAACTCTGGGTTTCAGAATAATCATGGCAACCAGAACAACCAAGGTGGTAATAACCAGCAGAATAATCAAGGGAGTCAGCAGCAGTCGGGTCACCAGAGTCATCCAAAGCAGTTGAATGGTGGGCAGTATCATGTATTCACCACTAGTTTGTGCAAGCGTGATCAGAAGCTTCACAAGAGGGCAGTCACTACTGTTGAACCGGCAGTTCCACATTATCTGCGGTGGTCCGAACAGCCTATTGTGTGGAGTAGGGAGGATCATCCGCCCCGGGTTGACAATCCGGGTCAACTGGCTTTGGTGGTGGCGCCTCAGGTGGGAGGCTATAAGTTCACCAAGGTACTCATGGATGGAGGAAGCAGTATCAACATTCTGTATTATGAGACCTTCCGTCACATGGGGTTGACAGACAAGAGTCTTAAACCGTCCAACACTGTTTTTCATGGTGTGATACCAGGTAAATCGGCATATCCTGTAGGTAAGATCGCTTTGGAAGTTGTGTTCAGTGATGAACATGACTCCCGGTCTGAGACATTGACCTTTGAGGTGGTGAGAATCTAGAGCCCATATCACGCACTGTTTGGGCGACCGGCTTATGCAAAATTCATGGCGAGGCCTTGTTATATTTACTTACAGCTCAATATGCCGGGTCATAAAGGGACTATCACGGTTCATGGAAGTTGAAAAATCGCTTTGGATTGCGAGGAAAGTGATGCGGCGCATGCTGAGTCGGTTTGTGCTACAGAGGAGCTAAAGTTTTATAAGGAAAATGTTGATCCGGTAGATATGACCCCTCTGAAGAAGCCCACCACTGAGCATGACGCAACCCTACATTTCAAACCGGCTGACGAGACTAAGCTTGTTGACCTCGTCCCCAGCGATTCGTCCAAGCAGTTCAGCATCAGCATGAATCTGGATCCAAAATAGGAAAGCGCGCTCATCGAGTTCATCCGTGAGAACCGGGACATTTTTGCATGGAAGCCCTCTGACATGCCAGGTGTACCGAGGGAACTCACTAAGCACACTCTTAATATTGATCCCAAGTTTAAACCGGTCAAGCAATTTCTTCGTCGCTTTAATGAAGAAAGACGCAAGGCAATTGGTGAAGAGGTAGCCCGGCTGTTGGCTGCTGGGTTTATCGTCGAAGTGTTTCACCCTGAATGGTTGGCTAATCCGGTGCTATGTGTGTAGACTACACGGACTTGAATAAGACTTGCCCGACCTATCCCTTTGCTCTCCCGCGTATTGATCAGATCATTGATGCGATGGCGGGTTGTGAGCGCCTGAGTTTTTTGGATGCTTATTCAGGATATCATCAGATCAAGATGGCAGTTAAGGACCAGGATAAGACAACCTTCATCACTCCCTTTGGAGCCTTCTGCTATGTTTCTATGCCCTTTGGGATCAAGAGTGCCCAGGCAACTTATCAGCGTTGTGTGCAGAATTGTCTTCACACGCAGATTGGGCGTAATGTGCATGCCTATGTGGATGACATTGTGGTAAAATCCAGAAAGAAGGAGACATTGATAGATGATCTCAAGGAGACGTTTGACAATCTTCGGGTTTACAAGATGATGCTTAATCCAGATAAATGTGTCTTTGGTGTTCCGGCAGGCAAGCTTCTCGGTTTTCTTGTGTCCAACAGGGGCATTGAGGCTAATCCGGAAAAGATTAAGGCAATCACATCCCTGGCCAAGACGAAGTGTATCAATGATGTTCAGCATCTAGCAGGTCAGATTGCAGCCCTTAGCCGGTTTATCAGTCGTTTGGGAGAGAAGGCAATTCCTTTGTATCAGATGTTGAAAAAGACAGATGATTTCGTCTGGAGTGACGCACCAATGCGGCTTTTGAGGAGCTAAAGCGGCAGTTGGTTGAACCACCGGTTCTTGCAGCCCCAGTTGATAATGAGCCTTTGCTGTTATACGTAGCTGCCAATGCCCGAGCGGTCAATGTGGCAATTGTGGTTGAGCGTAAAGAAGCTGGGAAGGAATATCCGGTTCAACGACCTATATACTACATCAGTGAAGTCCTGGTCGAGTCAAAACAACGCTATCCACATTGGCAGAAGTTGGTGTACGGGGTTTTTATGGCAAGTCGAAAACTCAAGCAATATTTTCAAGGCCATCCCATCACAGTGGTTAGTTCTGCTCCTTTGGGCGATATAATTCAAAACAGGGAAGCAACTGGCCGGGTTGCAAGTGGGCAATTGAGCTTGGTCCACACGGTTTAAAGTATGTACCGCGAACAGCCATCATATCTCAGGCTCTTGTGGATTTTATCAATGACTGGACCGAGTTGCAAGCACCGGAAGATAAACCGGATAATACGTACTGGACAATTCATTTTGATGGATCCAAGCAGTTGGAAGGCTCGGGGGCTGGAGTTGTCCTTACTTCCCCTCGAGGTGATAAAATTTGATATGTCCTCCGCTTGATGTTTCCTTGTACTAACAATGCAGCTGAGTACAAAGCTTTACTCCATGGTCTTGGTGTGGCCAAAGAGATGAACTTAAGTCGAGTTCGGTGTTTCGGAGATTCTGATCTGGTGGCTCAGCAAGTTTTTGGTACTTGGGATTCTAAGGATCCACTCATGGCGGCTTACAGGCGTGAGGTGGATATTGTGGCGGGTCACTTCAAAGGGTATCAGGTTGAGCATATCGATCGGCGCAAAAATGAAGCAGCAAACGCTTTAAGCCGGCTTGGATCTCAGCATAAGCCGGTACCTCCTAATACCTTTTTAGATATCTTGCATAATCCGTCTGTTAAGTTGCCTATAGAAGAGGATTTGGCTGTTCCTGATCCGGAGGCTCAGTTGGTGGCTGCTTTACACGTTGTACTGGATTGGACGGTTCCATATCTGGCATATATGAACCAGGGCGAGCTACCAAATGATAAAGTCCTGGCTCGACAGATAGTCTAGCGATCCAAGTCCATGGTTATTCACAATGGCGAGTTACACCGCTGTAGCGTTTCAGGCGTATTTCAGCGTTGTGTTTCTCCGGAAGAAGGCCAAGAGATCCTACGGGAAATTCATGAAGGGGATTGTGGTCATCATGCCGGTTCAAAGTCCCTGGTTGCAAAAGCTTTTTGTCATGGTGTTTTACTGGTTGACAGCTCATGCTGATGCGGAGGATCTGGTAAAGCGATGTGATGCTTGTCAAAAAATTTCGCGCAGAGCTCATGTTCCGGCTCAGGAACTACGGATGATTCCTATCACTTGGCCTTTTGCTACTTGGGGGCTTGATATGGTGAGGCCCTTTAAACGTTCCCAGGATAAGAAGACCCACCTGTTGGTGGCAGTTGATAAATTCACCAAGTGGGTTGAAGTGGATCCTGTCAGCAAGTGTGATGCAGCAACGGCGGTTCAATTTGTCAAAAAGATTATCTTCCGTTTTGGCTTTCCACACAGTATTATCACGGATAATGGTACCAACCTTTCCAAAGGTGAGATGGAGGATTTCTGTCAGAGAGAGCACATCCGGCTTGACCTAGCATCTGTGGTGCACCCTCAATCCAACGGTCAAGCGGAGCGAGCTAATCAAGAAATTTTAAAGGGTCTTAGACCCTGGCTCATGATTCCCTTGAAGCGGACGCTGGGTTGTTGGGTGGAAGAATTACCTTTTGTGTTGTGGAGTATGAACACCACCGCCAATCGCTCAACAGGTTACACGCCTTTCTTTATGGTATACGGGGCAGAGGTAGTTCTCCCAAGTGATATACGTCATGACTCGCCCCGGGTTGCTAATCATGTTGAAGCGGACAACGAGCAAGCTCGCCAAGAGGCACTGGACCTGTTAGATGAGAAACGGGATATGGCTCTGGCTCGATCGGCGGTTTATCAACAAGACCTACAGCGTTATCACAGCCGCCGGGTTAGGACACAAACCTTTCAAGAAGGTGACTTGGTGCTCCAGCTCATCCAGGATCAGACCGACATGCACAAGTTATCCCCGCCTTGGGAAGGACCCTTCGTGGTCAGCAAAAATCTGCACAACGGATCATACTACCTCATTGACGTTTGAGTGAGGAGGAGACCCGGCGGCCGTGGAACATAGCTCTCCTCCGGCCTTATTACACTTGGGCCATAGGCTCTTCTTATGTACATATTTCGACAATGTATATATTATGATCAATAAATAAATCAGCATCCTTGCTCTAAGCGGGGCCTCTGCTGTTTTTTCTCAAGTATCCTTTGAGTTACATTGGGGCTTCAGCTGACAAAGCGGAGTACTACCTGTCAAACCGGCTATCACGCCACAACATAGCTTGGGAGCTTCACACCCAAGGGGCCAAAGAGAGTCTGGATGCTATGCACAAACTCAAACATAGGCACGCAATGAGCACAGCTCATCACGTTACTTGGGGGCTCCTTGTGTCAAATACCAAGGAGTTTGAATGGACCCTTGTAGCTGGGTATCGACCCACGGCTTGGAAGCCTGGTATATTTACCTAAAACCCCGGGTTAACCTGCCTTCATCAAGTAAGACACTCCTATCCAGGTCATCCTGGCACGGCCCTCCGAACGTTTGACAGTTACTCTCATTGAGACCCTGCACTTGTCAAAGTTAAAACGGTGATTGGTTAGTTGGAGGTCCATCTTAAAAGGCTTTGTTAAATGGTTCAACTCAGCAGCCTGGCAGCCCATAAAAAGCCTCGAATTCAGGCCTGGCAGCCCTCAAAAAGCCTCGACTACACGGTTTTATTTGCGTTTTGCTGAATTTTATGTTAAACCAATTTTCTTGGCCTAGTTAGTCATCTTATTCACCCGGCATTCTTTAAACCGGCTTGGTTTGCAACTACATGCTGACAGACCTTATTCTTAAACCGGAGTTTGTTAACCCGGCCTGGCTATTGATTACCTGTCGCCAGCTTTGATCATCTGGTGTTTATCATCACCCGGTATGACCTATTATACGTGGTGTTATACAAGATTACAGATTTGGGTTTTCACCCTTATTACAAAGTTGATCAGCCAACTAAAGTGATATTACATCACAGGTATGAATCATTTCATGTTTTTATGGTTTGATTATCGATCAGGACATTATCTTGGGCATTATGACCCGTCCGGCGGTGAACCGCCAGGACAATTTCTTTTTATGCAGACATAGGGATTGCATACTATGACATATGAACCAACATTGAAATTAGCATGGCGGATCACATAAAGTATCTTCTACACGATGGCAGCAGATCAAAATAGTTTTTGCTACCCTATTACAAGGCACTCAGAGGCCCAAAATATGGAATTGTTTCACAACAGACAGTTTCTGACATATTAACCGGATTGACGGATTAAGCTTCATCGCCGGGTTGATGTGAAGTAGATGGGTCATCTGGCGTCGGTTCAGCCTCCTCCTCCCCATCCAATGGCTGGAAGTCATTGGTGGTCCAGTCAATCCGGGTTAAGGCCTGAAAGACAGCCTCTTCACTTATATGCTCAGCCGGATCAACGTCAGGGGCGTAGGTGTGCTTACGGATTGGTGGAACAAGGTTCTGCACTTCAGGAATAACAGCTTCAACCCGTTTGTTGTTTGCGTCATAGAAGGATCAGTGAACCGTCAGGTTAGCTTCTTCTGCCAACTAACTCGCCAGAGGACGCATCTCCCTTGTTACCCGTTTGAGGGCGTCATTGTCAAATACTTCGCCGTTTTCTTGTTCACTGGGGAAGCCCTTGGCTATATCAGCCGGATCAAGATCAGCTGTCCATGCCCTCGAGTCAGTGCTAATAAAGTGCCAGCCCGGGCAGCGGATCGCTTCAACTCTTATATCTGCGCTGGCGTCATAGATAGCCGGTCCATCGTGTCCTTGATCAGTGTTGGAGCCGCATTGTCATAAGAAGTGGCGCAGATAACCCGCTGGACGCCGGTATATAGCTGTTCAATCAGCGTATACGCGGCCTTGAGTTTCTTCCGCATATCAGTACCCAGATGAGCAATGCGACTACCTATAGCGGTTTAAGAAGTTCATGTTAAACCGGAGAAATTTCAAAGTGAAATATTCATAAATCCTTGGCAAATAGTGCTTACAAAATATTGCAGAGGTCATGGCATTGACTTGGCGCTTTAATCCAGTAAGCTCTTCTGTCACCGGTTTAGAAGCTGATTCAGCGTCTTCCGCCCGCTTCAGCAATCCACCCTTTTCGGTATCCCAGTTGGCCTGCTCGGACTTGAACCATTCCTTGAGCTGCTCCATGGTGGTTAAGGTGGTTTTCAATTCATCCTTGGCCTTGGTGGTTTCTGCTTGTTGGGATTTCAGATTTTCTTGAAGGTCAGCAATTTGTGAGACTTGTTGGTTTATCTCACTCTACAACAGTAAGAAGAGCATGTCAATATCTTTGTCAAAGTCCGAAGCATATAACCAGTTATACACTTGGCACTTGGGGGCTAATGCGGATCATTTTTCTGCTGATTATTGAAGTCCCAAGGATTAATACAAGTTTTAATCATGGCACTTGGGGGCTAATGTGTGTTTGATCAGAAATACACCAGGAAGTTTAATAAAGTACAGTATGGAATATACAAAGTCCCGGTTTGACTTTCTAAAGACAAACCGGCCCTTGGGGGCTACAATACAATGAAGGTACAGAGCAAAGATCAAACTGTTTACCTCGTAGCACTCCTTCATCAGGTTTACTAAACCAGCTTCATAATCACGGCTGGTGTAAAGCCGGTTCAAGAAGCCGGAGTGAAGGTCTTGAGCAGAGAGATCGACATAAGCTGACAAGTCAGTCTTCCCCTTCCCCTTGCTCATAGCAGTGAATTCATCCTTGGCAGTGTGCTTAGATAGAGCAACCGGATTACCAGGGGCGGTATACCCAGTGCCAGTAACAACAACATCATCATCTTTGGCCGGGCTTGATGGGTTGACATTCTTAGCAGGGCTTGGCGCCTTGGCAGCAGGGCTTGGCGGTTTGTTAAGAGGGCTTGGCGGATCAGCAGTTGAGTCCTGCTGTTCAACTGTTGGACTTGGAGGAGCAGGAGGATGTGATGTATCAACATGTACATCCAAGTCAACTTCTGGCGGGTCAGCATCAGCGCCTGGGTTTTGCGCAGCAGAGCTATCTATGGCAATCTCAGGGTTTTCGTCATCATGCTCTGGGGTCTTTTCCGGATCAACATCATCAGTAGGGTCGCTGGTCTTGGCTTTCTTGCTTAATCGAGCCTTGGCGCTACAACATCAAAAGGATTAGAATAATGATAAACTGACACATGAAGAAACAAAGTTGAGGAGTAATGTACTTACCCAGCGATGACTTTGAGAGGAGGCAGCTGAGTGGTTGATGAACCGCCAGACGAGTTGGAAGAGGCCTGGTAATTCGGGTCAGACGGATTGAGTGGGCATCGGAAGAAACCTTTCAAAGGATAACGTTTTTCAGGATAACAAGTCACCTCTGGACGATGTTTCCGGGTTGGTGTATCTGCTAAACCGGACGAAGTGATTTGTTGAACACTATGTCGGGTTGTGCGACGCTCTTCAACTTGCTGTGTCTTCAAAGAAAATTTTGGATCCAAATGAGCAAGGGGGTGAGATTGTTTTACTTTCCGGACTGTGCGGCGAATTCTTTGAACCGGTACAAGATCTGAATCGGAAGAAAGAAGGATTACCTCAACATGTTCTGCATGGCTGGCCTCAGCATCATCCTGGGAATAGTCATTGTCAATAAGATATACGAAAAAGGAACTAAGTGAGTCCAGTTCTACCTCAGCGTTTGGTTCCTCATCTTCTGGCGGATCAGAAGACTCGGTGGTTTTCTTCTTGTCAGCTTTCTTGGTGGCCTTGGTCTTTGCACGAGGAGCCCGGGCCGGTTTAGTCCGTTTCCAAAAGGAGCTGTTAGCCTGAAATTAAGACAAGGTTAGTACACAGTTAATACAGAGGCAAATCAGTAAAGTATTCAGATGAAATTTACCACTGGCGGTTTATTGGAGACGCAAAACGGAGGCAGCCCGGTTTGGCTGCATGCAGAGATCGGTTCATCTAGCATTTTCTTCACAGATTCAGTGACTTCAAGATCGGTCATTACTATTTCATGATATCGTTGAGGGTCTTTGACATCGCCAGTATATTCATGCATCAATCCGAGGCGGCGGCTTAAAGGCAAAATGCCCCGAGAAACCCAGCAGCGGACAAGATCAATGCCAGTCAAACCGTTGGCCATCAGAGCCCGGAGCTTGGCGAGTTGAGGTGCAAAGTTCTTCCGTTCTGCGGCGGTCAAACGTGAAGGTAATGGGTGGCCGTTGCTAAGCCGATGAGGGCGATAACCCGGCAAAGGATTTTCTCCATCAGGGGTAGTGTTCCGGCAGTAAAACCAGGTCTGGTTCCAATCTTTAGGATGGCTATGATGTTTTGCATGAGGGAAGTCAACTTCTTTCCTTTTCTGAATTGAAACGCCACCAAGCTCTGTGTTGGGACCGTCTGAGAATTCTGTACGGCGGTTCAGATGAAAGAAGTCCCGGAACAGCTCCACGGTTGGCTCTTCTTGAAGATAGACTTCACAAAATACTTGAAGGTTGCATATATTGGACACAGAGTTCGGAACAATATCTTGCGGATGGAGTTGGAAGCTTGCGAGGACATCCCGGATTTTTTTTGATCCGGGCAGACTAAATCTCCGTTCTATGTGTTGCATAAACACAATCACCTCTCCATATTGAGGTTCAGGTGGACATTCTGATTCCGGAACCCGCCAATGAAGAACCCTTTTTGAGGCTAAAGCGCCCGTGGTGACATAACCATTGATTTGTGTTTCTGTGATCCGGGACGGAACCCAATTGCAAGCAGAGAATTGTTTGGTCATCCCGGAAGAGGGGAACTGAAAGAAAAAATAAATGCCGGTTTACAATTTAACGGTTTAAAGTGTACAATTCAGTGGTAAACCGGAAAATTACTATGCAAGGTTTAGTTGGCGTTTAAGAGAGGGCTAATGATATATGGCGGATTTGCTATCAAAGGTTAAACCACCCATAGGCAGAAGGGCTAGGATTCAAAATTTCTGCTAAGTGTTGACAGAAATAGGTTTCACACAATGATCAAATCTATTTGGATCTACCGCACCTCCGTAAAGAAATTTTTTCTGTGATCTATAAAGGCGCTAAACAGAAATAGAGAAGTCCGTGCATTCTGTCAAGGGATTCTGAACAAGAAGGAAGGCTTACTAAGTATTAAATGGGATACGGAGTGATTACTGCACGAGATTAATACTACAGTTGAATCAAACAAGCTATGGCAGAAGCGAATACGAAGGAACTAGAGATGAACACCTATGAACGCAGGTGAACACAGGAGCCCTAAAATTCAGATCTAGGGTTATGTGGAAGAAAGTTTACCGGACACGCAGGATAGCGGAGGAACACTGAAGGTCTCTGGTACAACCAGGTTGATGCAGCGGCCTTTGTTGATGCAACGTTCAAAGGTCGAGGACGACGGCGGAGCTTCAGAGCTGGAGTGTTTCGAGGAAGAAGAAGGCGCAGAAGGGGGAAAAGGGAAAAGGGCCTTCGGGCATTATTTATAGAGGAAAGAATAAATGGCAGGCGCGAGAATCAAGGAGCCTGAAATGACAGAGTGGGCGCCCCTGTCGCCTCGATTTTCGGGATAACCATTAAGTGAAGGGAATCTTTTTAATCTTTTTTTACAGAGATGACGTCATGATGGACCGTTGCTATATCCCGAAGATGACGTCACGGCGGTTTAACAAGATTTACAGGAGAAGGCAATCTGGCGGTTTATGAAGATACAAGAGGACGTTTACAATATGTCTTTGAAGATGTTGAAGATTGACATGAACAGGTTCAAATCAACCTGGGGCCTAATGTTGGGAATATAGCTACTGAGTGTAAACGGGCCAGGAGGGCTCGGTTGACCCTCGACTATGCCAAAGCCCATGAAGAATCCAGAAGATGGTGAAGTTATTAAACGAGCTTAGAGGCCTAAAAGCCCAAAGGCGGATTAGGGCCTATGATAACAAACCGCCATCGTTATGTAACTTGTGTTGTAAGTTAGGAAAGGAGACCGATCCATACCCTTGTATGAGTCGGCCTCGGGACTCTGTAGATAGGTCGGGCGTCAACCTGTGTATATAAAGGGACGACCCGGCGGCGGTTCAGGGACAACAGAAACAACACGAGACTCAGGCAAGCATATTTGCTCCCTGGTCATCGAAACCCAATCAATTCCATCACAACTAGACGTAGGCTTTTACCTTCATCGCAGGGGCCGAACTAGTATAAACTCTCGTGTCCCTTGTCCGGTGTAACCCCTTCAAGCTAACCCGTTGCGATGGCTCCACGACTAAGTCCTTTCATGAGGACATCTGACGTGTTAATTCCACGACACTTGATGTATGTATTGCCGTGTTTATCTGTGGTGACAATGGGATATCACGTGCCACTTGATGTATGTTTTGGTGATCAACTTGCGGGTTCCGCCCATGAACCTATGCATAAGGGTTGGCACACGTTTTCGTCTTGACTCTCCGGTAGAAACTTTGGGGCACTCTTTGAAGTACTTTGTATTGGTTGAATAGATGAATCTGAGATTGTATGATGCATATCGTATAATCATGCCCACGGATACTTGAGGTGGCAATGGAGTATCTAAGTGACATTAGGGTTTTGGTTGATTTATGGCTTAAGGTGTTATTCTAGTATGAAATCTTGAATAGATTGATCCGAAAGAATAACTTTGAGGTGGTTTTGTACCCTACCATAATCTCTTCGTTTGTTCTCCGCTATTAGTGGCTTTGGAGTGACTCTTCGTTGCATGTTGAGGGATTGCTATATGATCTATCTATGTTATTATTATTGAGAGAACTTGCACTAGTGAAAGTATGAACCCTAGGCCTTGTTTCCTAGCATTGCAATACCGTTTATGCTCACTTTTATCATTAGTTACCTTGCTGTTTTTATATTTTCAGATTACAAAAACCTATATCTACCATCCATATTGCACTTGTATCACCATCTCTTCGCCGAACTAGTGCACCTATACAATTTACCATTGTATTGTGTGTGTTGGGGACACAAGAGACTCTTTGTTATTTGGTTGCAGGGTTGTTTGAGAGAGACCATCTTCATCCTACGCCTCCTACGGATTGATAAACCTTAGGCCATCCACTTGAGGGAAATTTGCTACTGTGCTACAAACCTCTGCACTTGGAGGCCCAACAACGTCTACAAGAAGAAGGTTGTGTAGTAGACATCAATATGCTTCTTTGTTTTCTCCATTGTTGTAAATAGAGATGGACAAGCAAGCTAGGCATACTATGTATGCCAGTTTGCTCTCTTATTGATAATCCAATTCACTCTTATTGATAATCCAATTCATTAAGGAAAATGTATCCTATTGAGATGATATCTGGTATTTCTAGCATTTTTATACAACATATATTTTCCAGTTTTAAAGCTACTACCTAGAGGATTATATTTCAATACAAATGTATATTCAGAGAAAGCCCGTGCAATTGCATAGGGTGATGACTAGAGGTAATTTTAATATTGTATTATTGAAGTACCATCACATTTTAGTGTGTGGAATGTACCCATGTGACAATCTTGATAGAAGTTACAAAGAGTTTATCTTGATAATTCATTTCATAGTATGAGATATAGTGTTAAATTTTCATCTCTAGCCAGACATTTGGTAACCCTTTTCATTATGTTTATTGGAGATGGCCAACCGGAGTCGGACAAGACACTTAGTACTATCATGCAAAGTGGAGGCTAGGAAAGAAAACGCGGAGGAGAACGGATCCTAGAAGGAAGTAGATTACTGCCGCATGGTGGACGATAAGAGGGAGGTGAGAGGACGATGATGAGGAGAAGCATCTATCTACCACTTGAGGACCACGAGATATCATCTCACTTTAGGACCGTTGCAGGAGGAGCCATCCACTTGTTACACATGCTTGCAGGACGAGGATAACGTCGACCACATTGCTATGGAAGTGTGGTATACTATCTGGGACACGATTCGCATCAATGTGCACGTTCGGCTACAAACGGACACGACACAAAATGGACACGATCCTAGTTTCTTTTGTAGATGCTCTCTTCCTTGTTCCGTTGATGGTTTGAGAAGTACAAGTGCAGAGTTCATCTGAGCATGTTGCATGCTCTTATATTCAAAGGGAGAGAGAGATTCTGTGTCTATGTTGTTGCTGCTGTTCGTGACACTACTGCTGCTACACTAATGAGAGAGAGAGATAGAGATGGAGATAGAGAGAGAGCACTGCTCATTATTTCCATCAACATGCAGACAATTCTCTCCCTTTATGTGATTTATGTGCAAGCATACTCATGTGTGCAGATGGACATATATGCATATGATTTTTAAGCATTTCCCAAGATTTTCTAATTCACTATTAGCTGTGTTTTCTATGTAAGAATATTTTAATATCAAAAGCGGTTGGGTAGACGCTCTCGCTAATGTTTTTTTTCTTTTATGATCTTCCTAAGGTATCTTCTCAAAGATTTATAGTTGGCAACAGTTTCACAGTTTGTCATGCTCAAACAAGTGACAGAGCATGAGGTAGAGCAGTATTTGAATGTGGCCTGGGTTGCCAGCACATTGGATTGAGGTTGGTTCATTTGTGGTTCCTAATTCTTGGTAACTTAGGGTATTACAGTAATTATTTAGACGGATAGTTTAATGTCCTACATGTATACTAAATTTATGTACAAGCAACTGCTTAGACAAAAAAGAGTATATACTGGTACTACTTATTGTCGTTTTTTGATTTTAATGGAAAAGTGCTTGCCTGGTTTTAAAGAGAGATACATCTTCCTTGCTTTCTTGCTTCTTTGTTTTGCTATCTTTCCATCTTAGTTATAAAAATCACTGGAAAATCATGCGTTATTTTTAGCTAGAAACAGAGAAAATCATGAGAGGCAAGAAAGAAAACATGAGGTGGATATGTATGGAATTTTAGTTCCCAAAGAATTATCGTGTATCCTCCTTCGACAATAAAATGGTCAGTTGGCTTGTTTTCGCTGCCATGTTAGCGCTTCAACAGTGTATATCCCCGTTAAAACGCATGAGTTACCTATCAATCTCTAAAGACCAAATCTGAATTAATCAAGATTACCATAAGTCACTCAAACATATTAAGTAATCTTTGCATATGTCAACAAAATTACATTAATTATTATTACCATACGCCGTCCAATCACATTAATGTCACATGACATATCCTCCCAAATTATACCGGCATTGCACCTGTGAAAGTGCAATCATGCCCTAAATATTATTTTGATGTTGATGACAATATACTCATAGGAGAGTAACAAAGTTTGTCAAGTATATCTCAGGTTTCTGTCCCATCGGAATCAATTGTGTGTGTGTGTGGATTATGACTTCGGAAATGTTTAACCTCATCAAGAACGAAGAAACAAGACTATCTTATGTTTACTCTTGAGTATAGCATCCCGCACTATTAAGAGGGGAACATGGGTCATTACTAAAGTCTTTCTCAAACAACTTCTTTAATGTCAGTATCTGATCTTCATCCTTGTCCAGAACCAAAACATCAGTCGTCCGGTGTGCACCGGACGTCCGACCATTCCCATACAGAACCAAAACATCGGCCGTCCGGTGTGCACCGGACGTCCGACCATTCTCATACAGAACCAAAACATCGGTCGTCCGGTGTGCACCGCACGTCCGACCACTTCCATACAGAACCAAAACAGCGTCGTCCGGTCCCTATCGGACGTTCGTTGTCTGAAGAGCCCTCGATCGTCCGATATGCCTCGGTCGTCCGGTACCCTCTCCACAGAACCTAAACATTGGTTGTCTGGAACCTCCGGTCGTCCAATAACTAGTAGACCGTAGCAAAACATCATACATCCGGTGTCGGTTTTGCTCTCGGTCGTCCGTTGTGCATCGGACATCCGACATTTCTGTGCTGTTTTGAGGTCCAACGGCCACTTATTGGAGCATACTATAAATATCCCTCTCCTATCCCGTGAGAGGGTTGACCATTCACTTCATGCATCCTCAAGAACATACCTTCACTCTCTCTCTCACACTCCAACACCAAATCTTAGATCCCTAAGGGATTTGAGACCATTTGAGAGAAGTTGTCCACCCAAGTGATAGATCCACTCCTTCCCCTTCTTTGCACCAAAGGAATCGGTGATTTGAGCAAGTCTTGAGTTTTTCCCATTGTTCTTGTTACTCTTGGAGGTTGGAGACTCCTAGGGTGTAGGAGTCATTCGGAGAGGAATCGTTCTTTGTGATTACCCCCGGAAATTTGGTGACGGTTTGGAGACCACCTCAAGGTCTACCACTAGTGGTTGAGAAACGCCTACTTGGTGTTGTCTCAAAGGGAGAATAGGGTGAGCCTTCGTGGTAGCACCCACCTCTCTAACGGTGACGTAGCTTCCTTCCAAGGAAGTGAACATCGTCATACATCCTCGTCTCCCGGAGTTGCAGTTATCCCTAACCCTAACTCCCTACTTGTGGTTACTTGTCTTTTAGTCTTTACTTATATCATATTGTGTTTACGTACTCTCCCTCTTGTGCTACTTGTTTACCTTGCTTAGCTCATAGCTTCACTCTTGCAATTGTTAGGCTCAACTTCATATTCCGCATTATTGCCTAAAATTGCTAAGTAACAATTAAAATTTGTTATTGTACCTATTCACCCTCCTCTAGGTCCATTTTGATCCTTTCAATTGGTATCAGAGCCTCGTGCTCTATTCTTGTGGCTTAACAGCCCTGGAGCGAGATGAACCCTGATGGGACTCCCCTTGTTGCAGATCCGAAGAGTACGGGTGCGGCTTCCACGGAAGCCAAGTCCTTCACTTCAGAGGATCTGGAACAAGCTCTTACTAAGCAAAAGGAGGAGCATGATGTCTCTCTTGAGGCCTTGGTCCAAATGATGATAGCCACACTAACCACGATGCTTGCACCACTTTCTGGTGGTGCGGCCTCGAGGCCAGCTGTGCCTACTCCACCACTTGGCCAACAACCTCCTAGTAATGAACACTCCAGTGTTCCTTGGCTTTATGCAAGACCTCAAATAGAGAAACCTAAGTTTAACCCTCAAGGCAAACCTCCTTTACTTGATGACACTACCAATTTTGCTTTGTGGAGAGTTGCTATGCAGGATCATCTTCGTTATGGAAATGATGAGATGTTGGAGATCTTGGAGTATGGCGACCAAGATGTTGACCCGAAGAATCTTACTCCAAGAGAGGTTTATGACAAGAATCCCAATGACACAGCAACCATGTGCATAAGAAGAGGTATGACTGACAAACAAAGGAGACCATACATACATATCACAAGTGCTAAGAATTATGGGATAGCATTGTGAGGACCAAGACCGGTACTTCCACTCTCCGGCTTACTCAATATGAAATTTCCAAGGGTCAATTGCAAAACTTCTGTATGGAGAAAGGTGAATCTCCCAAGCAACTACTTGAGAATCTCATGCCTCTCACCGCCGACATTCAGTCATGTGAATGTGACAAGACTCAAGATGGATTCAACTTGACTAAGCGATTTCTCGTTGATAAGTTGCTTCATTCTCTTGCTCCATATCATCATCAAATGGTGTGGGACATAAGACAACACCATGGATTCAAGGAAATGACTCTAGATGACATCATATCCACTTTCCAACTATTTGAAGAGTCAAAGGCAAATGCCACAAAACATCTTGCCATGCATGGTACCTCAACATCAAAGATCAACCTTGCATTGAAGGCCAAGCATGTATGTGAAGAAGAGAAAAGTGAAGAAAAAGATGATGACGACCTGTGATTGTCTGCGGGTTCTCTATACCCCTTTTAGGTAGTTGTTGCCAAAGGGGAGAACTAGTTCTATTCTAGCCCTTTCTATTATGTTGCTCTTATGTTGAACCATTTACCTTGAGTGGGTGTATGACTTTATATCTATATCTTATGATGTGATGTTGAACTTATTGAACCTCTATGCTCTATTATTGATGAGAAATTATGATATTATGTGCTTGTGCTTATATGATGATGGTTTCTACCTGGTTCTTGTGATATTTTGCTCATATATTCTTGTTTGGTTGTCTCTGTGAGGGAGAGCTCTCAATAAAATGATGCAATTATTATGGTTGAGAGGGGGAGCTCTTAAATAAATGTGTCTTACAACATATAGCATCTCGATTTCTGTTGTGCTATGAGTATATTGTCATCAACTACCAAAAAGGGGGAGATTGGAAGTGCAATCATGCCCTAAATATTATTTTGATGTTGATGACAATATACTCATAGGGGACTAATTAACAAAGTTTGTCAAGTATATCTCAGGTTTCTGTCCCCTCGGAATCAATTGTGTGTGTGGATTATGACTTCGGAAATGTTTAACCTCATCAAGAACGAAGAAACAAGACTATCTTATGTTTACTCTTGAGTATAGGATCCCTCACTATTAAGAGGGGAACATGGGTCATTACTAAAGTCTTGCTTAAACAACTTCTTTAATGTCAGTATCTGATCTTAATACTTGTCCAAAACCAAAACATCGGTCGTCCGGTGTACATCGGACGTCCGACCAATGACCATTCCCATACAGAACCAAAATATCGGTCGTCTGGTGTGCACCGGACGTCCGACCATTCTCATATAGAACCAAAACATCGGTCATCCGGTGTGCACCGGATGTCCGACGACTTCCATACAGAACCAAAACAGCGGTCGTCCGGTCCCTGTCAGACGTCCGTTGTCTAAAGATCCATCAGTCGTCCAATATGCCTCGGACGTCCTGTACCCTCTCCACAGAACCTAAACCTCGGTCGTCCGGAACCTCCGGTCGTCCGATAACCAGTAGACCATAGCAAAACATTGGACGTCCGGTCCCTATCGGACGTCCAGTGTCGGTTTTTCTCTCGGTCGTCCATTGTGCATCGGACGTCCAACGTTTCTGTGCTGTTTTGCGGTCCAACAACCACTTATTGGAGCATACTACAAATATCCCTCTCCTATCCCGTGAGAGGGTTGACCATTCACTTCAAGCATCCTCAAGAACACACCTTCAATCTCTCTCTCTCACACACTCCAACACCAAATCTTAGATCCCTAAGGGATTTGAGAGCATTTGAGAGAAGTTGTCCACCCAAGTGATAGATCCACTCCTCCCCTTATTTGCACCAAAGGAATTCGTGATTTGCGCAAGTCTTGAGTTTTTCCCATTGTTCTTGTTACTCTTGGAGGTTGGAGACTCCTAGGCGGTAGGAGTCATTCGGAGAGGAATCATTCTTTGTGATTACCCCCGGAAAGTTTGTGAAGGTTTGGAGACCACCTCAAGGTCTACCACTAGTGGTTGAGAAATGCCTACGTGGTGTTGTCTCAAAGGGAGAATAGGGTGAGCCTTCGTGGCATTGGTGTGCCTTCATGGTAGCACCCACCTCTCTAACGGTGACGTAGCTTCCCTCCAAGGAAGTGAACATCGGCATACATCCTCGTCTCTCGGAGTTGCGGTTATCCCTAACCCTAACTCCCTACTTGTGGTTCCTTGTCTATTAGTCTTTACTTATATCATATTGTGTTTACATACTCTCCCTCTTGTGCTACTTGTTTACCTTCCTTAGCTCATAGCTTCACTCTTGCAATTGTTACGCTCAACTTCATATTCCGCATTATTGCCTAAAATTGCTAAGTAACAATTAAAATTTGTTATTGTACCTATTCACCCCCCCCCCCTCTAGGTCCATCTCGATCCTTTCAACCTGGACCCGACATCACCCTTCCCCTCACATCCCATCCGGCCTGCCCCAGCCCGATGAAGATCCCAACGCTGCTGGTGCTCATGAGCCCTGGGGATGCCTCCTCCTTGTCATCGAGGGGAGGAGGTGGCAGTGTTCGCCAAGCGCGAGTTCATCGTATTTTTCACCGGCACAATCATGCTCTGCACCTGCAAGACTGTCCAGCTCCAAAGTGACCTATTGTACTCTCCCCCTCCCCCCTATGGTCGAGCGATTTGTTCTGGTCTCATCCAATCTGACACCCTTCGCCCCTCCAGCGGACCATGCATGCCTGCAGAGGACAAGGTAAATTGCTACAACCAGGGTGGCCTCTGTGTTGTTGCCTTCACCGACAACCATTGGAATAAAGCTCCTACACACATAGTTTTTGTGGCATATAATGTATAATGTGTTGGTCAACTCGATGATCTAGGAACATGTGCATGCCCCATGCACCCGTCAAGAGGGAGTAGTTATCTTTTCCTCTTGCATTTGTTAATTCAAGGATTCCCTTTAATATACGCACGTTAGAATTATTATTCCAAACAAAACAACGTAGCTACTCAATTGAATAACTTTCCATGTGTTGGTATTCATCGTTATAAATAACACCTAGAAATTCTTGTTCATCACTAATATGTATCAATATGTGTTGTGTTCTCTTTCAGAGTAGTGAACTCCAAAAACCCTCCTCGTTCGGAACAATGAAAATTCTGAGTCTGAAAGTACAAACTTGGTACGACAAATTGACAGACTTGGAGAAAGAAAAAATGGGTTTATTTGAGCTGGATGGAAACATATGCAGACTTGGAGTACTGTGACAATGGAGCTGATTGGGGTGAGGTGCCTTGTATCTCATCATTTGTTGACGATGTTCCACATTGCGCGGCATACATAGTAGAGTGAGACAATAAAACAACGACATAGAAGCTACATGCAGAGTCAAGGGGCAATACATTGAGAGGATCATTGATTTATGGACAAAGAAGACAAGGGTGGACAAGTTCAACGGAGAAGAGAAGCTAGAGGGTTGCATGGCGTTTGCTGAAACAGACAGAAGATACTTGCGTTTGTGTCGTGGTTGAACATTACGTGCAATGTACTCATTTGTGAGGAGTAAAATGACTATTGTTTCTAAATTTATTTATTTTTTGCCCGCGGCAACGCACGGGTAGTCTACTAGTACTAGTAATACAAGGGTGTAGTTTCACGCCTCAAAGGAACATCTTACTTGCAACATGGACCGACCAAGCAATGGTGATCTCCACCTTGGAGTCGCCAAGGTCACATACAGCTTGACTTATGTTGCAAAGTTTGGGGGTGAGCTTGACATGACCTTGTGCAGCAACATCACCAGACTGTGAATAGGCTTGTATGACAACTTTGAAGGTCTCTTCCAACGTTTCTAGATAATAAACATTGCTTTGTCGTAATTCTACAGAAACAACACACCTTGTGAGATCAAGATAACCATCAGTATCCATTGGCATTTCTCCACCATCGCAGGGAAAAAATTATATGAGACCAGGTCTCATAAAAAGCAGGTGAGACCCGCCCTGATGGATGACACATGACATTCACAAATCACAAAGCATCTAATCTCTCTCCCCCCTAATTTCAAATGGGGGTGGGGTAGATGCTTTGTGATTTGTGAATGCCACGTGTCATTCATCAGGATGGTCTCACCTGCTAACCCGTGAGACCTGGTCTCATAGAATTCTTTTCCCCATCGCAGTAACGAGAATCAAGCAACACAACTTGCATTGATGGGGGATCAGTAACCTCCAGAACAGAGCCTTGCCTATCCATGATCACAACTTCATGAGGTGGCGATGAGCAAGCAACTCGACCCCCATATTTGGACGTGCACGGGCCGCCCTTAACGATGCGGACACTCAAGATAGTGGCCTGAACTGAATTTTCAAGTTGCTCCAGGTTTAACTCGATTCTGCAACAGCAGTTGTGAAAGCCAATAGTGTAGAGGCGAGCACAACAATGGGTGTAAGGGTATGCTTGATTGATCAATGCTCTGTCGCGAGACTTTGTTCTTCCCTTAACCCTTAGCTCGACTTCAAGCTCAAGCTCAGGCAAAATTGCCCGAGTTGGGCCAGTCAAGCGCAAAAAGGGATCCTGCAAGTATCTTTATGTACACTTAATTGCAACGAACGAATCAACAATGACACATGCAACATATGCCAAGAAAAGAAAAGAAAAGGAAAATGGAGAGAAAACAGGAAACCAAAAGCATACATACATCTTCTGTGACTTGTTGGGCATTTTTCCTTGTTCGATGGAAGAGAATGTTGTGGTTGAAATCGACTCTGTCCCTGGCAGCGACCACGCCATACACATAGAGAGGCCACTTTAAGTCGCCTTTGATCTCGGCGATCTTGACGGAGAAGATTTGGAAGCTGGTCCCGGTGGCATGATCAAGGTCGTCTGGCGTGCAGTGTGTAAAGTACATGGGGCTCAACGTGGCTGCGGCAGCGAGAAAATCAAGCAAGGAGTTGTGAGGAATCAACATGGATCCACACATTGATTAAGAGAAGAAAGATAATTAAAGAGGTTAATTGAGTTAATGGCGTACTCCCTAGGTTCCATCATTCTTGTTCAACATATTAATTGTACGCCCGCCGATAAACCCTTCCTGCCGCTGCGGTAGGTGGCATACATTCTCTCCTCCATTGCAATATGATCCTCGACAAATCTCGTCAGCACCATCTCCTCCTCCTCTTCCTCCTGGTGAGGGTGAAGCCTATAGTACTCATACATGTAGTGCTCGGGTTCTTGGAAAGGGATCAGCTGCAGCTTGTCGCGGATCCGAATCTTATTCTCTTCCCTAATCTCCTCCTGTATCTCGCGCATGCGGGCAGCATGCATCTCCATCAAGCACTCCACATTCTTCTTCATAGATGATCAGCAGCCCGCGGCATCGAATCCGATCTCGACGAGTAATGTTGCCTCTCCATGAGCTGCACGGTCTGAGATGCGTTGATCTTATTCGTCAAGAACGATGCCACCTCCTGCATCTGCAGACAGATCGTCTCAACCTGCTGCTCAGGCTCAATCATGTCCATGGCCACCTCCTTCTGGGGACACTCTTCCTCGACCTCACCTTCCGTGCTCACGCCGCCGCTATGCGCCATCGCTCTTTTTTTGCTAACCGGGTTCTATGGGGTGGCATGCTTAGGTTTTTCATTTTCTTTTTGATCGCGGTTCCTGGTGCCATCCCGGTTTCCTTCTTTGCCTATTTCTGGTTTTCTCTTTTTCATTTTAAAATTTTAATACCTTCCAGGTCTCTTTAACTTTCCTTTTCATTTCATTCATCCATGTTCCTCACTCGCGGTGCCTCCGCCGCCTGATTTGTGTTCCTCTACCTTATTGATGCCCTTAGCGCGGCCGCCGCCTCTTCCACCCACTGTCCTCCGATGAATCGCAATCGTCGGCTCCTCTCTTCCTCTGCTTCGACCGTTTTCCCTGTCAGATCCCTACTCTGTCGACGGTTGTGGTTAGTTTCCCGCCTCCCTTTGTTTCACTTTTTCATGTTTTTCCCCCATTGTATTTCTAGGAGAGGGAGTTTTATGGGGTAAAAAGGGAGGGGGCATCATAGCTTTCAACTCTATCAAATCACAACTTTCAACTCGATAATCAAAGGCCCGCACTAGGCATCAGCCGGATGATTTGTGTGAGTTTTAAGCCGCCTTCCGAGCCGTGCGATGGAACAAGCCAACCGTTGGTTCTTGTGTTGCCTGGGTGGCGGTGGGTATGTCAATGCAAATGTCTCTTTGATCTAACCATTCCTTGTGGTCGGACCGGTCAACGCAGACACTCCTCATTTTGTAGAATACTGTCTTGCTTTGTTCTTCCCCATTGTAGCACCGGCTTGCCGCATGGCGGCACCGTCGCAACACTGGCTCGTAGCACGTCGATTGTCGCAGGACCGGCTAGCAGCACATCTACTGTCGCACCACCGGCTCGTAGCACGGCGGCGCTGTTAGGGCATTATTTTTGCTGGTTATTTTGGTGATTGATGACAATATGTTTGCGGACTAATAGTGTGCATTAAGCTTTTCAGGTTATCTAATATAAGAGCACTATGAGATCGTTACCCCTCGAGGACTTCACTTTAGACGGATTATTTTCCTTTGTTTCTTTTCGGTGGAATTGAGTCATAGGGATAACCATACTATCAAGAGGGGATCCGTTTTGGAAGAGTATGGGTGGAATCATCACGTTCACATTCTCCTTGCACCCTCGCTTTCTTCCTGCTTCTTTGGAGTTTCCGTGATGTGCAAAACAAGGGGTGCTTTGCGCTAAGCGGTAGTACCGCGGCCAGGGCGGTAGTACCGCTTGTTAGTGCCGCTGGTACTACCGCCCCTACTGTGGTCTCGATTTTTCGTGTCGGGTTTCCGTAAAGGACCACGCAGGGGAGCGGTAGTAGGGATGGCAGTAGGGCGCGGTAGTACCGCTCCTACATCCGCTCCAACTGCCGCTCAGCTCGCTGCCCTCCCCTGTTTTCCAGCGGCTATAGGAAGCGGCAGTACCGCCTATCGGCGGTAGTACCGCCCTCAGGGCGGTAGTACCGCCCTAGTGCATGTACTTCTTCTCCCTCAGCCCTGGTTGCCTATGTTTGCTTGCCACAGCGGTAGTACTGCTGTGGCAGCGGTACTACCGCTCCAGCAACGGTAGTACCGCCCAGATGCGGGCTGCGGGCTGCATAATAGTTGGATGGGTCCCCCCACTATATAAAGGGGTCTTCTTCTCCAAGAAGACCTACCTATTCCATCCCCAAACTTCATTGTTGCTCCAAGCTCCATTTTCGCCCGATCTCTCTCCCTAGCCAATCAAACTTGTTGATTTTCTAGGGATTTGTTGAGAAGGCCCTGATCTACACTTCCACCAAGAGAAATTTGATTCCCCCCACTAATCCCTTGCGGATCTTGTTACTCTTGGGTGTTTGAGCACCCTAGACGGTTGAGGTTACCGCGGAGCCATATTCCGTTGTGGTGAAGCTTCGTGGTGTTGTTGGGAGCCTCCAATTAAGTTGTGGAGATTGCCCCAACCTTGTTTGTAAAGGTTCGGTCACCGCCTCCAAGGGCACCAATAGTGGAATCACGGCATCTCGCATTGTGTGAGGGCGTGAGGAGAATACGGTGGCCCTAGTGGCTTCTTGGGGATCTCCACCCCACTCCAACGGAGACGTACTTCCCCTCAAAGGGAAGGAACTTCAGTAACACATCCTCGTCTTCACCGGCTCCACTCTTGGTTATCTCGTACCTTTACTTCTGCAAGCTTATATTGTGTTGCATCTCTTGCTTTCTTGTGTGCTTGTTGTTGTTGCATCATATAGGTTGCTCACCTAGTTGCATATCTAGACAACCTACTTTAATGCAAAGTTTAAATTGGTAAAGAAAAGCTAAAAATTGTTAGTTGCCTATTCACCCCCCCCCCCTCTAGTCAACTATATCGATCCTTTCAATTGGTATCAGAGCCTCGTCTCTTTATTAAGGACTTTGTCGTCCGAAGAGTATGGTTGACACCGTAGACGGTGAGGAGGAGCACCCCGGTGTGATTCCGTCCTCGTATATGGCCGATGGGGCATCCCCGGTCTCACGTGAGGAATTCAATGTGGCCTTGGACACATTGAAAACCTCCATGACGACCGAGGTCAAAGGCATGTTCAAAGAGTTCCTTGATAGTCTTAAATTATCCACCTCACCCTTGGAAGTGGTTGCTCCCACTAACAAGGTGGAGGATGCCAATTCCGATAAGGGGGAAGCTTCTAGTGAAAAGGTTCCTTTGCCTAGTTGTAAAAGTGGTAATGGCATCTATTCTCATGTTGAACCTCCTCTCACTTATGGAGGACCAATTCCCTCCACGCATTTAAATCATGCGGGTTCTCCCCCCAAGATTGTGAAGAATGAGGATTTTGATTCTTGGGTTTATCGCCTTAAATGTCATTTAAATCATGTTAATACTAACCTTTGGAGAATCATTGAGGAAGGTTTCTATCCGCATGATCGAAGCAACTTCACCCCTAGAGAAGCCGTGGATAATCAATTCAATGAGAATGCTCTCTTCATCATTCAAGATGCAATTCCACCCGAAGACATTGCTCACCTCCGACCCTTCACTGTGGCCAAGGAAGCATGGCACCATGTTGTTTCCCTTTAAAAGGGAAGCGCAAGCATTCAACGCTCCAACTATGAAGAGGTGCAAGATGAAGCCGATGAGTTTGTAATGAATGAAGACGGGGAACCTCGCAATCTCTACCTGAGATTAACCACTCTCGCGGTCTCACTCCGAGATCATGGGAGCAAGGATACGGATGAAAATTTGATCAACCGCAAGTTCCTCAAGGCCATGATGCCCTACCACAAGGCCATGTCCTCCGTCATCCGTCAAAGGCCGGACTTCCACACCTTGTCCTCAAGTGAAGTGTTCGATGACTTTGTGGCAATGAGGATCTTGGACAAGACCGCCGACAATGCGGTGTTGCGTTCTCAAAGATCAAAGAAGCCCAACCTTTCCTTGAAGGCCAAGGTTAGTGTGGAAGAAGAGGATGAAGAGGAAGAAGAGGAGAGCTACCCCGAAGATACTAAGTATGCCTACCATGAGCACATGGCTCTTGCTTCAAGGCAATTTTGGAGCAAGAAGAACACAAGGCCCAACTTCAACAAGAACAACTCAAGTGGCTTCTAGGGCAAGCAACGTGTGAGAACATGTTACAATTGTGGCAATGTGATTCATTTTGTTGCGGAGTGCCCTTACGAGAAGAGGGAAGACAATGGTGGCAAGCTCATCCGAAAAGACAAAGCCAAGTCCTTCCCCAACAAGAACAACTTCACCAAGAAGACTCAAACTAAAGGGTTGGTGGCTCAAGAAGAATACCATGAGGATGATGATGATGAAGAAGATAGTGAATCCATGGCCATGGCCTCCATTGCCATTGCCACACCTCCACGGGTGTCTCTCTTCGACTCACCCAATGAGAACGTCACCGCCAAGTGCCTCATGGCTAAATCCACCAACAAGGTAACCCCCAACATCAAAACCATCATCATTACTAATCCCTCCTTGACGGATTGCATTGATGAAAGTGAGGGGTCTAATGAGGAAGTAAATGAATTTGAGTATTTTATGAGTAAGCTCAAGGGCAAATCCAAGAAGAACTTCGTTGCTCTCTTGGAACAACTTGGTGAAGCCAATGACATGATCGAGGCTCATGAAGAAACCATCTCTAAGATGGAAGGTCATAGTCGTGACTATGCCGATGAGATATCAGATCTCTCTAATGCTCTTGAGGAAGAGCGTGTGCATCGTTTGGCCCTTGAGGAGTCACACAACAATGACCATGATAAATTAAAGAAAGATCTTGATCATGCTCTTGTTGTATCTCGTGTGCTAAATTCCGAGAAGGCTAAACTTGGGGTTGACCATGCTAGACTCAAGGAGGAGTTTGATATACTCGACAAGGCTCGCAAGGTTTTGAAGGGTGCTCATGCTAGCCTCAAGGAGTCTGATGATCAACCCCAAGTGAAGCTAACCAAGGAGAAAGCTACCTTTCCTCATATGGTATTAATTGATCGTGCAAATGCTACTAACCCGTGTTCTGAGCATGTGCATCTTGTGGAGGAGAATGCCAAGTTGACGGAGCAACTTGAGAAAGGCCTTGTGACGTGCATACAAGGTGATAAGAACCTGAATGACCTTTTGAGCAATCAAAAGGAAGTTGTGGCAAAAGAGGGAGTTGGGTTTGCACCCAATTCCAAGAACAAGAAGAAGAACGACAAGACCAAACGACCTCCTCCTCTCAAGCAAACTTTTGTGAAGGAGGGAGAGGGTGCTCCAAAGGAGAAGAAGAACAATGTGAAGGGTGGTAATGTCAAAAAGGGCAATGCCACCCCTTCCAACAAAGCCGGCGACTTTAACCCTTCTTATGTGTTGTGTCGTGCTAGTGATGGGCATGTTTATGCTAAATTTGTTGGTTCTCCTTATGAGTACATTGAATGGTCTATTTGGGTTCCTAAGAACCTTGTTACTAACATCAAAGGACCCATTACAAAATGGGTACCTAAAACCAAGATTGATCTCTTGTAGGTGTTTGCTTCCGGTGGGGGATCATGGTTGCTCGATAGAGGAGCCACAAATCATATGACCGGAAGCAAGGACTTGGTGGTGGACGTGCACAAGATCCCATCTATTCCCACCACCGTCGAGTGGGGTGATGCCTCGCTTCTAAGGTATTGGGTCTTGGCAAGGTTGTCATTCTCATGATCTCATGATCGAGAGGTCATGCTTGTTGAGTCCCTTGCATACAATCTACTTTCTGTTCGTCAACTTGCACTCATGGGCTTTGCCACATTCTTTGATATTGATACCGTGGCCCTCTTGTGGAGCAAGACTCTTAAAGTAGCCTTTGTTGGGCATGTCGAGAATGGTCTTTATATGATTAACTTTTCGGAGCGACCCACTAAGACCGCGACATGCCTAATGGCTAAAGTTGATGTGGGGTGGCTTTGGCATCGCCGTTTAGCCCACGTCAATATGAGATCTTTGCAAAGTCTTCTCAAGGGGGACCATGTCCGTGGACTAACAAATGTTAGTTTTTCCAAAGATCGTGCTTGCAGTGCTTGTATCGAAGGAAAGCTACATGAGAAGGCTCACTGAGGGAGTCCTGGATTAAGGGGTCCTCGGACAGCCAGACTATATACTTTGGCCGGACTATTGGACTATGAAGATACAAGATTGAAGACTTCGTCCCGTGTCCGAATTGGACTCTCCTTTGTGTGGAAGGCAAGCTTGGCAATTCGGATATGTAGATCTCCTTCTCTATAACCGACTCTGTGTAACCCTAGCCCCCTCTGGTGTCTATATAAACCGGAGGGTTTAGTCCGTAGGACAACAACAATCATAATCATAGGCTAGCTTCTAGGGTTTAGCCTCTACGATCTCGTGGTAGATCAACTCTTGTAATACTCATATCATCAAGATCAATCAAGCAGGAAGTAGGGTATTACCTCTGTCGAGAGGGCCCGAACCTGGGTAAACATCATGTCCCCCGCCTCCTGTTACCATTAGCCTTAGACGCACAGTTCGGGACCCCCTACCCGAGATCCGCCGGTTTTGACACCGACATTGGTGCTTTCATTGAGAGTTCCACTGTGCCATCCTGATAAGGCTTGATGGCTCGCCTTGTTATCAAGGACAACATCACCTCTGGAGGAACCCTGGATATAGGCCAGACTCTCCGGTTGGGCGGTTTCGTCATGGCCGCCCGTTCGGCTGCCACGCCGACGATGACTTCTCAGGTCATCAAGAACAGCCTCCACGTCAGCTCGGAATTCACCGAGCAGATGGATCCAATGGAGCTCTCCTCCCTGAACGAGCTCTTGGATCGCATCGCCGCCCTAGGAGTCGCTACGGACTATGATCAGATCGGGCTTAAACCCGACCAAAGGGAGATTAACTCTCCGCCGGTCACCCATCAGATAGCGGTGGTGGAGGAACAAAACAACGATTCTTCCTCTATTTTGAGGACGAACTATGTCTGGATTCCCGAGCTCTTCGAGCCGGATACCCGTCTATGGGAGGACATGGCCCAGGCTCCGAACTTAGAATCGGGCAATGGGCCACAAATATTGGGCAACATTCTGGAGCCCGAGCTGCTTAGCTCGGGAGCTCCTTTGCCCCTGGGTCTCAGATCGGATCAGGATTTGGACTTAAATCTAACCACCCACCCTGACACAAGTGATCTTTCCCACATTAGACAAGAGCCCCAAGAGACAGTACATCACTTCTAGGCCAGATTCCTCCTTGTAATAAGCAAGGTTAAGGACTGTCACGAGGAAGACGCAATCTCATTCTTTTGCAAAAATTGCATGGACAAGGGAATTCTCAATGCCATAAGTCGCCGTGACATAGCACACTTCACCGACTTGGCGGCTATAGTACAGAAGTACTGTGCGATGGAAAGCGCCTAGAAAACCAAAACAAAATTATGGGATCCTCCGGCTCTCACTAAACCCCTCGTCTGAACTAAAAGGGTGCGCTCTCGCAAGTCACCCAATCCAATTACAAAGAAGCCAAAGCCCTCTACAGGGCGTGGAACCGTACTGGAGGATGGCTCAACAGCCCATGCAAAATTCACAGCACACCGGGCATCATACCAACACACAGCCTTAGAGCATGTTGGATACTCCGGCAGGTGGCCAAGAGCGGCGAGGACCTTCTCATCAACAATACCGCAGAGCACCATCCCACAGAGAATAACAATACAGTACTAACAGTCTTCGAGACTTTCGCCTCAAACAATAGGTGCAAGCGAGCACTCCGCAACCTCGCCGAAGTCTGCCACGTTGCAGCAATAAATCCGTGGAACGACACGGCCATAACCTTCAATGCCAGTGACGAACCTCAATTCCGAACAGTCCGAGTACCAGCCGCTTTGGTCCTCAGTCCAATTGTGGATGGCTTCCGGCTTACTAAAGTGCTCATGGACGGCGGCAGCGGATTAAACCTCATCTATGAGGAAACTCTTAACAAAATGGAAATAGATAAGAGCCGCATTGAGCAAAGCAGCACGACCTTCAGAGGAATCATCCCTAGTCGGGAGGCACGATGCACGGGAAAAATTGCACTGGATATAGTATTCGGCACGCCGAAGAATTATAGGTCTGAAGAAATCACATTCCAAGTGGCCCCATTTAGAAGTGGATACCACGCCCTTTTAGGGCGGGATGCATTCACAAGCTTCCAAGCTATACCCCATTACGGGTACATGAAGCTCAAGATGCCTGGGCCCAATGGAATCATCACTCTAGCCAATGATCCGGACATAGCACTCCGCGCCGAAAATAAAACCGCCGCACTAGCCCTGGAGGCATTATACGAAGCCCTCGCGGCCGAAGAGTTAATTGCGATGCGCTCCACAGTGGATAGGTACGACGTGATACTCGACAAACGACCCAAGTCCACCTCTTTTAAACCAGCAGACGAAATAGTCAAATTCCAGGTCCACCCAACGGACCCTACAAAAACAGCGTCAATTGGGACACAGCTAAACCCCACAATAGACGCTGCACTACGAGAGTTCTTGCACGAAAATTGAGACATCTTCGCCTGGCATCCTTCAGACATGCCAGGTATCCCATGAAGGCTGGCCGAGCATAGCCTAAACATAGTAAAGGGATACAAGCCGGTCAAGCAGACTCTTCGGCGCTTTTCAGAACCCAAGCGACAAGCCATGGGAGAAGAGCTAGCCAAACTACTTGAGGACGGATTCATCAGAGAAATAAAACATCCCGACTGGCTAGCAAACCTGGTGATGGTACCAAAGAAGGACAAATCATGGCGCCTATGCGTCGATTTCAAGGACCTCAATAAGGCCTGCCCCAAGGATCCCTTCCCCCTCCCCCGCATCGATCAAATCATCGACGCTACCGCAGGACACGACTCATTGTGTTTCCTCGACGCATACTCTGGATACCTTCAAATCAAGATGGCGGAGTCCGATCAAGCCACAACAGCATTTATCACTCCATACGACCCCTTCTGTTTTAACACCATGCCTTTTGGGCTCAAAAACGCCGGTGCAACCTGTCAACACATGATTCAGACATGCCTGGAAACATAGATCGGCAAAACCATGGAGGCATATGTAGACGATGTGGTCATCAAAACCAGACACATTGAATCTTTAATAGACGACTTGAGGCTTACGTTCGATAATCTCTGAACATACGACATCAAGCTCAACCCGGAAAAATGCGTTTTCGGCGTACCTGCCGGAAAACTCTTGGGCTTTATCGTTTCCAATAGAGGAATCGAAGCAAACCCGGCTAAAATCCGAGCTCTGTCATAGTTGGCTACCCCAACAGACCTCAAGCAAATCTAGAAATTAACTGGATGTGTGGCCGCCTTAAGCCGCTTTATCTCCCGATTAGGAGAAAAGGCACTACCTCTTTATCGCCTTCTCCGACGCATCGAACACTTCGAGTGGACGGATGCGGCTACGGCCGGACTGGAGGCAATAAAAGCCCTCTTGGCCACCAATCCAATCCTAGCCACGCCAAATGTCGGCGAACCCATGCTGCTATATATAGCTGCAACACACCAGGTTGTAAGTGCATTGCTCGTCGTCGAACGAGAGACATATGGACATAAGTTCCCGCTTCAAAAGCCGGTATACTATGTATCAACTATACTCACTCCATGCAAGTCACGGTACCCACATTATCAAAAGATAGCATACGCGGTGTTCATGGCGTCCCGAAAACTACGACACTACTTTCAAGAGTGTTCAATCATGGTGGCCTCCGAAGTACCACTCAATGACATAATAAATAACCATGATGCCCCGGGCCGGATGATACGTCTCTGCCGTATCTATAATTTTTGATTGTTCCATGCCAATATTATTCAACTTTCATATACTTTTGGTAACTTTTTATACTATTTTTTTGGACTAACATATTGATCCAGTGCCCAGTGCCAGTTCCTGTTTGTTGCATGTTTTATGTTTCGCAGAAACCCAATATCAAACGGAGTCCAAATGGGATAAAAACGGACGGAGAATTATTTTGGAATATTTGTGATTTTTGGGAAGTAAAATCAACGCGAGACGGTGCCCGAGGGAGCCAGGAGATAGGGGGCGCGCCCCTGGGAGGCAGGCGCGCCCTGGACTCTCCTAGGCCCCCCGTAAGGCGGTTGACGCTCTTCTTTTTCCGCAAGAAATCTAATTTTATGAGAAAGATCTGGGCGAAAGATTCACCGCAATCGGTGTTACGGATCTCCGAATATTAAAGAAACGGTGAAGGGGTAGAATCTGAGAACGCAGAAACAGAGAGATAGATCCAATCTCGGAGGGGCTCTCGCCCCTCCCACGCCATGGGAGCCAAGGACCAGAGGGGAAACCCTTCTCCCATCTAGGGAGGAGGTCAAGGAAGAATAATAAGAATGGGGGCTCTCTCCCCCTTGCTTCTGATGGCGCCGGAACGCCGCAGGGGGCCATCATCATCACCGCGATCTTCACCAACACCTCCGCCATCCTCACCAACATCTCCATCACCTTCCCCCATCTATATTCAGCGGTCCACTCTCCCGCAACCCGCTGTACCCTCTACTTGAACATGGTGCTTTATGCTTCATATTATTATCCAATGATGTGTTGCTATCCTAGATGTTTGAGTAGATTTTCATTGTCCTATCGGTGATTGATGAATTGCTATGATTGGTTTGAGTTGCATGTTTTATTATTGGTGTTGTCCTATTGTGCCTTCCGTGTCGCGCAAGCGTGAGGGATTCCCGCTGTAGGGTTTGCAATATGTTTATGATTTGCTTATGGTGGGCGGCGTGAGTGACACAAGCACAAACCCGAGTAAGTAGGTTGTTTGTGTATGGGATAAAGGGGACTTGATACTTTAATGCTATGGTTGGGTTTTACCTTAATGAACATTAGTAGTTGCGGACTGCTTGCTAATAGTTCCAATCATAAGTGCATATGATCGAAGTAGAGAAAGTATGTTAGCTTATGCCTCTCCCTCAAATAAAATTGCAATAGTGATTACCAGTCTAGTAATGTAGTCAATTGCTTAGGGACAATTTCACAACTCCTACCACCACTTTTCCACACTCGTTATATTTACTTCATTGCATCTTTATCTAAACAGCCCCTAGTTTATATTTACGTGCTCTTTATTATCTTCCAAACCTATCCTACAACACCTACAAAGTACTTCTAGTTTCATACTTGTTCTAGGTAAAGCGAATGTCAAGCGTGCATAGAGTCGTATCAGTGGCCGATAGGACTTGAGAGAGTATTTGTTCTACCTTTAGATCCTCGTTGGGTTCGACACTCTTACTTATTGAAAGAGGCTACAACTATCCCGTATACTTGCGGGTCATCAAGACCTTTTTCTGGCGCCGTTGCCGGGGAGTCATAGCGTGGGCTGAATATTCTCGTGTGTGCTTGTTTGCTTTATCACTAAGTAATTTTTATTTGTTGTTCTTAGTTGTTTTCTATCTTTAGCTATGGGTAGGAAACGCAAAATACCAAAAAAAATAGTTGTACCTACTGAACCAATGGTTGAAGAACCACTCAAAATCTATCACACTCCTGAAGCTTTTTACTTGGATCATCTTCGATCCCTTTGTGCTCATGCAGAAACCCCCACTAGTTTAGTTGAGGGCAAATCTTTAGATGAGCATGCTTGTTTTGTGCGACATCATATATCTGAAAAAGGGAAACTATTATGGGATCAAATTCAACGTTTGCAATGCTATGCTTGGAATTTATGTGAAATATATGAGTTTACTTGTTGTTCTGAAGACCCTAAGAAACACCTACCCTATCAATGTTGTTTAGTGATAATGGAATCGTATCTTCGTATGCTAAGGGTGTTTACAATTACTATGATGTTCAACAAATTGAAGACTTTGTTGCTTTTAAAGGTGCTTATGAGATTGCCTCTTTGATTGAAAAGTATGATGCTACTCTTTACAAATCTGAAAATTTTGCCATATTTCAATATTGTTATGATAATTATGCTTATAATGCCTATGTTAAACCATATATTGAGGACTTCTCTGCTGTCCAAGAAGAGACTAATATTTTGCAGGAAGCTATGGAAGAAGAAATTGATGAAACTGTGAGCTCATTGGATGAAAAAGATGATGAGGAGAGCGAAGAACAAAAGGAGGAAGAGCGGATTGATCACCCGTGCCCACCTTCTAATGAGAGTAACTCTTCAACTCATACATTGTTTAATTCCCCTTCGTGCTTACCGAAGGATGATTGTTGTGATGATTGCTATGATCCCGTTGATTCTCTTGAAATATCCCTTTTTGATGATGTTTGTTATGCTTGTGGCCAAGATGCCAATATGAATTATGCTTATGGAGATGAACTTGCTATAGTTCCTAATGTTAAACATGAAATTGTTGCTATTGCACTCACGCATGATAGTCCTATTATCTTTTTGAATTCTCCAAACTACACTATATCGGAGAAGTTTGTGCTTATTAAGGATTATATTGATGGGTTGCGTTTTACTACTTTACATGATGATTTTAATAGATATAATATGCATGTGCTTGCTGCTCCTACTTGCAATTATTATGAGAGAGGAACTACATCTCCGCCTCTTTATGTTTCCAACACGATAGAATTGCAAGAAACTGCTTATACTATGCATTGGCCTTTCTTGGTGTGCATGAATTGTTCTTTTATGACATGCCGATGCATAGGAAGAGAGTTAGACTTCGTTGTTGCATGATATCTGTTACTTTGTGCTCACTACTAAATTACAAACCATTGTTAATTAAAATTGGCTTTGATATACCTTGGTATCCAGGTGGATTCATTACTTGAGCACCAGATGCCTAGCTTAATGGCTTTAAAGAAAGCGCTGCCAGGGAGACAACCCGGAAGTTTTAGAGGGTCATTTATTTCTGTTGAGTGCTTTCATATAGTTCAAAAACAGAAAAAATAAAGAGGGGAACCTAAAAACTTTTCAAAAAGGAAAGTGAAAGTGAGAAAGACAAGCATTGTTGAAGTGGGAGAGCTCCTTGAACTTTGTTCATGCTCACGGAAACTTTGTGAATATTAATTACAGAAACTTTTCATCGAAAATAATTATCCCCTTGTATAATTCCATTGTATTATAAAAATAATGTGCCAAGGTTTGCCTTTAGGATGTTTACAATGCTTGTTGATGTGTACGGTGCAGGACAGAAACTTTGTCTGTAGTGCGCGATTTTACATTTTTAGTTGGAACGTCAATTGGTTATGATTCCTTTTTCACTGTCTTGATGTACAATTTTTTTATTTTTACTAATTTTGGTAGAATTTTTGGGGTACCATAAGTATGGTGAATGTTCAGATTTCTACAGACTGTTCTATTTTTGACAGATTCTGTTTTTGATGCATAGTTTGCTTGTTTTTATGAAACTATCAATTTCTATCAGTGCATTAAGCCATGGAATAGCTATATTACAGTAGACACAATGCAAAAACAAGATATGAATTGGTTTACTACAGTACTTAGAGTAGTGATTTGCTTTATTATACTAACGGATCTTACCGAGTTTTCTGTTGAAGTTTTGTGTGGATGAAGTGTCTAACCGAGGAGGTCTCGATATGAGGAAAAGGAAGAGAGGCAAGAGCTCAAGCTTGGGGATTCCCGAGGCACCCCAAGTGAATATTCAAGGATACTCAAACGTCTAAGCTTGGGGGTGCCCCAGAAGGCATCCCCTCTTTCTTCAACAAGTATCGGTATGTTTTTGGATTCGTTTCGTTCATGCATTATGTGCAAGTCTTGGAGCGTCTTTTGAATTTAGTTTTCATTTTCTTTAATGCACCATGCTGGTATGAGATAGTCCTTGGTTGATTTATAGAATGCTCATTGCACTTCACTTAAATCTTTTGAGTATGACTTTATAGAATGCTTCATGTGCTTCACTTATATCATTTGAAGTTTGGATTGCCTGTTTCTCTTCGCATAGAAAACCGCCATTTGTAGAATGCTCTTTTGCTTCACTTATAGTTGTTAGAGCATGGGAATATCTTTTGTCTAAGAATTAAACTCTATTGCTTCACTTATATCTATTTAGAGACATGACAGGAATTGGTCATTCACATGGTTAGTCATAAAATCCTACATAAAACTTGTAGATCGCTGAATATGATATGCTTGATTCCTTGCAATAGTTTTGCGATATAAAGGTGGTGATATTAGAGTCATGCTAGTGGGCGGTTGTGGATTGTAGAGACACTTGTGTTGAGGTTTGCAAGTCCTGTATCATGCACATATGGTAACCGTTGTGTGACAAATTTGAAGCATGGGATGTTTCTTTGATTGTCTTCCTTATGAGTGGCGGTCGGGGACGAGCGATGGTCTTTTACTACCAATCTATCCCCCTAGGGGAATGCATAGTAGTACTTTGCTTTGAGGGCTAATAAACTTTTGCAACAAGTATATGAATTCTTTATGACTAATGTGAGTCCATGGATTATACGCACTTTTACCTTTCCATCATTGCTAGCCTCTTCGGTAACGTGCATTGCCCTTTCTCACCTCGAGAGTTGGTGCAAACTTCGCCGGTGCATCCAAACCCCGTGATATGATACGCTCTATCACACATAAGCCTCATTATATCTTCCTCAAAACAGCCACCATACCTACCTATTATGGCATTTCCATAGCCATTCCGAGATATATTGCCATGCAACTTCCATCATCATGATATACATGACTTGAGCATTTATTGTCATATTGCTTTGCATGATCGTAAGATAGCTAGCATGATGTTTTCATGGCTTGTCTGTTTTTTGATGTCATTGCTACGCTAGATCATTGCACATCCCGGTACACCGCCAGAAGCATTCATATAGAGTCATATCTTTGTTCCAGTATCGAGTTGTAATATCAAGTTGTAAGTAAATAAAAGTGTGATGATCATCATTATAGAGCATTGCCCCATGAAAAAAAAGAAGGAAAAAAAGAAAAAAAGAAAAAAAATGGGGCCAAAGAAGCCCACCGAAAAAAAGAAAAAAAGAAAAAAAAGAAGGAAAAGAACAGGGGCAATGTTACTATCCTTTTTCCACACTTGTGCTTCAAAGTAGCACCATGTTCTTCATATAGAGAGTCTCTTATGTTGTCACTTTCATATACTAGTGGGAATTTTTCATTATAGAACTTGGCTTGTATATTCCAATGATGGGCTTCCTCAAATGCCCTAGGTCTTCATGAGCAAGCAAGTTTGATGCACACCCACTAGTTTCTTTTGTTGAGCTTTCATACATTTATAGCTCTAGTGCATTCGTTGCATAGCAATCCCTACTCCTCGCATTGACATCAATTGATGGGCATCTCCATAGCCCGCTGATTAGCTGCATCGATGTGAGACTTTCTCCTTTTTTGTCTTCTCCACATAACCTCCATCATTATATTCTATTCCACCCACAGTGCTATATCCATGCCTTGCGCTCATGTATTGCGTGAGGGTTGAAAAAGCTGAAGCGCATTAAAAAATATGAACCAATTGCTCGGCTTGTCATCGGGGTTGTGCATGATAGGGGCATTTTGTATGACGAAAATGAAGCATGGCCGAACTATATGATTTGTAGGGATAAGCTTGCTTTGGCCTTGTTGTTTTGAAAAGACACGATTGCTTTATTGGTACGCTCGAAGTATTATTGTTTTATGTCAAATGATAGACTATTGCCTTGAATCACTCGTATCTTAATATTCATGCCATGATTAGACATATGATCAAGATTATGCTAGGTAGCATTCCACATCAAAAATTATCTTTTTTATCATTTACCTACTCGAGGACGAGCAGGAATTAAGCTTGGGGATGCTGATATGTCTCCGCCGTATATATAATTTTTGATTGTTCCATGCCAATATTATTCAACTTTCATATACTTTTGGCAAATTTTTATACTATTTTTTGGACTAACATATTGATCTAGTGCCCAGTGCCAGCTCCCGTAAGGTGGTTGACGCTCTTATTTTTCCGCAAGAAAGCTAATTTTATGAGAAAGATCTGGGCGAAAGATTCACCGCAATCGGTGTTACGGATCTCCGGATATTAAAGAAACGGTGAAGGGGTAGAATCTGAGAACGCAGAAACAGAGAGATAGATCCAATCTCGGAGGGGCTCTCGCCCCTCCCACGCCATGGGAGCCAAGGACCAGAGGGGAAACCCTTCTCCCATCTAGGGAGGAGGTCAAGGAAGAATAATAAGAATGGGGGCTCTCTCCCCCTTGCTTCTGATGGCGCCGGAACGCCGCAGGGGGCCATCATCATCACCGCGATCTTCACCAACACCTCCGCCATCTTCACCAACATCTCCATCACCTTCCCCCACCTATATTCAGCGGTCCACTCTCCCGCAACCCGCTGTACCCTCTACTTGAACATGGTGCTTTATGCTTCATATTATTATCCAATGATGTGTTGCTATCCTAGATGTTTGAGTAGATTTTCATTGTCCTATCGGTGATTGATGAATTGCTATGATTGGTTTGAGTTGCATGTTTTATTATTGGTGCTGTCCTATTGTGCCTTCCGTGTCGCGCAAGCGTGAGGGATTCCCGCTGTAGGGTTTGCAATATGTTTATGATTTGCTTATGGTGGGCGGCGTGAGTGACACAAGCACAAACCCGAGTAAGTAGGTTGTTTGTGTATGGGATAAAGGGGACTTGATACTTTAATGCTATGGTTGGGTTTTACCTTAATGAACATTAGTAGTTGCGGACTGCTTGCTAATAGTTCCAATCATAAGTGCATATGATCGAAGTAGAGAAAGTATGTTAGCTTATGCCTCTCCCTCAAATAAAATTGCAATAGTGATTACCAGTCTAGTAATGTAGTCAATTGCTTAGGGACAATTTCACAACTCCTACCACCACTTTTCCACACTCGTTATATTTACTTCATTGCATCTTTATCTAAACAGCCCCTAGTTTATATTTACGTGCTCTTTATTATCTTCCAAACCTATCCTACAACACCTACAAAGTACTTCTAGTTTCATACTTGTTCTAGGTAAAGCGAATGTCAAGCGTGCATAGAGTCGCATCAGTGGCCGATAGGACTTGAGAGAGTATTTGTTCTACCTTTAGATCCTCGTTGGGTTCGACACTCTTACTTATTGAAAGAGGCTACAACTATCCCGTATACTTGCGGGTCATCACCGGATTGCTAAATGGGCTATCAAGCTCCTCCCGATCAACATAACATACAAACTATGGCGAGCCATTAAATCGCAAGTACTGGCTGACTTCGTCGCCGAATGGACAGAAGCCGAACTCCCTAAAGAGTGCAGCACGTACTCCAATTGGATCATGCACTTTGACGGCTCTAACATGCAAGCTGGTCTAGGGGCAGGCGTTGTCCTGACATCCCCCACCGGAGATACAGTCCAATACGTACTCCAAATACTACACACAGATTCCAACAATGCAGCCGAATATGAGGCCCTGTTGCAGTCTCCATGGGCATTAATTGCCTAGAAGTGCGTCGGGATTCAAACCTCGCAATATCTCGAATAAATGGAGACTTTGATGCCAAGGACCCGAAAATGGCGGCCTACCGCAATGCCGTCCTCAAAATGTCAGCTCGGTTTGAGGGGCTCGAATTCCACCATGTGGTCCGAGAAAATAACCAAGCGGCGGATATTCTCACCCGTATCGATGCTAAACGCGACCCCATCCCACCTAATATCTTTTGGAAAGGCTATTCAAGCCATCCGTAGTGTGGGAAGGAGAGACCGGCAATACCAGTCCGGATCCGCACACAAACCCAGATCCCGAACACTCTGACGTAATCGGAGGCTCCACCACCGAAATAACACCTTCGGCCCACGCAATTATGGTTGCCATCGCCCCGTGGACAGAACCCTTCTTGGCCTACTTAAATAGGCAAGAACTCCCTGAGGACCAAAATGAGGCACGTTGCATTGTGCGGAGCTCTAAAGCCTACAAAGTCCATGAGGGAGAGCTTTATAAAAAACACGACTGGAGTGCTCCACAGGTGCATCTCCAAAGAGGAAGGGCGGCAGCTCTTGGCCGAAATTCATGCCGGACTCTGCGGCCACCATGCCACAGCCCGGGCGCTCGTAAGCAAGGCTTTCCGTACAGGTTTCTACTAGCCAATAGCACAGGCAGACGCACAGGACCTTGTCCAACATTGTGTTGGTTGCCAGCTTTTTGCAAATCAAAGCCATATGCCACCTACCGCTCTCCAAACAATCCCCATAACTTGGCCCTTTGCGGTCGGGGGGCTCGATATGGTTGGACCCCTTAAAGGAGGAAGCCATAAGAAGAAATACTTGTTGGTCATGGTCGATAAATTCACCAAATGGATAGAAGCCAAACCAGTTAAAACGGCCGAGTCCGGACCAGTGATAGACTTCATATCTGGGGTCGTACAACGTTACGGTGTCCCCCACAGCATCATCACCGATAATGGCTCAAACTTCATAGCCGACGAGGTGAAAACTTGTTGCAGCAAAATGGGCATAAAACTTGATTACGGCTCCGTCTATCACCCCCAAACAAACGGTCAAGTCGAACAAGCGAATGGTCTTATTATGAGCGGCATTAAACCCAGACTAGTGCTATCCTTGAAGGAATCAGATACGCACTGGGTCGAGGAGCTCAATTCCGTACTATGGGGGCTGCGGACCACGCCAAATCACACAACGGGATACACACCATTTTTTATGGTATATGGCGCAGAGGCAGTGCTACCCTGCGATATCATCCATGACTCACCTAGAGTGCGCATGTACGAAGAGAGAGAAGCCGAGCTGGATCAGCATGACAACTTAGATGCCCTGGAGGAGGAGCGTGACGTTGTAAAGGCCCGTTCCGCATTCTATCAGTAGCAGGTTCGAAGGTATCAAAGCAGAGAAGTACGGGCCAAAACTTATAACATTGGCGAGCTCGTTCTACGCCTACCAGAGAAGAAAAAGGACAATCTCAAGCCCAAGTTGGAGGGTCCCTTCATCATCGATAAAGTTCTCACTGGGGGAGCGATGCATCAGATAATCGACTCGAGCCGAACCCATGGAATGCGGCCAGACTCCGAAGATTCTACGCCTAGTGCCGAACTCTGTGTTCGTCTCCTTACCTCCGCCTTCCTTTTTAAGTTATATCCTCTCTCTTTTTCTTTTTTTATATAGCCTTAAAAACTTCGAGTCTGCTTCGACCGCACACTCCCGCCGCGCTATGCGCGCTCAATATACCTAGGGGCTTCTTATACATAAGCTTAATATAGTTATCTTCTAGGCTTTATGCCCACCACATATGCGTCATTTCTCCATATGTGCATTTTTTCACCAATATATGCATCGATATGACTTAAGTTTTGGCCAAGCTGGGTTGCCTGTCTCTTGTGTTTATACTGTACGTTCTCGTTAATTCGGCTAGGGCATAAGGGGAGCACCTCTGTGATTGTTACTGCCGGGTCAGCCGGATGTGTACCTCAGACTGGGTGAAGCCAAAAGCTAGCGTTCTTAAGGGAATATTCGATCGGTGAACAAAAGATGTCTTTTACTTATTGTAAAACATGCCCCCAGATGCTTATATCCTGCGTCATTTTTCATAGTTCGGACATGCACTTCAATGCATGCACGCCCAGGGAAAGGAACCCTTAATGGAACTATTCTCCCTGGAAGATGTTTCTTACCACCCATGTAATATAACATAGCTAGTTGGGTACTTGTCTGTTCAAGCACTTATGGCCCCTACGCCTGGTTTCCACGCGTGCCCCGGTTTTCACATAACTGAGCGGGTATTTGGATACACTCCGGACTGTCGGGTCCAGAGGTTGAAGCGAAAAGGTCTGCCAAGACAAATGATTTACAATCCGACTAGGGACAAAATATGTCCTTTGAAGTACAAAGTCACTTAGACTGACTAAATTCTTCTTCTATACCATCCAACAGGTTGTCTAACCTACAATCCTGTTTGGAATACTTAGCGGCTAATGCTACTTGGTCATATACCAGACTTACAGGGATCTCTTTCCCATCTGATCCTACAGGTCCGACCTCGGCCATGTGGTTCGGGTCAGCCTTGGTGTATCGCGTCTTCACCATGGCCCAGGCCTCCCTTGCACCTTGTCGGCAAGCCGATATCTTCCATAATCGGAAGCGCCGCCGCGCTCCCTTGAGAATCTCTACAAGCTCCCCCATGCCTCCTGGCAGGGTGGCAGATGGCCACAAGGCCTGGGCAATGCCCTGCATCACCTGCCGAACTTGTTCGTGCAGTTGTGAGAGCTCCTGCAGAAGATCGCCTGCAGATCCGGGCATCTCCTCTTCGGGACGACCTGTCAACATACCTACAGATATAATTCTGTTAGCCCGCTTCTTCGCCGAACTTTATAGTGGTTCGTTAGTGCTCTTACTAAAAATGCCGCGTCGAAGCCTCTTATTCTCCTTGACGGAGTCAGCAAGCTGGGCCCGAACATCCTTTAATTCGACGTCCAGTCGGGTGTTTGCGTCCTGGAGATTATTTTTCTCCCGTATAACCTTTGTAAGCACACGCTCGCCAGCCTTCAGCTGTCGTTGAGCATCCTCTGGTACGATCTCTGGATTGCCTCCGGGATTGTCTGCAGAATCTATTGTTAGATTTGCATTCATGCCAAATACTAACTGGTACATGCTTTTACATTATTTTTGATCAAAACAAGTATTACCAGATGGGGCCTTCGTGGACTCCTCCATTCCGGCAATTGCGGCCCGCAGTTGGGCTTTGCACTCCTCCAGCTCTTTAGACAGCTGGGTATTCTTCTCTATCAGAACCTATGCACACGAGGATCCTTAAATTAGTTGTGCCAACTGTTTCAAGTCTCAGGGGCTACTGATATACACACTTATAAAATTTTCTTACCCGTATATCCTTTACGTACTGGTCCGTGGCTCTGGCGAGGCCATCTTGAGCAGCCCGGATGTACGCTTCCCCTGAGTTGAAGGCATTGAATGCCTCTTCAGAGAAATTAGGGTCGCGTAGTGTGGCCCATCGGCGCCTATGATTCATGGCGCTCTCCACTTCGGAGTTTGTAGTGGAGAATCTGTCCGCATCCTCTATAGGAGGATCGTCCGGTGTTGTCCCCGCGTTGACCTCCTCCCTTGAGTCCGGCCTCGGAGTCCGGCTGGTGGAGGTGTGGCTGGCAGGCTCTCCGGATATAGTCCGGGGAGCGCTTTTTCTGCCAGGAGACAACAGACATTGTTATGTTTCAACGATGATAATTACATGGCAGGGTTTTAAACATACCTTTGCAACGGCGTCTCGGTCCTGACCGCCTTTCTTTTAAGCCTACCCCTCTTTGGTGCCCCTTGTTGACGAGTCACCGCGGGTTCGGCATGGCGTCCCGATGGCTTTCCCTGTAAAACGCAATACATGTGCGGTGTGTAAGGAGCAAAGAGGGAATCATTTTTGGAAGTTGGGACTCCGGCTTTACTTACATGTGATACAGGGAGTAGGCCAAGATAATCAGCTATGATGGCCACCAAAAATGTCCTGTCGACGAGCTCCACAAATGTGTCCGGATCTTCTTTGAGTCCGGGGTCGAGGTGTCAGGACCCCGACTCAATGCCCACCAATCTAGCATGTAACACCTCATATCACTTTGCAGCCTCACGCACGGTATTCCCACGGGTGTCGCCTTACCAGGCCCGGGACCGTTTGCGCCTTTTGGCACACGTATATGATAGTGTCGCTAGCATCCATATGACAAGGAGCCCGGGCTGACATGGCTAGTCGTGAACCCAAAGTGGCACTAACTTATAGGGACAGGCATACATGACCCAGCAATGAACGTGTCGGTCATCAGCGAGTGAATCCGGGCTGTAGCAGCTGGGCTAGCAGGACTCTAGTAAACCGGGCTGTAGCAGGCTAACAAGACTCCGGTAGACACCGCGTGACATTTCCCCAAAGGGACAGACACAAGAACGAAGAAGGACACATGCCGGCCAGCCTAAGTGTTCCGGAGCAGTAGCAAGCTACCAAGGCTCAGTGGAAGCACTAGGAGACATTTCCCAGTAAGAGAGGCTACCGAGGATAAACAACTAGATAGTTAGATCCCACACATACCAAGCATTTCAATAACATACACACCATATGCTTGATATGTGCAAATACAACATGGCATCACAACATGGCTCGACAACTCAAGTATTTTATTCAATAGGCTCCGAGGAGTGAGATATTACAAACATGGGTCTCATGACCCAACATTCAGAGCATACAAGTCAAAGCACAAGCGGAAGCTTAACATGTCTGAGTACAGACATCTACAAATGAAAAAGGCTGAGAAGCCTAACTATCTACTAGATCCTGCCGAGGACACAAGATCGTAGCTGAGGTAACAAGCTAAACATCGAAATCCACGCGGAACTACTATCAAGACTGAAGTCTCTCTGCAAAAACATAAAATAGGCAAACGTTTGTACAAATGTACCCAACAAGACTTACATCAGAACTAACTACATATGCATCATTATCAACAAAGGGGGTGGTGGGGTTTAACTGCAGCAAGCCAGCTTTGACTCGGTGGCTATTCTGAACTACGACTGCAAGTAACTCTTTTGAGGTGGCGCACACGAGTCCACATATTCACCACATCAATACACCACTATGGATCCGTTCCCGTCTCCCTACGAGAACCCCATCCATAGCACTCACGCTTATCTTGCGTATTTTAAGGAATCCACTTTCACTTGTCTATGAACTGTACAGGCAACCCAGAAGTCCTTTACCGCGACACGGCTATTCGAATAGATGATGTTAACCCTGCAGGGGTGTACTTCTTCATACATGTTTCCACCACTTAGCGTCTGCACACGACATGTGCTTGGCAGACTTCAAGCGAAAGTCGATGTGGGTGTAGACCATGACCTACCTAAACACCCAAGTCTCTAGTCCAGGTTTATCGCCTATTCAGGTTCCATCCGCAGGGAGTCTGGCCGAGGTTTCCACATACGGCCCCGAACAATGTGTACAGGGTTCCGCGACACCAAACAGGTGCCCGGCATACCCGACCACGTGCCTACCGCATCACAGCCCACCCCTCCGGTCAGCGCTGCGCACGGCCTCCAGCATACTACAAACACCAGAAACTACTTGCAACTCCGGGACAGAGCATAAGGGTGATTAAGAAGTCGAGCGGGGTCATATTTCAGGGCCCAATGCATGGTAGTAGCTGTTTCATGGATCACAAACACAGAACTCAGTTCCTGAGGACGGCTTCAATGAGACAACCCACCATGTACTCCTACATGGCCTCTCACCGCTACCTTTCCCAAATCATGTTCACACACTTAGCTCACACACTGTAGGACATGTTCACACACCTCTGATTCATCCCCGATGAATCAAACCTGACTCAACTCTAAGCAGTAGCAGGCATGACAAAGAAGCATGAATGAGTAGGCACAATAGGGCTCAAACAACTCCTATTCATGCTAGTGGGTTTCATCTATTTACTTTGGCAATGACAGGTCATGCAGAGGATAAAGGGGTTCAGCTACCGCAGCAAGTAACAGATGAATCGTTGTTGTCCTAATGCAGTAAAAGAGAGCAGGAGCAAGAGAGTAGGAGTGTATCGGAATGAACAAGGGGGTTTTGCTTGCCTGGCACTTCTCAAGATAGTATAGTTCTTCATCGGTGTCATCGAACTCATCGTCGGAACCACATCTATCGAGAGGGAACAAACACCGGCAAACAAGGAAGAACACAATCAATGTAATGCACAATACGATGCATGATCATGACATGGCAATATGATGTGGTTTGAGCTAATGCAACTAGCAGCAGGTTAAATGGAGTTGGTTTGAATCTAAGATTCAAATTCAAACTCCATATATGACATTTTAAATGCCATTAATTCAAATTGTCATATACAGTAGCTTTAGGTTGCTCAAACATGCATGAAAATACCATAAACAAATTATTTGGATTTTTCTGATAATTTTTCATATATAATTTGTTTCATTTGGAGTTACGGTTGATTTTATATGATTTTTAGAATTTTGGATATTTTCCGAAATTTCCTGAATTAAAAATAAATCCAGAAAAGGTTATCTGCGTCAGCATGACGTCGGGTTGACGTCAGCAGGTCAAAGGCGCCAGCCCAGGTCAAACCTGACAGCTGGGACCCACATGTGAGTGTCTAACTAATTAACCTGAGTTAATTAGCTCTAAACTAATACTAACTAGACTAGTTAAGGCCCTGGTCCCATATGTCAGTATTAACAAGGCTAATTATGTTTAATTAGCACTTAGCCTAAATTAGCAGGTGCATGGGCCCACCTGTCAGCGACCCTGGGGAAGTCAAACAGGGTCAACCCCCGGGTCAGTGGGGTCAAACCCACCGGCGACATGACGCCGGCGAGGCCAGACGCGGCGGAGCAGCGCGGGTTTCGCGCTCCGGCGACCAAAACAACGGCGGAAGCGTGCTACGTGCTGCTGGTGGACTCGCGCGTCGAGTGGTGCAGGCGGTGTGTGCGAGGGTGGCCGGAGATGACGCCGGCGTCGAGCCAGGCAGCGGCCGGAGTTCAGGCGCACGGAAACGACGTTAGAAAGCACTGCAGGGGCTCAGAGGGGTGCTACGGCCTCCTGGGGGTGCACTGAGCACGGAGACATGCTCAGTTGTGAGCTTGCGCGGCCGGTAGCGAGAAGCTCTCGGCCGCGATGGGAAATGGAGCTAGGGGACGCGAACGGATGGGGCGAGCATAGGAGAAGCAGCAGAAGCTCACAACGGATCCATCCGAGGCGGAGACGAGGCCCAGGGAGCGTCGAAGGCAGCGCAGGGTAACCGGAGATCTAGGCAGCCGGAGGTTGAAGACGACGACTTGGACGGTGTTCGAGGGCGTCCCGCGGCTCGTGGCTCGTTGTGGAGGCATAGAAGACTGAGGCGGACCTCGTGGAGGTGTTGGGGTGGCGAGGCAATGGCCGTGGCCACGGCAACAGCGAGCGGCGGCGACGGCTGCGCTCGGTGCGTGCGAGGGAGAGAGCCAGGGAAGGGGATGGGGTCGGGGGAGTGAGCGAGGGGGTTCCCAGGGGGGCTGTGTGGCGCTGCAAGAGACGTCCAGGGGGAGGAGGAGGCAGGCAGGGAGGGAGGAGGTGGCCGGCATGTGGCCACGCGCGCCGGGCACGCGCCCCTGCCTATTGGCACGAGGAGGAAGGCGATAGGGAGCCAGGCGATGGTGGGCTGGGCCTAGCTGGGCCGGTCCTGTTGGGCCACCAGGTAAGTGGACCAGGTGAGTTCTGTTTTATTTTTATTTTTCTGTCTTGTTTCCCTTTTCATTTTATTTCGCCACTGTTTTCAAATTCAAAATAATTTCAAACAGTGCCAAAACATTCTGAAATATTTTATGTTACTTCTCCGGACTAATCCAAAAGTACATAAAACATTTCAAAGCATTTGAAAATATATTCATTATATATTATGAATATATCCCCAAATTCAAATAGATTATTGATTTAAATTCAGAGACCAAATAATTTCTTAAAAATGTTCCAGAATTTTGGTTTGATATATAACTCTTGCCAAAATTCACAAAACTATTTTTAGGGCATTTTGGATTCACAGAATGCAATTTAAAGGGTGCTTGCCCTTCTCTTAATTAGATTTCTGAGGTTTCAACAATCCTCAATTCAAGTTTCAGAAATTTAGACATGATGCAGGAAGCTCTCAAATGCAACTAATACAAGCAAAGTCTAGGGTTGTGACAACTCATCCCCGCTAAACAAGAATCTCGTCCCGAGAATCAAGACGTGAGGTAAGAAGACAAAGGGGACACAAAGCTAACACGATCCTCATGATCCGGATTGCACCTCTTGAAGATGTTAATTCGATCACCATCATTGTCTCGATGTCTTGCTGTGAGAACTTCAACTAACATGACAATGAGAGGATAGGGAAAACTCTAAAAGAATCGATCTTCTTGGAGATGAAGCAACTCAGGATCAACTCACGGAGTAAGACATAGGACATCTCTCGAGCTGGGACACGAAACACACATCCAAAGGGATGGGTGAAACAGATGACGAGGGTTCACTAGGTAGACAACAATTCCACACTTGAGAGGGTGGTGAACGGTTGTCAATGTAGCGAGGAGTTGAGTTGCCATGATACCATAACGAGACATCTTAGAGGAGGTGACTCGTGCAAAAATCCCCTTAAGTGGCAAAAAGAATTATCTTTGATTCAAAGATCATTGAAACTCTTTATACCAGCCTAAGGCAAATCACAATCTATCATTTGAAGGAGTCCGGAAAAATGACATACTTGGTCCAAAATGGATGATGTGGACTACCTTGTTGAAGACAACGCAACGGATGATTTTTGATTATCATCAGGAATGGATGGAACACATGGTAGGATGGCACAATGGTGGTGCAAGCTGGGAACAAAATGCAAATGTCGGAAATGATTCTAGTAACTGGGGAGGAACTCAACAGTAGGGAATAGTTCCATTATTGGAATGGTTATAGCATAACCGGAGAAAACTGGAAGCAATCCCTGTTAGTGCCGGTGATAATCCCTGGTGCTTGTGTGTGCTCTCAAGAACTTGAGCATTTCCATATTCATCAAGGTTTTACCAATATCCGTGTCAAGGATGCTGGTAACACAACATACTGCCATGATGAATACCGGTGGAGGATACAGATGCAAAGGAAGATAACACTTTCTCAGATTTCACCTTAGGGAGGCCAAGGGGACAAAATCTGGATGATCGACTGTGAGACATTTAGCACTCCGCTTCTAATGTTCTCCTTGATGTGCTAGCGTAACTTTGATATCTAGAACATCAAGTAAAAGGTCGGACTTCGGGAGCTCAAGAATCATAAGGAACAACTAGGAGGTAAAACCTACGAAATCCTTATGGGGAGGTAACCAACTTCCTCAACCAAGATACTATAACAATAGGCCTTCCGGCTAGGTGTGTTGGCCACGACATCCACTTTACCGGGTTACAGAGAGACCAATATTTATAATTCTTGGGAAATGTTCCAACCATCATATCTGCCTGAGATTCAGATATGGTTGCTTCCTTTGGATCCTGAGATTCTAGAGGAAGAAAAAACAATCTTTCTCGGATCCACGGCGGCAACTTACATCAAGTGCACGTGAATTAGAGAAAGTCACTTCTTTCATCCAAACGCAGACCTCATGAGCGGAACATGAAGGCAATGCTTACAAAGTTTCCAATACTAACTTAGATGTTCAACATGAATCATGGACAAGGTGAAATTGTTGTCAATGGGCTCAACAACAATCCATCCAGGCTTCCATATAGGTGGAATTCCAAAACTGTGTGAACAAGGCGACAGTATTGGTCAAACCCAAAAGATGTAATCATGTAGGCTCGAGGATCAACCACGAGTAAGACAACATTACGAATATCATTGGTTATGATTTGATTTGACGATAGCCCATACTCAAATCAAGGATTGGATAAGATGATATGTCCACTAACTGATCACGAGGTCAATCGATGGAAATACCATCCTTCTTCAACACACACAAGATATCCCTTAAAATAAACTAAGTTGGCAAGCTTTTATCTTCCAGCTCTCCAAGTTGTTGTTTAGCTTAACCAACTAGCTCGGGGTATCCGACACAGATTCTTGGAGAAGGGGTGGTTCATAGAGAAACTAACTTGATCACGAACTCAACACAGCGGTCAGGTGACAACCTGGTGTTACTTCCGAGAAGACATTCGGAAAATCACAAACCACCGGTATGTTACTAAGCTCGAGAACAATCTTGCTTCTCAGGCAAGACAATATGATCAAAAGAGCGAGGGATTGACACAATCCTAACTCATTGATCGAAGAGTGCACCAGAAATAAGGACTGGGTAGCACGATCAACCTCCGGGTGATGATTCAATAATCAACACGCTAGGAATGAGGTTATTGTATATTTAACTACCAAGCAACGGAGTTGCTAGGAGTATAGATTTCACACATCACGATTCACTTGTCGGCATTCCGGTTGCGACAACATGGAACCGAGGAATGAATAATGATGGCGAGAAGTATCACTACGTCAAGAATTCTTAAGAGGTGGTGCAATTCTCATGACAATCCTGGGCAAACACTCCAAGGTAGAACAGAACAAAAGCTTGGTTGCTTTTTGATATGTGGAATACGACTGCTTTGACCCAATCCTGATATGGATGAGGTACTGGAGTTTGTTTCTCCTAGTCATTCCGGAATGGAATGGCTTGACGGACCATAGGAATAATAGACATTGATGATCACGGATGCACGACTACTCCTAACTACCAACTGATAAACGGAGATCAGAATACAACTAAGGAGGGACAACGCAAAGGAAAGTATCATTTTCTGAGTTGTGGATGCATAGGTTAGTATGTCGAACAAATCTCAACATATTTTTTTCGGATAACCCATGCGGAAAGGTAGAACTGGCAGGGTCACAACATAGAATTGAGAACTCGTCAAGAGCACTCTGGTTGTGATCTTTCGATCAGCGAGGAACTTTTGCCATAAACAGTTCATGATACTTGGAAGAAGGAAATACCACGGACCTCGAGGACTAATGCAAAGGTTGCTAATATCCTAAAGGAACTAGCAAACACTATCAACATGAAGTAGGTGGAGTGAATCTCGGGTTCAAAAACCCAGGAGTAGAATGCCTACTAAATAAATGGCATCAGGGGATGCTTTCGAGAATGATAGCCGGAATCATCACACTGGGAACACAAAGCATGGCTAGATTACTAGGTGATACTCTAGACACCTAGGGTCATAATAATAGTTCCAACATAAATTCTGAGGCAATGAAGTACCACAACACGGCAATTAGTGTGATTAACCTGGCCCAAAGGAACATCAAAACCATAGGGAAACGATTTGCAAGTGCATCAGATTGTTTAGAAACCTGGGATGACTCGGATAGCAAAACGGCTATAAATTCTCAAAAGAATTTGAGTCATGCTACAAAAATGGTGGCATAGCCACTCAGAAGCACAATAACAAGGTTCCGAGACCAACTATGAACACACAGAGGTATTAGAAACTGAACTGGGGCTTAAATCCAACAATCTTACAAGTCTACAAATTAGTAACACGTGATCCTAATAGAAAGAAGAGAAAGCCTAGTTTCTTAACCCCGTAGGAAAGATGGGATGACTCGGATCAGAGGGCATGAGGTATAAGGAGTAAAAAGAGCCTTACGTTCTATCCCACAATGAATTCCCTTATATAACTAAAGAATTTCTAGACCCAACTTCGACAAGTTTGGCTTGGTAATCCTACAGGTAGTCAGGCTCTGATACCAAAGCTGTCAGGACCCCGACTCAATGCCACACCGATCTAGCATGTAACACCTCATATCACTTTGCGGCCTCACGCACGGTATTCCCACGGGTGTCGCCTTTCCAGGCCCGGGACCGTTTGCGCCTTTTGGCACACGTATATGATAGTGTCGCTAGCATCCATATGACAAGGAGCCCGGGCTGACATGGCTAGTCGTGAACCCAAAGTGGCACTATCTTACAAGGATAGGCATACATGACCCAGCAACGAACGTGTCAGTCATCAGCGAGTAAATCCGGGCTGTAGCAGCTGAGCTAGCAGGACTCCGGTAAACCGGGCTGTAGCAGGCTAACAGGACTCCGGTAGACACCGCGTGACATTTCCCCGAAGAGTCAGACACAGGAACGAAGAAGGACACATGTCGGCCAACCTAAGTGTTCTGGAGCAGTAGCAAGCTACCAAGGCTTAGTGGAAGCACTAGGAGACATTTCCCAATAAGAGAGGCTACCAAGGATAAACAACTAGAGAGTCAGATCCCACACATACCAAGCATTTCAATAACATACACACAATATGCTCGATATGTGCAAATATAACATGGCATCATAACATGGCTCTACAACTCAAGTATTTTATTCAATAGGCTCTGAGGAGCGAGATATTACAAACATGGGTCTCATGACCCAACATTCAGAGCATACAAGTCAAAGCACAAGCGGAAGCTTAACATGTCTGAGTACAGACATCTACAAATGAAAAAGGCTAAGAAGCCTGACTATCTACTAGATCCTGCCGAGGACACAAGACCGTAGCTGAGGTAACAAGCTAAACGTCGAAATCCACGTGGAGCTACTATAGAGACTGAAGTCTCTTGCCAAAAACATAAAATAGGCAAATGTGAGTACAAATGTACCCAGCAAGACTTACATCAGAACTAACTACATATGCATCATTATCAACAAAGGGGATGGTGGGGTTTAACTGCAGCAAGCCAGCTTTGACTCGGTGGCTATTCTGAACTACGACTGCAAGTAACTCTTTTGAGGTGGCGCACACGAGTCCACGTATTCACCACATCACTACACCACTATGGATCTGCTCCCATCTCCCTACGAGAACGCCATCCATAGCACTCACGCTTATCTTGCGTATTTTAAAGAATCCACTTTCACTTGTCTATGAACTGTACAGGCAACCCAGAAGTCCTTTACCGCGGACACGGCTATTCAAATAGATGATGTTAACCCTGCAGGGGTGTACTTCTTCATACATGTTTCCACCACTTAGCGTCTGCACATGACATGTGCTCGGCAGACTTCAAGCGAAAGCCGACGTGGGTGTAGACCACGACCTACCTAAACACTCAAGTCTCTAGTCCAGGTTTATCGCCTATTCAGGTTCCATCAGCAGGGAGTCCGGCTGAGGTTTCCACATACGGCCCCGAACGATGTGTACAGGGTTCCGCAACACCAAACGGGCGCCCGGCATACCCGGCCACGTGCCTACCGCATCACAGCCCACCACTCCGGTCAGCGCTGCGCATGGCCTGCAGCATACTACAAACACCAGAAACTACTTGCAACTCCTGGACAGAGGACAAGGGTGATTAAGAAGTCAAGCGGGGTCATATTTCAGGGCGCAATGCATGGTAGTAGCTGTTTCATGGATCACAGACACAGAACTCAGTTCCTGAGAACGGCTTCAATGAGACAACCCACCATGTACTCCTACATGGCCTCTCACCGCTACCTTTACCAAATCATGTTCACACACTTAGCTCACACACAGTAGGACATGTTCACACACCTCTGATTCATGCCCGAAGAATCAGACCTGACTCAACTCTAAGCAGTAGCACGCATGACAAACAAGCATGAATGAGTAGGCACAACAGGGCTCAAACAACTCCTACTCATGCTAGTGGGTTTCATCTATTTACTGTGGCAATGACAGGTCATGCAGAGGATAAAGGGGTTCAGCTACCGCAGCAAGTAACAGATGAATCGTTGTTGTCCTAATGCAGTAAAAGAGAGCAGGAGCGAGAGAGTAGGAGTGTATCGGAATGAACAAGGGGGTTTTGCTTGCCTGGCACTTCTGAAGATAGTATAGTTCTTCATCGGTGTCATCGAACTCATCGTGGGAACCACATCTATCGAGAGGGAACAAACACCGGCAAACAAGGAAGAACATGCAATGCACAATATGATGCATGATCATGACATGGCAATATGCTGTGGTTTGAGCTAATGCAACTAGCAGCAGGTTAAATGGAGTTGGTTTGAATCTAAGATTCAAATTCTTTGGTTGCTCAAACATGCATGAAAATATCGTAAACAGATTCTTTGGATTTTTCTGATAATTTTTCATATATAATTTGTTTCATTTGGAATTACGATTGATTTTATATGATTTTTAGAAGTTTTGGATATTTTCTGAAATTTCCTGAATTAAAAATAAATCCAGAAAAGATTATCTACGTCAGCATGACGTCGGGCTGACGTCAGTAGGTCAAAGGCGCCAGCCCAGGTCAAACCTGACGGCTGGGACCCACATGTCAGTGTCTAACTAATTAACCTGAGTTAATTAGCTCTAAACTAATACTAACTAGACTAGTTAAGGCCCTGGTCCCACATGTCAATATTAACAGGGCTAATTATGTTTAATTAGCACTTAGCCTAAATTAGCAGGGGCATGGGCCCACCTGTCAGTGACCCTGGGAAGTCAAACAGGGTCAACCCCCGGGTCAGTGGGGTCAAACCCACCGGCGACATGACGCCGGCGAGGCCAGATGTGGCGGAGCAGCGCGGGTTTCGCGTCCGGCGACCAAAACGACGGCGGAGGCGTGCTACGTGCTGCTGGTGGACTCGCGCGTCGAGTGGTGCAGGCGGTGTGTGCGGGGGTGGCCGGAGATGACGCCGGCGTCAAGCCAGGCATCAGCCGGAGTTCGAGCGTGCATGGAAACGACGTTAGAAAGCACGGCAGGGGCGCAGAGGGGTGCTACGGCCTCCTGGGGGTGCACTGAGCACGGAGACACGCTCCGTTGTGAGCTTGCGCGGCTGTGGCTACGGCTACGCCATGGCCGGCGGCGAGAAGCTCTCGTCCGCGATGGGAAATGGAGCTAGGGGACGGGAATGGAGGGGCGAGCACAGGAGAAGCAGCAGAAGCTCACAGCGGATCCATCCGAGGCGGAGAAGAGGCCGGGGGAGCGCCGGAGGCAGTGCAGGGTCGCCGGAGATCTGGGCGGCCGGAGGTTGAAGACGACGACTTGGACGGTGTTCGAGGGCGTCCCGTGGCTCGTGGCTCATTGTGGAGGCGTAGAAGACGGAGGCGAACTCGTGGAGGTGTTGGGGAGGCGAGGCAATGGCCGTGGCCACGGCAACAGTGAGCGGCGGCGACGGCTGCGCTCGGTGCGTGCGAGGGAGAGAGCCAGGGAAGGGGATGGGGTCGGGAGAGTGAGCGAGGGGGTTCTAGGGGGCTGTGTGGTGCTGCAAGAGACGTCCAGGGGGAGGAGGAGGCAGCCAGGCAGGGAGGAGGTGGCCGGCATGTGGCCACACGCGCCCCTGCCTACTGGCGCGAGGAGGAAGGCGACAGGGAGCCAGGCGGTGGTGGGCTGGGCCTAGCTGGGCCGGTCCATTTGGGCCACCAGGTAAGTGGACCAGGTGAGTTCTGTTTTTTTATTTTTCTGCCCTGTTTCCCTTTTCACTTTATTTTGCCACTGTTTTCAAATTCAAAATAATTTCAAACAATGCCAAAACATTTTGAAATATTTTATGTTACCTCTCTGGACTAATCCAAAAGTACATAAAGCATTTCAAAGCATTTGAAAATATATTCATTATATATTATGAATATATCCCCAAATTCAAATAGATTATTGATTTAAATTTAGAGTCCAAATAATTCCTTAAAAATGTTCCAGAATTTTGGTTTGATATATAACTCTTGCCAAAATTCACAAACTATTTTTAGGGCATTTTGGATTCACAGAATGCAATTTAAAGGGTGCTTGCCTTTCTTTTAATTAGATTTCTGAGGTTTCAACAATCCTCAATTCAAGTTTCAGAAATTTAGACATGATGCAGGAATCTGTCAAATGCAACTAATACAAGCAAAGTCTAGGGTTGTGACACGAGGGCCCGGTTGGGGTCCTCTGGCTGTGAGGATGGGCTGTGAACATCCCTCATAGCTCTTCGCAGTTCCTGCTATGAATTGACAAGGTAAACATTTGTGCTAAAGAATGCGGGAAAGACTGGAATAAAAGATAGCAGCTCACCCAGCTTGGGGGTTGTACATGGAGAATCCATCTCGTGGCTTGATACGGATGAACTCCTCTTCTTCTCCTTTGTACAAATCGGACAGTATCTTCACCAGAGCGGCGGCGGAGTCCGGACCTTTACGGCCGCAGCGGGTGGCATCGTCTTCTCCATTGAAGTGCCACATGGGTTTCCCCCGATACTGAAGTGGCTGCACTCCCCGCATTATATATATTGACATAACCTCAATTATTATCAATCCTGATTTGGCCAGCGTCTTTATCCTGTCCATCAGGAAAAGGATCTCTCTGTTATCTTCCTCCTGGGGCCTCCGAGGGCGCCATCTTTGGCGTTTCTTCAACGGGGCATTTACAAACTCGGGAAGGCCCTTCCGAATAGGGTCCGTAAGAGGGACGTCCTCCATGTAGAACCATTCCGAAGGCCAGTCCTCAGATGTCTTCTTCGGGGTACCGGACAGGTATCCGGTCCCGGCGATGCGCCATATTTCGGCTCCGCCCACTTGATATACCGACCCCTCCTGAGTGCGGGGTACGAGGCAGAATAGCCTCTTCCACAACTCGAAATGAGCTTCACAACCCAGAAACAGCTCGCAGAAGGCGACGTAGCCTGCGATATGCAGTATGCAGGCTGGGGTAAAGTTATGCAGCTGGAGGCCGTAGAACTCCAGGAGCCCGTGGAGGAAAGGATGGATTGGAAATCCGAGTCCCCTCAGCAAATAGGGGACGAAGCATACCCGCTCCCCCTTGGATGGGTTTGGAGAACTCTCCGCTTGCTCCCCGCCATTATAAGTGGCTAGTCCAGCTCGGACGGGGACCATGTACGCAGGCGGGAGAAACCCCTAGGTCTGCAACTCTACTAGTCGGTTGTGGGGGACAGAACATTTCTGCCAATCGCCTGGACTAGTGCTATGGGAGCGAGAGGAGGACCTGCGACGGTCAGCCATGATGGGATGGTTTCTCCCAGGCGCGTTCTGATGAATACTCGCTGAGGAAGAATGGTGTGATTTGGATCTGAGGATCCCCGTCTCTTTAAATAGACGATTTACTTGCATGGTCAGGGTGGCAAATGTAAAAAAGCCCCAACTTCTCGCATTTGCTCGACAAGTGGAGACTGCCATTATTAAAGCATAGAAGCCGAGGAGTACAACATTAATGGAAACCCAGATATTGCCCGTTACAACAGGTACTCTGGAGAATTTGGTGAAGAACCTGCCTTGCAATGTCGAAGACAATCTGCGTGCCGGACTCATCTTCATTGAAGCCTGGTTCGGGGGCTACTGAGGGAGTCCTGGATTAAGGGGTCCTCGGACAGCCGGACTATATACTTTGGCCGGACTGTTGGACTATGAAGATACAAGATTGAAGACTTCGTCCCGTGTCCGGATAGGACTCTCCTTTGCATGGAAGGAAAGCTTGGCAATTCGGATATGTAGATCTCCTTCTCTGTAACCGACTCTGTGTAACCCTAGCCCCCTCCGATGTCTATATAAACCGGAGGGTTTAGTCCATAGGACAACAACAATCATAATCATAGGCTAGCTTCTAGGGTTTAGCCTCTACGATCTTGTGGTAGATCAACTCTTGTAATACTCATATCATCAAGATCAATCAAGCAGGAAGTAGGGTATTACCTCCGTCGAGAGGGCCCGAACCTAGGTAAACATTGTGTCCCCCACCTCCTGTTACCATTAGCCTTAGACGTACAGTTCGGGACCCACTACCCGAGATCCGCCGGTTTTGACACCGACACTCACCCTCCCACAACTATCATCTACTCGAAGAGACCCTTGGAGCTCCTTCACATGGATATCTTTGGGCCTCCCTCCTTTGATAGTCTTGGGGGTAGAAAGTATTGCTTGGTGATTGTGGACGATTATTCAAGATATACTTGGGTATATTTCTTCAAGAGGAAGAGTGAGACCCAACAAACCTGTTGGGGAACGTAGCAATAATTCAAAATTTTCTACGCATCACCAAGATCAATCTATGGAGAGACTAGAAACGAGAGAGAGGGGAGTGCATCTTCATACCCTTGAAGATCGCGATGCGGAAGCGTTACAAGAACACGGTCGATGGAGTCGTACTCGCAGCGATTCAGATCGCGATCAATTCCGATCTAAGCGCCGAACGGACAGCGCATCCGCGTTCAGCACACGTACAGCCCGGGGATGTCTCCTCCTTCTTGATCCAGCAAGGGGATATGAGAAGTTGAGGTAGAGCTCCGGCAGCACGACGGCGTGGTGGTGGAGCTTGCAGTTCTCCGGCAGGGCTTCGCCAAGCACTACTAAGAAGGAGGTGGAGTTGGAGAGGGGGAGGGCTGCGCCAGGGGAAAGGCTGAAGCTCCCATGCGCCTCCCCACTATATATAGGGGTAGATGGGCTGGTTTCTTGGTCTCCAAGTCCATTGGGGCGTTGGCAAAGGTGGGAGGAAAGAAATCCCATCATTTCCATCCCCACCGATTGTTATCCCCCCTTTTTAGGGATCTTGATCTTATCCCTTTGGGATATGATCTTATTCCTTCTAAGGGGGGATCTTGGTGCGCCTTGACCAGGGGTGTGGGGTCTTGAACCAACTACGCACGTTCACCTGGGTCCCCCATGCAGGTGGGCCCCACTCCGGAACCTTCTAGAACCTTCCCGGTACAATACCGAAAAATCCCGAACATTTTTCGGTGGCCAAAATAGGACTTCCCATATATAAATCTTTACCTCCGGACCATTCCAGAACTCCTCGTGACGTCTGGGATCTCATTCGGGACTCCGAAAAACATTCGGTAAACACATACTATTTCCCATAACAACTCTAGCGTCACCGAACCTTAAGTGTGTAGACCCTATGGGTTCGGGAATCATGCAGACATGACCGAGACATCTCTCCGGCCATTAACCAACAGCGGGATCTAGATACCCATGTTGGCTCCCACATGTTCCACGATGATCTCATCGGAGGAACCACGATGTCGGGGATTCAAGCAATCCCGTATGCAATTCCCTTTGTCAATCGGTACGTTACTTGCCCGAGATTCGATCGTCGGTATCCCAATACCTCGTTCAATCTCGTTACCGGAAAGTCACTTTACTCGTTCCATAATGCATGATCCCGTGACTAACTACTTAGTCACATTGAGCTCATTATGATGATGCATTACCGAGTGGGCCCAGAGATACCTCCCCGTCATACGGAGTGACAAATCCCAGTCTCGATTCGTGCCAACCCAACAGACACTTTCAGAGATACCTGTAGTGCACCTTTATAGCCACCCAGTTACGTTGTGACGTTTGTTACACCCAAAGCATTCCTACGGTATCTGGGAGTTGCACAATCTCATGGTCTGAGGAAATGATACTTGACATTAGAAAAGCTTTTAGCAAATGAACTACACGATCTTGTGCTATGCTTAGGATTGGGTCTTGCCCATCACATCATTCTCCTAATGATGTGATCCCGTTATCAATGACATCCAATGTCCATGGTCAGGAAACCATAACCATCTATTGATCAACGAGATAGTCAACTAGAGGCTCACTAGGGACATGTTGTGGCCTATGTATTCACACATGTATTACGGTTTCCAGTTAATACAATTATAGCATGAACAATAGACAATTATCATGAACAAGGAAATATAATAATAACCATTTTATTATTGCCTCTAGGGCATATTACCAATAGTCTCCCACTTGCACTAGAGTCAATAATCTAGTTCACATCACTATGTGATTGTAATGAATCCAACGCCCATTCGGTTTGATTATATCTCGCTTGTGAGAGAGTTTATTAGTCAACGGGTCTGTATCTTTCAGATCCGTGTGTGATTTACAAATCTCTATGTCATATCCTAGATGCAGCTACCACGCGCTATTTGGAACTATTCAAAATAACTACTCTACTATACGAATCCGGTCTACTACTCTCATAGTCATCCAGATTAGTGTCAAAGTTTGCATCGGCGTAACCCTTTACGACGAACTCTTTTACCACCTCCATAATTGAGAAAATTCCTCAATCCACTAATTACTAAGGATAACCTTGATCGTTGTCCTGTGATCCATTCCTGGATCACACTTGTACCCCTTGACTGACTCATGGCAAGGCACACTTCAGGTGCGGTACACAGCATAGCATATTATGGAGCCTACATTTAAAGCATAGGGGACGACCTTCGTCCTTTCTCTCTCTTCTGCCATGATCAGGTCTTGAGTCTTACTCAATATTCATACCTTACAGCACAGCCAAGAACTCCTTCTTTGCCGATCTATTTTGAACTCCTTCAAAATCTTGTCTCGGTATGTGTTCATTTCAAAGTACTATTAAGCGTTTCGATCTATCCTTATAGATCCTGATGCTCAATGTCCAAGTAGCTTAATCCAGGGTTTTTTATTGAAAAACACCTTTCAAACAACCCTATATGCTTTCCAAAAATTCTACATCATTTCCGATCAACAATATGTCAACAACATATACCCATCACTCCATCAGAAATTCTATAGTGCTCCTACTCACTTCTTTCGAAATACAAGTTTCTCACAAACTTTGTATAAACCCAAAATCTTTGATCATCTCATCAAAGTGTATGTTCCAACTCCGAGATGCTTACTCCAGTCCTTAGAAGGATTGCTGGAGCTTTGCATACTTGTTAGCATCTTATAGGATTGACAAAACCTTCCGGTTGTATCATATACAACCTTTCCTCAAGAAAATCGTCAAGGACACAATGTTTTGACATCCTATGTGCAAGATTTCATAAATAATGCAGTAACTGCTAATATAATTCCAACAGACTCTTAGCATCGCTACGAGTGAGAAAGTCTCATCGTAGTCAACTCCTTGAACTTGTCGGTAAACATCTTTAGCGACAAGTCGAGCTTTCTTAATGGTGACACTTACCATCATTGTCCGTCTTCCTTTTAAAATCCATCTGTACTCAACAGCCTTATGACCATCAAGTAGTTCTTCCAAAGTCTATACTTTGTTTTCATACATGGATCCTCTCTCGGATTTTATGGCCTCAATCCATTCATCGGAATCCGGGCCCACCATCGCTTCTCCATAGCTCGTAGGTTCATTTTTGTCTAGCAACATGACCTCTAAGACAGGATTACGTACCACTCTGAAGTAGTACGCATCCTTGTCGACCTACGAGGTTTGGTAGTGACTTGATCTGAAGTTCCATGATCTCTATCATCAGCTTCCACTTCAATTGGTGTAGGTGCCATAGGAACAACTTCCTGTGCCCTGCTACACACTAGTTGAAGTGACGGTTCAATAACCTCATCAAGTCTCCACCATCCTCCCACTCAATTCCTTCGAGAGAAACTTTTCCTCGAGAAAGGACTCGTTTCCAGCAATTTTGCTTCCGGATCTGAAATAGGAGGTATACCCAACTGTTTTGGGGTGTCCTATGAAGATGCATTTTTCCGCTTTGGGTTCGAGCTTATCAGGCAAAACTTTTCACATAAGCATCGCATCCCCAAACTTTTGAGAAACGACAACTTAGGTTCCTCTAAACCATAGTTCATACGGTGTCATCTCAATGGAATTACATGGTGCCCTATTAAAGTGAATGCGGTTATCTCTAATGCCTAACCCATAAACGATAGTGGTAATTCGATAAGAGACATCATTATGCACCATATCCAATAGGGTGCAGTTATGATGTCCGGGCACACCATCACACTATGGTGTTCCAGGCGGTATTAGTCGTGAAACAATTTCCACAATGTCTTAATTGTGTACCAAACTCGTAACTCAGATATTTATCTCTATGATCATATCATAGACATTTTATCCTCTTGTCACGACGATCTTCAACTTCACTCTGAAATTACATGAACCTTTCAATAATTCAAACTCGTGTTTCATCAAGTAAATATACTAAGCATCTACTCAAATCATCTGTGAAGTAAGAACATAACGATATCCACTGTGTGCCTCAGCACTCATTGGACTGCACACATCAAAATGTATTACTTCCAACAAGTTGCTTTCTTGTTCCATCTTACTGAAACCGAGGCTTTTCAGTCATCTTGCCCATGTGGTATGATTTGCATGTCTCAAGTGATTCAAAATCAAGTGAGTCCAAACAATCCATCTGCATGGAGTTTCTTCATGCGTATACACCAATAGACATGGTTCGCATGTCTCAATCTTTTCAAAACGAGTGAGTCCAAAGATCCATCAACATGGAGCTTCTTCATGCATTTTATACCAATATGACTCAAATGGCAGTGCCACAAGTATGTGGTACTATCATCACTATCTTATATCTTTTGGCATGAACATGTGTATCACTACGACCGAGATTCAATAGACCATTCATTTTAGGTGCAAGACCATTGAAGGTATTATTCAAATAAACAGAGTAACCATTATTCTCCTTAAATGAATAACCGTATTGCGATAAACATAATCCAATCATGTCTATGCTCAACGCAAGCACCAAATAACAATTATTTAGGTTTAACACCAATCTCGATGGTAGAAGGAGTATGCGATGCTTGATCACATCAAGCTTGGAAACACTTCCAACACATATCGTCATCTCACCTTCAGCTAGTCTCCGTTTATTCCGCAGCTTTTATTTCGAGTTACCAACACTTAGCAACCAAACCGGTATCTAATACCCTGGTGCTACTAGGAGTACTAGTAAAGTACACATTAATATAATGTATATCCAATATACTTCTATCGACCTTGCCAGCCTTCTCATCTACCAAGTATCTAGGGTAGTCCTGCTTCAGTGACCGTTCCCCTTATTACAGAAGCACTTAGTCTCGGGTTTGGTTTCAACCTTGGGTTTCTTCACTAGAGCAGCAACTGATTTGCCATTTCATGAAGTATCCCTTCTTGCCCTTGCCCCTCTTGAAACTAGTGGTTTCACTAACCATCAACAATTGATGCTCCTTCTTTATTTCTACTTTCACGGCGTCAAACATCGTGAATATTTCAAGGATCATCATATCTATCCCTGATATGTTATAGTTCATCAAGAAGCTCTAGCAGCTTGGTGGCAATGACTTTGGAGAAACATCACTATCTCATCTGGAAGATTAACTCCCACTCCATTCAAGTGATTGTTGTACTCAGATAATCTGAGCACAAGCTCAACGATTGAGCTTTTCTCCCTTAGTTTGCAGGCTAAGAAACTCGTCGGAGGTCTTATACCTCTTGACATGGGCACGAGCCTGAAATCCCAATTTCACCCCTCGAAACATCTCATATGTTCCGCGACGTTTTGAAATCGTCTTCGGTGCCTTAATTCTAAACCGTTTAACATTACTGAACTATCACGTAGTTATCAAAACATGCATGTCAGATGTTCGCAACATCCACAGACGACGTTCGAGGTTCAGCACACCAAGCGGTGCATTAAGGACATAAGCCTTCTACGCAGTAATGAGGACAATCCTCAGTTTACGGACCCAGTCCGCATAATTGCTACAATCAACTTTCAACTAAGTTTTCTCTAGGAACATATCTAAAACAGTAGAACTAAAGCGCGAGCTACGACATAATTTGCAAAAAACCTTTTAACTATGTTCAGGATAATTAAGTTCATCTTATGAACTCCCACTCAGATAGACATCCCTCTAGTCATCTAAGTGATACATGATCCGAGTCAACTAGGCCGTGTCCGATCATCACGTGAGACGGACTAGTCATCATCGGTGAACATCTTCATGTTGGTCGCATCTGCTATACAACTCATGTTCGACCTTTTCGGTCTCTTGTGTTCCGAGGCCATGTCTGTACATGCTAGGCTCGTCAAGTCAACCTAAGTGTTTTGCATGTGTAAATTTGGCTTACACCCGTTGTATGTGAATGTTAGAATCTATCGCACCCGATCATCACGTGGTGCTTTGAAACAACGAACCTTCGCAACGGTGCACAGTTAGGGGGAACACTTTCTTCAAATTTTATGAGGGATCATCTTATTTATGCTACCGTCGTTCTAAGCAAATAAGATGCAAAAACATGATAAACATCTCATGCAATCAAATAGTGACATGATATGGCCAATATCATTTTGCTCCTTTTGATCTCCATCTTCGGGGCGCCATGATCATCATCGTCACCGGCATGACACCATGATCTCCATCATCATGATCTCCATCATCGTGTCTTCATGAACTTGTCTCGCCAACTATTACTTCTACTACTATGGCTAACGGTTTAGCAATAAAGTAAAGTAATTACATGGCGTTATTCAATGACACGCAGGTCATACAATAAATTAAGACAACTCCTATGGCTCCTGCCGGTTGTCATACTCATCGACATGCAAGTCGTGATTCCTATTACAAGAACATGATCAATCTCATACATCACATATATTTCATTCATCAGATCCTTTGGCCATATCACATCACACGGCATATGCTGCAAAAACAAGTTAGACGTCCTCTAATTGTTGTTGCAATTTTTTTTACGTGGCTGCTATAGGTTTCTAGCAAGAACATTTCTTACCTACGTCAAAACCACCACGTGATATGCCAATTGCTATTTACCCTTCATAAGGACCCTTCTCATCGAATCTGATCCGACTAAAGTGGGAGAGACAGACACCCGCTAGCCACCTTATGCAACTAGTGCATGTCGGTCGGTGGAACCTGTCTCACGTAAGCGTACGTGTAAGGTCGGTCCGGGCCGCTTCATCCCACGATGCCGCCGAATCAATATAAGACTAGTAGTGGCAAATAAATTGACAAAATCGACGCCCACAACAACTTGTGGTCTACTCGTGCATAGAAACTACGCATAGACCTAGCTCATGATGCCACTGTTGGGGAACGTAGCAATAATTCAATATTTTCTACGCATCACCAAGATCAATCTATGGAGAGACTAGCAACGAGAGAGAGGGGAGTGCATCTTCATACCCTTGAAGATCGCGATGCGGAAGCGTTACAAGAACGCGGTCGGTGGAGTCGTACTCGCAGCGATTCAGATCGCGATCAATTCCGATCTAATCGCCGAACGGACGGTGCCTCTGCGTTCAGCACACGTACAGCCCGGGGACGTCTCCTCCTTCTTGATCCAGCAAGGTGAGAGGAGAATTTGAGGGAGAGCTCCGGCAGCACGATGGCATGGTGGTGGAGCTTGAAGTTCTCCGGCAGGGCTTCGCCAAGCACTACTAAGGAGGAGGTGGAGTTGGAGAGGGGGAGGGCTGCGCCAGGGGCAAGGCTGAAGCTCCCATGCGCCTCCACACTATATATAGGGGTGGAGGGAGCTCGTTTCTTGCCCTCCAAGTCCATTGGGGCGTTGGCAAAGGTGGGAGGAAAGAAATCCCATCATTTCCTTCCCCACCGATTGTTATCCCCCCTTTTTAGGGATCTTGATCTTATCCCTTCGGGATATGATCTTATTCCTTCTAAGGGGGGATCTTGGTGTGCCTTGACCAGGGGTGTGGGGTCTTGCCCCCACTACCCACGTTCACGTGGGTCCCCCATGCATGTGGGCCCCACTCCGGAACCTTCTAGAACCTTCCCGGTACAATACCGAAAAATCCCGAACATTTTCCGGTGGCCAAAATAGGACTTCCCATATATAAATCTTTACCTACGGACCATTCCGGAACTCCTCGTGACGTACGGGATCTCATCCGGGACTCCGAACAACATTCGGTAAACACATACTATTTCCCATAACAACTCTAGCGTCACCGAACCTTAAGTGTGTAGACCCTATGGGTTCGGGAATCATGCAGACATGACCGAGACATCTCTCTGGCCATTAACCAACAGCGGGATTTGGATACCCATGTTGGCTCCCACATGTTCCATGATGATCTCATCGGAGGAACCACGATGTCGGGGATTCAAGCAATCCCGTATGCAATTCCCTTTGTCAATCGGTACATTACTTGCCCGAGATTCGATCGTCGGTATCCCAGTACCTCGTTCAATCTCGTTACTGGCAAGTCACTTTACTCCTTCCATAATGCATGATCCCGTGACTAACTACTTAGCCACATTGAGCTCATTATGATGATGCATTACCAAGTGGGCCCAAAGATACCTCTCCGTCATACGGAGTGACAAATCCCAGTCTCGATTCGTGCCAACCCAACAGACACTTTCGGAGATACCTGTAGTGCACCTTTATAGCCACCCAGTTACGTTGTGACGTTTGGTACACCCAAAGCATTCCTATGGTATCCGGGAGTTGCACAATCTCATGGTCTAAGGAAATGATACTTGACATTAGAAAAGCTTTTAGCAAATGAACTACACGATCTTGTGCTATGCTTAGGATTGGGTCTTGTCCATCACATCATTCTCCTAATGATGTGATCCCGTTATCAATGACATCCAATGTCCATGGTCAGGAAACCATAACCATCTATTGATCAACGAGATAGTCAACTAGAGGCTCACTAGGGACATGTTGTGGCCTATGTATTCACACGTGTATTACGGTTTCTAGTTAATACAATTATAGCATGAACAATAGACAATTATCATGAACAAGGAAATATAATAATAACCATTTTATTATTGCCTCTAGGGCATATTACCAACAAAACCGTCATCGACTTTGCAAATGAAGCTCAACGTCAACACGATGCAAAGATCTTGACAATAAGAAGTGACAACGGCACCGATTTCAAGAACTACACCTTGGATGAGTTTCTTAGTGATGATGGGACCAAGCATCAATACTCTGCACCTTACACCCCTCACCAAAATGGTGTCGCGGAGACGAAGAACCGGACGTTGATGGATGCGGCAAGGACCATGATGGCGGAGTTCAAGTCTCCTGACAACTTTTGGGCCGAAGCCCTCAACACCGCATGTCATGCCTCCAATCGGCTCTATCTCCGCAAAGGCTTGAACAAGACTCCCTATGAAATACTCATCGGTAACAAGCCAACCTCAAGTACTTCCGGTTGTTCGGGTGTAAGTGTTTCATTCTCAATAAAGGTGTTCGTTTGTCTAAATTTGAGGCTAGAGATCATGAGGGCATATTTGTTGGTTGTGCTAAAAACTCTCATGCTTACCGTGTCCTCAACAAGTCCATGGGACTCATTGAGGAGAGTGTAACGTGGAGTTTGACGAGAATAATGGCTCCCAAGTGGAGCAAAGTGGTACTCGTGATGTAGATGATGAAATTCCTCCCCAAGCCATAAGAAGAATGGATGTTGGTCATATCCTACCCATTGAGGAACCCCTTGTGGCCGAAGGAGAAGGACAATGCTCCACTCAAGTGGAGCCATCACCGACCCAAGACCCACACGCTTCCGAAGAACAAAGTGAAGGCCCTCAACCACGTGAACAAGATCAAGGGCAAGATCAACCTCAAGATGTTGGTGAACCACCAAGTGATGCCCAAGGTCAAGTTCTTCCTTTCGAGCAAGTTCAAGATCAAGAGCAAACTCAAGATCAAGAACAAGCTCAAGACGACGCTCAAGATAATCAAGTTACCCCTCCTCTTTTCACACCCGAGGAGAAATTAGAGCGTCGTGCCGCGAAGATCGCTTCCAAGCTCACAACCAAAGGTCATCTCATGGAGAATGTGGTTGGAGGCCTAAGAAAGGGGGTAAGCACTCGTAGACAATTAGCAAACTATTGTGAACATCACGCGTTTGTTTCTTGTGTCAAACTCCAAAAGGTCTATGAGGCGCTCGAGGATCCGGATTGGCTCAATGCCATGCATGAAGAACTCAACAACTTCGAGCACAACCAAGTGTGGAAATTAGTGCCAAGGCCAACCGGGAATCATAATATCATTGGAACCAAGTGGATATTCAAGAACAAGAAAGATGCTCATGGAATCATTGTTCGCAACAAGGCTCGTTTGGTGGCACAAGGCTACTCCCAAGTCGAGGGTATCGACTACGGTGAAACCTTTGCTCCCATTGCTCGCCTTGAATCTATTCGTTTGTTGATTGCTTATGCTTCTCATCATAATTTCAAGTTGCAACAAATGGATGTGAAGAGTGCTTTTCTTAATCGTCCCATTAATGAGTTGGTGTATGTCAAACAACCCCCGGGGTTCGAGGATCCCTATTTCCCCGATCATGTGTACTGATACGTCTCCAACGTATCTACTTTTCCAAACACTTTTGCCCTTGTTTTGGACTCTAACTTGCATGATTTGAATGAAACTAACCCGGACAGACGCTGCTTTCAGCAGAACTGCCATTATGTTGTTTTATGTGTAGAATACAAAAGTTCTCGGAATGTCCTGAAAATCCACGGAGGCACTTTTTGGAAAATATAAAAAATACTGGCAAAAGAATCAAGACCAGGGGGGCCACACCCTGTCCACGAGGGTGGGGGGGCGCGCCCACCCCCCTGGGCGCGCCCCCCTGTCTTGTGGGCCCCCTGAGGCTCTGCCAACCTCAACTCCAACTCCATATATTCCGTCTCGCGGAGAAAAAAATCAGAGAGAAAGTTTCATCGCGTTTTACGATATGGAGCCGCCGCCAAGCCCTAACCTCTCTCAGGAGGGCTGATCTAGAGTCCGTTCAGGGCTCTGGAGAGGGGGATTCGTCGCTGTCGTCATCATCAACCATCCTCCATCACCAATTTCATGATGCTCACCGCCGTGCATGAGTAATTCCATCGTAGGCTTGCTGGACGGTGATGGGTTGGATGAGATTTACCATGTAATCAAGTTAGTTTTGTTAGGGTTTGATCCCTAATATCCACTATGTTCTGAGATTGATGTTGCTATGACTTTGCTATGCTTAATGCTTGTCACTAGGGCCCAAGTGCCATGATTTCAGATCTAGACCTATTATGTTTTCATGAATATATGTGTGTTCTTGATCCTATCTTGCAAGTCTATAGTCACCTATTATGTGTTATGATCCGACAACCCCGAAGTGACAATAATCGGGATACTTCTCGGTGATGACCGTAGTTTGAGGAGTTCATGTATTCACCATGTGTTAATGCTTTGTTCTGGTTCTCTATTAAAAGGAGGCCTTAATATCGCTTAGTTTCTGCTAGGACCCCGCTGCCACGGGAGGGTAGGACAAAAGATGTCATGCAAGTTCTTTTCCATAAGCACATATGACTATATTCGGAATACATGCCTACATTACATTAATGAACAGGAGCTAGTTCTGTGTCACCCTATGTTATAGCTATTACATGAGGAATCGCATCCGACATAATTATCCATCACTGATCCATTGCCTACGAGCTTTTCACATCTTGTGTTTCGCTTATTTACTTTTCCGTTGCTATTGTTACAATCACTACAAAACCCAAAAATATTACCTTTGCTGTCGTTACCTTTATTATCATACTACTGTGCTACTAAATACTTTGCTGCAGATACTAAATTATCCAGGTGTGGTTGAATTGACAACTCAACTGCTAATACTCAATAATATTCTTTGGCTCCCCTTGTGTCGAATCAATAAATTTGGGTTGAATACTTTACCCTTGAAAGCTGTTGCGATCCCCTACACTTGTGGGTTATCATGTAACAACTCAACAAGGCACTCTATGGCCTTAAACAAGCCTCACGTGTGTGGTATGAGCATCTTACTGAGTTGTTACAAGATCGTCGGTTCGAAATTGGGAAAATCGACCCCACTCTTTTTACTAAGAAGGTCAAAGGGGAGTTGTTTGTGTGCCAACTATATGTTGATGATATTATCTTTGGTTCCCCTAACAAAGCTTTCAATGAGGAATTTGCCGCTCTCATGACCCCAAAGTTCAAGATGTCCATGATGGGAGAGTTGAAGTTCTTCCTTGGATTCGAAATCAAACAAAGAAGAGAAGGAACTTTCATCAACCAAGCCAAATACGCTCAAGACATGCTCAAGAGATTCAAGCTAAGTGATGGCAAGCCGACCTCCACTCCAATGCCCGTCAAATGCCAACTTGGCATTGATCCCAATGGTAAAGCGGTGGATCAAAAGGTATATCTCTCTGTGATAGGATCCTTTCTTTACCTTTGTGCATCTAGACCGGATATCATGTTGAGTGTGGGAATTTGTGCATGATTTCAAGCCGCACCTAAGGAAAGCCACTTTGTGGCGGTCAAGCGAATCTTTCAATATTTGTCTCATACCCCAAATTTTGGCCTATGGTACCCAAGAGGAGCCAACTTTGATCTTTTGGGCTATACAGATTCAGATTGGGCGGGAGACAAAGTGGATAGGAAGTCCACCTTCGGAGGGTCCCAATTGCTTGGTTACTCCTTAGTGAGTTGGTCTTTTAAGAAGCAAAGTTGTGTATCTCTCTCGTCCACCGAAGCGTAGTATTTGGCTGCCGGTAGTTGTTGTGCTCAACTTCTATGGATGAGGCAAACTTTGAAGGATTACGGTGTCACTTGTGACGAAGTGCCTCTTTGGCGTGACAATGAAAGTGCCATCAAGATCTCTCTCAACCCGGTGCAACACTTCAAGACGAAGCATATTGAGATTCGGTATCACTTCATCCGGGATCACATTGGGCGATGGGAGATCAAGCTCAAGTATGTGAACACTCATGATAACCATGCAAATATTTTCACGAAGCCCTTAGATGAAGCAAGATTTCACGAGTTGAGGCATGAGCTACATATCATTGATTTGAGCAATGTGGCTTGAACTCTTGCACACCCCACCACACTCTTAATGATGTCTTGTTTAGGTGTAGGCATGGACATAGGGGGAGAGTTGTTCTCTCAATGAACTCTCCCTCCCCCCCCCCCCATTATGCATAAATTGATCGAGTCTTTCACATTAGCCATTTTTTATGGTACTTGTGCTTCAAAGACGAATTATGGTCATGGGCCAAAGGATAATTCTTCATGGTGCCATACCATTTTCTCAAATATAGGTGGCCTCGGCCACCACCCTCTCTTCTCGAGAGTTTGTCTGTGTGTTGTTTCTTGTTGCTTGTGCTTCTCTCTTTTGAGTGGTTGTGTTTTGGTGTGGTCGTGTTCGGGTTTGTCTTGGCTTGTATTGTGTCTTTTGTGTTCTTTTTCTCTCGCGAGTCATGCGTAAGCCATCTTTTCACCTTATTCCCGCTTTGGGGCATCTGAGCGGTACTACCGCGGTGGCAGAGCGGTACTACCACTTATAAGCGGTACTACCGCCCTGCCGACACAGTACTACCGTGGAGCGGTACGGCTGGGCATGTTGTGCTTCAGATCTGCACCAAAGCGGTACTACCGCGCCTTGTGTGGTACTACCACTTAGGGCTAGCTGTGTGGGGTATGTATCGGGCAGGGGGAGTTTCCAATCCCCCATACCCGTTCAGGTTGCCCCATCTCCTCGTCCTATCCTCTCTCAGGTGACTCCCCAAGCACCGGAGGTCTGCCGCCGGGCAGCCAGATACAGGCCATCTCCCTCAATTCCACCCGGTGGGATCCTTCCCCGCCCTCTCCTCTTGCCATGGATGCCGGTATTGCCTCTGTTCTTCTCTCCCTTGGTTCTCTTTCTAGGTTTTGGGCTATACTCGTGGCATCCCTCGATTGAGTTGTTGAATCGAGGCTTAGGAAGGACTTGGGAGACTGCTAGACTAGGTTGTTTGATGATTAGGTATAGAAATATGGTCTTTTGCATCTCCGGTAGTACTTGGGAGACTGCTAGACTAGCCCGCTGACAACCGCTCCATAGCGATACTACCGCTTATAAGCGGTACTACCGCTCTGGTGCGCGGTACTACCGCCCTGAGATGCCAATGCCCATGTTTCTCTACCTAATTCTCATCTTTGGTGTTTGTCTTTCCTTGGCTTATGCTCTCTTGCTCTTGTCGTTCTTGTGTGTGTGTGTGTGTGTGTGTGTGTTTTAAGGTGGTAGTAGCTCCGGGCATCAGGCTTGCCGCAAGAATCGAGACCGTGCAACAGGTTCCAAGCGTTATCGCTTGTCGGATGTTCCAGAGTCTGCTGCTGGTGGTGATGCGGGTGTCTCGTCAGAGCCGCCCAAACGCAAGGCCAAGGTACCTACGTAGAAGACCTCCGCTGGGCGCAAGAGTGCTAATCAGATGTCTGCAATGGAGTTCTGTACCAAGAGGAAGCACAATCCCTATCATGTGGACCAGGAGCCTGCTCTTCAGAGGCGTCCGTTCTGGAACAGGTTTCAGCAGTCCATCTATTGCGATGTCTTGAAGCAAGAGAAGAATTTGTTTGTGAAGGTCAAGTCTGTCGATCTCTCGCACATGGAGAAGGACCTGCCATACTTTGGGAATGCTCTGCAGAGGTGTGAGGAGTTGGACATCAAGAGGATCATTACCTTCAACAAAGACTTTGATGCCGAGCTCGTGGCCTAGTTCTTTGCCACCGTTCACTTTGGGCATGATCAGGCCCGTACTCTGACTTGGATGACCAATGGTCGTCTTCTATCCGCACCATGGAAGGACTTCATGGTCAGCTTATCATACAATGATGAGGGTGCCCAGATCCCACTTGGGTTTCGCCCTCATAAGGAGATTGCCGCTACTCATAAGGAGAAGCTTTGGCCCTATTCTACCAGGAAAGTGTGTGAGACTGGGAAGGTTACTTATGAGCTCTGGACCTTTCTCGACATCATGCATCGGATCTTCTAGAACACCCTATTTCCTCGGATTGGCAACTTGGATCAGGTGCACTCTTACCTAGTTGACATGCTTCTATTCTGTCAAGAAGCGCAGGGCTCTCAGCAGGTGCTGGATGTGTCACATGTGATGTGGTATGAGCTTCACTCTGCTGTCATGGAGCACAAGTGCATCATTTATGGACCCTATCTATGCAGCTTATCGAGGACATATGGGCAGCCAAGTTTCCAGATGAGGAGCTTGTCACAGACAACATGGTTTCTCATGACACTATCGAGCTGCGTCAGAAGGAGAAGTGGAGTACGTCTACTCCGGCACCTCCAGTGCAGGAGACTGTCTTATTTGATGAAGATGGTGAGGATGATGATGGGCCATAGTATGTGCCCCCATCTGAGGAGCCCTCTTGGGCGAAGAAACTCAAGGAGAAGATGAAGCGTCTATTTTGCTTTCAGGCCAAGGGCCAGTACAAGGCTCACAAGGAGGCCAAGATGGCTCGTCGTCGTGACAAGGCCATTATGAGACAGGTTGGCCTTGAGGTTGCAGATGGCTCTGAGGAGCGGATCACTGATGAGGATTCTTGGATCATAGTGCACTTCCCGTGGTCTGACACTGAGGAGGACAACAGAGTTCACGCTTCTCCCCGTGCTGCAGAGGTCTCTGAGGAGGAGGAGGAGCATGACTGGTGATGCCATGGAGATCTACTACCATCGTGTGTCGTGTCGTCCCTTTCCCTTTGGTGTCTTGCTGCCAAAGGGGGAGAGTTAGGGATTTGCTTTGGGTTTTGTGTTTGCGTGTTCGTGTTCGTTGTATTCGTTCGTTTTCGTTCGCTTTCGTTCGGCTGTGAGTGATACCATATGGTGTAAGACATATGTGAACTACCCTATCTTATCTACTTTAGTCTCAAGTACTCTATTATCATGTGACATGCTTCTTTACCGCCACTTATATTATTGCTCTCATGCTTGTCCTTGCTTAGATGTACTTGTTGTTATTCTTATATGCAAGGATGTTCCCTGTCTACAAAATATAGGGGAAGTTTGTTCCTAAAGATGTGCACATAGCCTTTCATGCTAATTTCCTTGGTGCACACCTCTAGGGGGAGCCCATCTATATTTTGTTGGGAGTGGGTTTGCTTAATTTCCAGTAACTATTTTGTGCAAATCCCGTGTTGTCATCAATCCACCAAAAAGGGGGAGATTGTCAGGGCATTATTTTCCCCAGTTGTTTTGGTGATTGATGACAATACATTTGCGGACTAATCGTGTGCATTAAGCTTTTCAGGTTATCTAATATAAGAGCACTATGTGATTGTTACCCCTCGAGGACTTCACTTTAGACGGATTATTTTCCTTCGTTTCTTTTCGGTGGAATTGAGTCATAGGGATAACCATACTATCAAGAGGGGATCTGTTTCGGAAGAGTATGGGTGGAATCATCATGTTCACATTCTCCTTGCACCCTCGCTTTCTTCCTGCTTCTTTGGAGTTTCCATGATGTGCAAAACAAGGGGTGCTTTGTGCTAAGCAGTAGTACCGCGGTAAGGGCAATAGTACCGCTTGTTAGTGTCGCTGGTACTATCGCCCCTGTTGTGGTCTCGATTTTTCGTGTCGAGTTTCCATAAAGGACTACGTAGGGGAGCGGTAGTAGGGACGGCAATAGGGCACGGTAGTACGCTTATCAGCGGTAGTACCGCTCCTACATCCGCTCCAACTGCCGCTCAGTTCGCTGCCCTCCCCTGTTTTCCAGCGGCTGTAGGAAGCGGCAGTACCACCTATCGGCGGGAGTACCGCCCTAGTGCGTGTACTTCTTCTCCCTCAGCCCTGGTTGGCCTATGTCTGCTTGCCATAGCGGTAGTACCGCTGTGGCAGCGGTACTACCGCTCCAGCAACGGTAGTACCGCCCAGGTGCGGGTGCGGGCTGCGGGTTGCTAGCCAATCAAACTTGTTGATTTTCTAGGGATTGGTTGAGAAGGCCCCGATCTACACTTCCACCAAGAGAAATTTGATTCCCCCCACTAATCCCTTGGGGATCTTGTTACTCTTGGGTGTTTGAGCACCCTAGACGGTTGAGGTCACCGCGGATCCATATTCCATTGTGGTGAAGCTTCATGGTGGTGTTGGGAGCCTCCAATTAAGTTGTGGAGATTTCCCCAACCTTGTTTGTAAAGGTTCGGTCGCCGCCTCCAAGGGCACCAATAGTGGAATCACGGCATCTCGCATTGTGTGAGGGCGTGAGGAGAATACGGTGGCCCTAGTGGCTTCTTGGGGAGCATTGTGCCTCCACATCGCTCCAACAGAGACGTACTTCCCCTCAAAGGGAAGGAACTTCGGTAACACATCCTCGTCTTCATCGGCTCCACTCTTGGTTATCTTGTACCTTTACTTGTGCAAGCTTATATTGTATTGCATCTCTTGCTTGCTTGTGTGCTTGTTGTTGTTGCATCATATAGGTTGCTCACCTAGTTGCATATCTAGACAACCTACTTTGATGCAAATTTTAAATTGGTAAAGAAAAGCTAAAAATTGTTAGTTGCCTATTCACCCCCCCTAGTCAACTATATCAATCCTTTTAGGCGCCATCGCAGCATCGCCGCTACCATCGTAGCCGATACACCAATGGAGCATCCATTGCAGCACGGTCATGTCCAGGAAGCACACCGTTGTCGCGGCCCATCGAGCATCGCAACACCGCCGTGTCGTGGAAGCATGTTGTCATCATGGTCATCGAGCGTCGCAACACCGTCCAGCCATCGAGCGTCGCATCACCGTCGTGTGATGGAAGCAACCGGGCCATCGTCGCAGCTCCAGCGTCCCCCGCAACATCGGCTCACGACAGCAACTCGCAACAACGCTGTCCATCAAAGCAGCTCGGTCGATCTCGCAGCATCGCCACCCATTGTACCAACTCCGACGGCCTTGCGGCAAGTAGCTCACAGCAGCGCCGTCCGTCGTACCAACCCCGGTGACCTCATAGCAGCTCACAACATCACTAAACGGCCTTGCAGTAGCGGCTCACAACATCACTAAATGGCCTCGCAGCAGCGGGCATCTGGTCGATGTTTTACGGCCCTTGCAGCATTACGTCTCAAGGCTTGCAGGTGCGGTGGCCGGTCTTTATAGCGCCAGCGTCTCGTCTTGAGACCGAGATGCCCACCACTTGCAACGTGGCCAGTCATCAAATCACACACAGTGTGTCTCATGCTCAATACATCCCACGATTCCCCTACCCGCGCCTCCCCCTCACAACATCTGGTCACCACTCGCAACATGGATCACAACATCAGTGACGCTTCCATAGCATGGCTCACAATGCTTGCTCATAGTGTGCCTCGCGACACGACGATAGTCCCTGTAGCATGGCAACTCCGATCGCAACATCACCTCGCAGCACCGACGTCACTCCCGTAGCATGGACATGCCCCTTGTAGCATTGGCTTCAGCATGCCTTGTAGTATGGTGGTGCTCCCACGACACTGGCTTTCAACATGTTTCACAACATGACGGTGGCTACTCGCAATACCAGGTAATAGTACATCGGCGTCCTCGCAACATCGGGTACAAGCACGGTGGCGTCCTCGCAATACTAGCTTGCAGTGGCGCGGTCGCTCGTTGCAACATTTCTCATAGCAACTCCGATGACCTTGCAACAACAGCTGATGTTGCCTTGTAACATTCACTCGGATTGCCTCGCAGCACCGCAACTAGAGCAACATCATTGGCCGCCATCACAACATCGCTAAGAGTAGCGGCCATCAACCTTTGGAGAAGCGGGCACCAAACAACCTTTCTTGATGCAGAAAACAAAGGCAAGGGTCGGCCATAGAAACATGTGAAAATGGAGTTTTCAATGAAGATAAAATTAAGATGGGAGAGCGGTGGGCGGGCCCCACATGAAACATAATCATTTGGCCGCTAAATATTAGTTCCTATTTGGCTGCTAAACACTATCCATTGGTGCGAGCCTAAATTGGTCTATCGGTCTAAATATTTTAAATTAAAAGTACTCCCTCTGTCCGAAAATACTTGTCATCGAAATGGATAAAAGGAGATGTATCTAGAACTAAAATACGTCTAGATACATCCCCTTTTATCCATTTTGATGACAAGTATTTTCGGATGGAGGGAGTAGACACGATTTGACCACTAAATACCTGTTCTTATTTATGCCTTAATTTGTAGAGTTAAGGGAGTAACAACGGTACTCCCATTTTGTCGTAATTACAGCGAGTAGCTATCAGCTTGCACACAATTAGTACTTACAATAGTTTACAGTATCATGGGTGCGCTGAAAAGTCAAAACAAGCTGAGCACACACCCCGTGTGAACGCTCGCAGCGTGCGCACAAGGAATCGCAGTCAAGCGTTCATCGGACGGCGTAGCGCGCGACAGATGCTTCGCGTTAAAATCAGTCGGCTGTTTTCAAGCGTTTTCCATAATCAAATTTATTCAATCTGATTTTGGCAATCTATTTCTTTTTTATGATGTTGAAGGTATGGTTTGCCCTTCTTACAGCAGGCCAAGTGGATCAGTTCACTTTGGTGTTGGATGGGTGGTGCTCGAGGCGTGTGGTAATTTCAAGAACATCTTGAGTTGAATTTCCAATGTACACACATGCATCATCCAGTTCTGTAACTTGTTTATACAATTTTGTCAACTGCTCATCTCCTAATTAAAACTGCAAACCGAGGATAAAAGAATAATAATTATAGGAGTTCACATTTAACAGTTTTGAGCATAGAGATGGGGTCCCCAAATCCGGGCCTGAAGGACTAACATTTAACAGGTCTGAGCATACATAGAGATTAAACTATTTTTGCAACAAAATTATCAGATCTGGTGACTAGTATTGCCTTCTAGTTCGAACGCACCAATTAGGTGGTGTGTTTATCCTTAGAAAGTTAGAAGACAAGGAGATTATTCATCTGCTATATCATAGGCTCCTCATGAAGTGATGCAACGTCTGGCGGAAATATTGCAGAAGATGATCTTTTAAGCCCAGAGATCATTCACACTGGTAACAATATCATGTATTGATTACTAAGAGATTGATTCATGAATTTCTAATATTACCTCAGCAACATTGTTTCCTAATCGAATGCCCGATATGCTGGGTTTTTTCCTACCGCTAATATCCAAAAGCGCCATTTTGAGTGGTACAAAACTACAAATATCACAACATGCCACACATAAAAAACATGCATGTACCAACTACCTCGGGGTGCCTTTTTATCACGTCTCGGTGCCTTTTTCCAGTGTGTAACACATTGCTGCGTCATTCAGATATATACAATTGCATCATCCATATAAATCTGACACTTTCTGTTTGATTTTTTGTAGGGTCCTGTCTAACCAACAAAGGCACCATTTTGAGCAGTACAAACATCAGGCAATACCTCACACCAACACACACACATGTATCAACTACCTAGGGTGTCTTTTATCACCCCTGAGAATGTCTTTTCTTCAATGTACAATGTATCTTTGCATCTTCTGGATATATACCATGCATCATCCAGATAAATATGACAATTTCTGTTTTTTAGGGTTCCACCTAAGCAACAAAGGCACCATTTCACGCACGCCTGCGAGCGCGCACACACCAACCCACAACAACCTATAGTGTCTTTTTCAATTTACACAACACATCGTTGCATCATCCAGATATATACAACCTTTTCTGTTTGGTTTATTGTAAGGTTCCATCATCCATCTCTATAAGAAGGGATCCGTGGTGCACTAGTTAACCTATTTGGAATTCCATCCTTCTTTGCTTGGGTGTTTATTCCTGGAGACATGGAGGTCCACAAGGTCAAGATGGCAAGCTTGTGCTTAATTTTGCTCATGGCACTCCTCTTGCTTCCTGGTAAGCCTTGCCTGGAATAATTATCTGAACAATATAATAGTTTCTCAGTGTTTTGATTTCTGATGTTGTTATTCAAATGTTGCCCATATTTTACAGCAGGATCTGAAGGCGCCTGCAGGGGGTTAAGCCAGACGTACCAAACTGACCAATGCAAGGGTGACCAATGCACAGAGCACTGCGAACATGAGAATTTCCCGTATGCGGAGTGTGACACGGACCATCAATATCCTGAACTTAGTTACTGCGTCTGCTTCTTTCCATGCTGATTCTGCCTCAAGTTGCTTCAGGATGTGAAGCAACGTGCAATAAGATCTTAAGGCGAGCCGTCTGTAACATCCAAATATTTCGAAATTTGGAATGTTGAATAAATTAGCCAATCAATAAATATAGTTGATTTCCCTTGTTTGTGGTTGTATTTTCGAAGGTATTAAAACTTATTATGGGCTTGTTTAAATTTGTCTGTAACCTTATTTGAAATATTCTTCAAGAACGAACTAACACCATTATCAAAAATATAAAATATTGGTCAGTAGTTATTTCATAAAAATCCAAGTTATTTAAGTTGATTGTGTTTGGACTCAATTGGACTTTTAAAGCCATTAGAAAAGGACACCAGGGGTGGGGGCATTTTTTAAAACTGCCATGGCAATTCGTTTAAATCTAGGGATTTTTTGGTCCAAAATTACCACCGTCACACACTAGAAACTGGCTTACTGTCCAAACTGCCATGAAATGAAAACCGGCTGCAACCATACATAGGATCGAGATGAAAACCGGCTGCAACCATACACAATTTTCTGTTTTTTTTCTTTTCCATCATCAGTGGCTGCCTAGCCTCTGTAACAAACCCTGCTGAATCCGATGCTGCCTCATGATGTTGCGGCCGATGCAATGAGTAATAAGATCCATCTTAACGTTGATGCACAACTTATAACTGCAACAAATTTCCTTCTCTACATACAATCTTTGAACTCCCAGTTACAACCGCAAGCTATATAAATTTATAACACATCCAAGTAAAAACTGTTTCTGCAACAAAGCTATCAGATCAAGGGCATGTGCCTTCTGAAGCAAACCACGTGAAACAAACCAAGTCACCTGCTATATCACAGGATCAGTTCTAAAGTAATTCAATGTCTCACAGAAATGCTGCAAAGTTGATTCTGTAAACTGCAAATGTAGTAGCTAAAATATCATTGCACAATCCTTGCAAATATTCAGAGATTGATTCATGAGGAGAACAGCAAGCTTTATTCATCAACCCAGATGTCTTCAGACATATGTTTCATAGTATTTAGGCATAACACGCCAAACACGGGGAATGGGAGAGCATGATACACGATATGTTTATAGTTGCAGTAACATTCTGGGTGATTTTACATAATGAACCGCTGCACACATTGTTGATGCTTGCATACGGTGCAGGCTTAGGTAACAAGGCTATCAGCTATAGCGCAGCAGAGTTTCTTCAGGTCTTCAAAGTCACCATCTTGGAACGAAAACGAAGCCATCCTATTGGAAATTCCGGTCTCAGAAGCTCGGTCGAAATCAACTTTGGTGTGATAAACAAAGTAGCCACAGCACTCCCAAGCAGAAAGACAGCAGCCAGTGACCAGATTTTTCACCTAAAATCAAACACCAGAGGTTAACAGCTAACAATTCCTTCGCTGATAAAACATTTGTTTAGAGATGGAACACAATGTATTAGCGAGTTTCACCTGGGGGAATAAGAAAACATTTCTGCCGTTGTTGGACATCATTAGGCTGTGCACAGTATTGTTCTCATGCAAAGCCAAGCATGCTTCACTCACTACATCGACAAGTGCATTTACATTGGTGCTCGTGAACACAAGTGCTTTTAGAGGGTAATCAACTATTTCAGACACACAAATGCCTGATCTGGTTGCCCCATCATATAATGCAACAGTTGAGGAAGACTCCACTGGTAAAGGATTGGCAAAGTAACAGGCCTGTAATATTTAGCAAAAATAACACCATGAGATTCTCCTTAAGCAACCACTGCAAACTGGTAGTTCTAGTATCTTAGCAATATCTTATTATGGAAAAAAAATCTACTCAGTTATTTTGATTCAGTAATAACAGAACAATAAAACAATTACAAGGATCAATCTTCCCTTTAAAATCTTACTCATCATGGCAATTAAAGTACTTTGAAGTATGCTGTAAATCGGTGACAATACATTACAGCACAAAGTGCATGCCTATAGTCGAATGCTTAGTGAAGATGAGACCACCAGACAACTAAATGAGTGCTCCCATTATATTGGGTATTCAGGTCTGTATAGCACATGGCAGGTGAATAGTAATGTACTTTGGAGTAAGTTCAAAACATTAAGCACTAGAACTAGAAGGTATTACCTGAAAAAAAATGTGCTTTGGCACAATAGATGTACCATCATCAAAGAAAACCCGGAACGCTGCACTGTTTACTTCAGAGGCAATCTTTGTAATCAGCCCAAACATCCTTTTATCCCAAAAGGAAGATAGCTGATTAGTTGCATTTGGGACCAAGAAAATGTGACCATATTCAACAGGATATGCCTTCAGGAAAAGATGTCCATCAGAAATGGAAAAACATGATGCAGATTAGCACTTGTATCTATATTCACATTCACAAAGGGTTGGGGAGGGGTTAGGGGTTAAGGTGCGTACATTCGCAATCAGCAGTACTCCATTGTTTGGGGGTGTAATCGAAGGAACAACCTCCGGTTCATTATTTTCTCCTTCTGCGATGCACAAAAGTAATTCCTCGTAGCTTCTAGCAGAATTTGGCTTCAAGCATCCGAAAGGATGGCCGAACTTGTCATATTTCATGAGGGAAAATGAATTCCATTTATCATTCATCTGAATAACAAAATCCCTTTGACCTTCAATGACCTGTACAACCATTCAAAACCAATTATTCCAGTCACGCTCAGGGCATATCATTAACAGGATTGATGGCTTAATAAGCCTTTTGAAAGGGAAATACATAAGCTTAACAGACTGTCAATGGTATGTCTGGCAGAAAAAAAATGTTGGTTGGTTGATTACACTTCTAGAATCGCAATATTTCTTCAAAGTTAAACTTCTGCCACCTAAGATGAAATAGTTATGTGCTTTAAGATGTGGATAACTATAAGTGGCAACCACTATTATTCATCGAATCTTTCCTGCTCCTTTCTCTCTTATTTCCCACTGCTATGTTTCCTAACATCCCCATCCGTACTATCCCCCCATAGCCATCACGATTGGCAGCACAGGAAAGGCAGACTGTTCCAATGAGGGCAGCAACAGTGGCAATTAGTGGGAATGTGAACAATTTGGTAGGTGGTGTTGCAGGAATATTTGGTATTAGCATGCCACTCTGCAGTTTGATTGTGGAAACTGAGGAAGGGAAGAGGTTACGTATAAAATGTATAAAACTATATTTCACATCTCTGGTTTTGTGTTTTTTAGTTTGGCCGTTTGGGTATCAGAATCCAACATGCACAAGCAAATGTTTAAAGTTACTTTCATCTAGGACACAAGAATTAGGGGGGATCCAAGAAGCACCTTAAGTTCGCAAGTAGTAACATCACATCCCAACTGGCCCTTCTGAGCAAAGTTCTCCCACTGTTACAAAGAAAATCATCTATTAAAAATGGTGCCATGATAACTCATAAAGATTGTATGAACTCTCAGGTAATACAAACCTGAGAAAGAATGATTGTATCAAGTAAACTTGGGCTGCCTTCACCAGCACATGCAAAGCTTTTGAGGGCATCATGTTCACACTGTTCTATTCCAAGACGGTAAAGATGTATCTTCACACCTGAAGCTCAAAGAGAAATGTATGAATAATACAATGCCACAATAATATATAACTGACCATGTGCTGTTATTTTAAAGGGTTAAAGGTGATTACACAGCTAGGTTTGGTAAAAAGAAAGTGCTTGTGTAAAATTATCTAGGGATACTTCAGTATTCCAAACTGCAACTGTAGCATCAAAGCAGGCGCATATCATTGAATTCAACTATAACATACTCCCTCCGTAAAGAAATATAAGAGCGTTTAGATCACTAACAGAGGGAGTAGCTATCTAACTCGGCAGAGAGTTCAAATATGTGGAAAAACAAACGAATAAGTTTACATACACAGCTCATCCTTTTTGGTTTTGTTTTTGGTGCCAGAAAATAGTAAAGGATGACTAAATACTTAGACAAGAAAAAAATACTAATTTGTTTTTCGTGCCAGAACAGTGTAGAGGACAATTACAGTTTTACACAGGCAAAAGAAGAAATTCATGATGCTAGGATTAAAGAATATTATAGACAGTCATTCCGAAAAGAGAGAAACATTTGGAAGTTCAAAGCACTTTTATTTACCTTCAGGTTGATCGAGAGGAGAGTTCTTGCTGTGAAAACAATATCCACCTTCTAGTTTGGTGGCCGACACCATACTTACAACTCTTAATATTATGGACTACTAACTGAACTAACTATGATGCTAAAGGCCTACTTCAGAATTGTGCAGCACCACCACCAGCAAGGTAGGTCAGATCAGAAGGATGCCCCCCTGCAGATGGGAGGGCACCACGGCCACCGTGGAAAGAAGGCGATGCAAGCAGAAACTTAGGAAAGCGACGGACACATTGCCTTTCCCTTCTTGGTGTAACACGGGTTACTCTCCTTAGAGCCGTGGCTGATCTTCTGAAGCCAGCCCTGCCGGACCAGCTATCCAATTTTGCAGGATCAACTTGGCTCTTCTTCTAGGAGCTCCTCACAAGTTCTCCGATCATAAAATGCAGTATTTTTGCAGGACAATCTGAACATGAACAAAGTGTCAGCCGACCGAAACAGTAACCCAGGCCCTAAAAGGAAAATAATCTGAAATTGCAAGCATTCATACAAGCACATACTTCCTCCGTCCTGAATTAGTTGATGCTCAAACGGATGTATCTAGCACTGAAATACGTCTAGATACATCCATTTGAGCGTCAACCGATTCCGGACGGAGGGAGTAATATTCAATCAAACACCACAAAGGATCTATGGCGGACCATACTCCGACTTGTGAGCAAGCTAGACAATGAATTTCTTCTCAAGTAAAGGTTGTGAAATCACGGCATCATGCCGCCTGTATCCGCATATCTTCAGTGCCAACGAAAACATCCTAATTTCCCAACGACGGCATGAAACATTCAGATTTTTTTGCTCCATGAGCAAATAATCGGGGGGCCTTCAACGCGAATCATCTAACCTAGAAACTGCATCATAGCAGATTGCTCCACACAAGATAATTGAAGGAACAGCCTCC
>NC_041389.1:60385178-60417303 GCF_002162155.2 Triticum dicoccoides | reverse complement strand
TGCATTTGCTTGAACAGGAGCAATTTCGAGAAACTAAACCCGAATCGGGCGGAAGAATGCGAGAATCTCACCCACCCACCCTCTATTCCGTCACAAGCTATACCAATTTGCGCCGGCTGGACTCCATGAGGAACACACAAAATCGATCGAGAGAAAACACTCGGAGATTCCGGTGAAAGCTAGCGGATTTCGATCTCGCGGACGCGAATAAACAAGAATGGTTGGATGGACCGGTACCTGGAGGAGGCGCTCGCTCGGGGTGGGTGGGTGTCCGTCCGGCCAAGAAGAAGAGGAAAGGGAGCGGGGGAGAGGGGTGTTTGCGCTGGAGAGGAGAGGAGTTTGGAGCCGCCAGGACGGAAGGTTCCAGGAAAATTGGCACTTGGCTTCTTTATTTGCACAAGTGGTATTTTCCTGGACAGATATTGTTTGGATATAGCCTTAAAAAAATGCTTGGATGAATTTTGGTTAAATTTCCATGGATTTGAAAGATTCCGCAAAATACAAGTGCAAGCCAAAAAGGTAATTATATTTCCTGATTTTATTGAATGCCACATGCCAAGTGTCCATGTTTTTGCAGTGTGTAAAACACATGGTTTTATGCGATTTTGTGCAGGTGGTTATGTGACGTGGGTCATTACTCTTCACAAAATGTACCATAAAATGTAGGGATCTCCGTATATAAATAGGTATGTTTATATAGGTAATTATTATTTTTTGTAAGGATAGGAAATAGAAAAGCCATGCAATTATTTGAACACAATTTAGTTTACTCTGGGGTGGGGAGAGAATCGACAATGAGGAGGAGGAATAAAAGGTACGTGTGAGGCCCTCGATTCCCGTGTGTTTCGTTCGTCAGAATCTACTCAATCCGATCTCAAGGATGAAGAACTCCATGATGTGGTTCTGGTGATGGAAGAGGCCAAGAAGTTTGACTGTTTGAGATTTTTTTAGGGAAGTTTGAGATGGCTGGCGATGCGGTGCTTCCGGAGCTTATATGCCCCCATGCTCCAGGAGCACATGGGCCATCGGATTGGAGATCCAACGGTGTTCAAACCATCTGCTATGTTAAATATGCATGGGGGCTGGCCCATGAACCTAAGTATAGAAGGCTGGGGAGAATATGTTTGTGTTTTAGATGTACGAGTAGTGTTTAGGCGACAAAGAAAATGGTGCACAAAAATCTTTGGAATGTATCTTCTGAGGTATGGGGACTTGCTAGAATAATGACTACATCTCTCGAGGCGGGGATGTCATGTAAGGGCATCTCCAATAGAAACCCGCAAAATTTCTCATCCATCTGTCCACGGACACGGATGCGAGAAGCCACCATCCACCCGTAGGTGTGCATACATTTCAACCTCTTTTTTAACAAATCGGATGAAGTTTGTGCAAACACGGTGGGTGAGGGAGGAGGGGTTTCGGTGGGCTAGGATGGTCAGAAAGCGGACGTGAGAGTAGCCCAGACTCCCGCAAAGCCCCCCACATTTGTCGCCGGGGTTGCAGAAGAAAGTACGTCCGAACCGCGCCATGGACCGATACAAAACCGCATTGGATGACTTCTACGGTCAGGGCAACGCGGTCTCTCCGGACGTATGCGGAAAGTTTGCGGGTCCGTGTTGAAGATTCCCCAAGTAAAATGTGGCATTGATGCCAAAATGATGGGGCACGTGTATTCTCTATAACACTAAGCTTCCTAGTTTTAAAGAGCTCACATTCAATTGGCATCTCCAAATAGAATTGGATCACCCGATTTTGACCGGATCAACAATTTTTCAAAGCTTTCTTGTTCAATTCGTTTATACTATACACCATGCTTCCAAATTTTAAGGTCTCACAATTAATTGAGGTATTCAATTTAGAATTGGGTCATGCAATTTTGACCGGGTCAACAATTTCTCAAATTCTCCCATTCAATTCTTTTAATTCACTATGTTCCTTAAATTTGAAGCTCTTTCATTCAATTGAAATATTCAGTTTTGAATTTGATTTACGATTTTGACCGGGCCAACGATTTTTTGAATCAATTAGCAGCAACCGGCCATTAATAGCCCATTAAACATCAATCCTGTGCACCCTCCCACCACCTTGAAAAGAACGCCACAATGTGATATTGTAGCACTAATATAGTAAATGCAACCACGACAGATTTTTTTTCCCCACATAAACATAGGGTTTTTTTTTGCGCTGAATCATAGGGTTTATTACTCCAAAATTACAGGTTTACAATCCTCAGCTATAAGCTCACTGACACACGGTGGAGAGCATCTCAGCCAACATGCTGTGCTATCCAGGGGCGGACCTAGAAACTATTCTAAGTGGGGGCAAACTATAGGAGTGGGGGCACACTTTACACCAACTTAAATAGTTTTGGCAATTTTTTCTCAAATTTCAAAGAAATTCTACTGGAACTTCAAAGTTTGAGTGGGGTCCTAGGCCCCCACTCCCCTGAACGTGGGTTCGCCCCTGGTGCTATCCCCACATCTACCATAATTCGCTAACAAATCTGCAACCCTGTTTTGCTCTCTATGAATTTTAACTGGAATTACAACCCTATCATTCATGTACCCCTTAACCGTTCTAACCAGATGGCCATGCATGGATCTATCCAACGAGTCATCCGACAGCGCCTTGAGTGCTAAGGAACAGTCCGATTGTAAAAGAATATTAGCCGAAGAGTGCTCGGCCGCCAACTTGAGTCCCTCTGCCATAGCTTGTAGTTCGGCCTCAAGGGCTTCGTTGCAATTGAAAATTTTACGATACGCTGCGAAGATCACCCCACCTTTATCATCTCTCAATATCATACCAGAACCCGCCGAACCATCTGAGCCATTATAAGACCCATCCACTGGTAATGCTAATATGCCCGCAGGAGGTCTTGGCCACCGCTTTGGAATTGTATTAGGCTGCGGTTGCTCTTGAGTTCCTGGTGGGTTCAACATTAACGGGGCTTTACCCTTGATGATTTCATCCACTGACAGGGAAATCTGGTTGTAGGAATTGTAGTAGCTGACCAAGAAAGAGCACGAGACATAAACATAGGTTGGTTAGCACATAACACAGAATCACATCACAAAGACCCACCAAATCACCACATTATAAATAAAAATAAAACTCACTCTATCATCACCCCCACCCACCAAACTAAATATTCCACAAGCTCCAAAATATAAAGGGCATTAGTTTTTTGGAGGGTCAAATTTCTCTAACTTTGATCATGCTCACAGCAAAAATATCAACATCCACAATATTAAACAAAATAAGTATGGAAATTCATTTCATTGATGAATCTAAAAATACCGAGATGATATTATGAATCCCTACATATTTCTCTACAAATTTGTTCAAACTTAAAAGGTTTGACTTTTTAAAAAGTAATACACCATATATTTCAAAGCGGAGTGTTTTTTTTAAGAAACCAAACAACACCAACGGCGCAGCAAAGCGCGTCTCCAACCCTTAGTACATGTGATACATGAACGCACGCGAACATGCGTCGAGTACATTAGCTGCGGTGAGAAGGAGCAAAATTAACTAAGTACAGGCCGGAATACCCAGTCCCATCATCGCCTTAGCCTGATTAGTTGGGTCCCTACAAATTATTCATCATGGGCGCATCGTGTGCTGTATTTGAACAGATAAGGGAAAATCATCATGGCCGCATTGCCCTCAACTCTATCATGCCAGATATGAATGGTGGTGGATGCAGTGAACAGGGCACACACCTCTTTATCAACAGCAAGTGGCAAGCCATGCCATGCCTTATCTTGTCTTCCTTGAGTGATTTATGTCTGCTCGCCATCTTGCCTGCTAGCATGGCACCACGCTGGTCTGGAGGAAGTTGCGGGGTGTGTGTGAGAGAGATACATTTTTCTCCGGGACTTCCTTGAGCTCAAGGTTCCAGGACATGAACAACATGGCGATGGTCGGCGCTGCAGAGGAACTCAAGGGCGGCCTCGTAGCCATCCGAAAAGGAAGTGAACTCCGGGCATCCTAGCAGCCTAAAATCGGAACCAACTACTGCAGGGGCTGGGATCGGATCTATCTTCATCGCCTCGAGCGCGACAGAGTTCCTCACGATGTGAAGCGCCAGCTCCAGCTGGCCTTTCCAGCCGTAAAACCCTGTGATTTCGACCAGCCTGAGATGCAGGTGAGGCTCTGAGGGAAGGCTCCGTAGGTCTCCCTGGTCGGTGGTGTACCTTGGATGCTCGCAGCGCAGCACCATCTGTAAAAGAAAAAGAAGAATGTAACTACTTTTTACGCATCGTCAGTGAGCTTAGTAATCATAAAATACAACAGTTATAAACACAAGACAGGACTTGGTGAAGTGAAGAACTTTGTAAGTATCGCCAGTAAAGACATCGGATTGCTGCTATATAATAGCGCCCTGTTTATTCCACAAGTACAACTGATGATAAGCCCAAAACAGTACGGACTCGATTTGCTAATGGTTAGTTCATGACTTCATCTACAAAGGTATATTTGAAGACTGTTTCCCCTTCACCCGCAAAAAAAAAAAAGAAAAAAAAAAGAAGAAGACTGTTTCCCCTTTATTTCCATGGAACGAGCCAAATATCTTCCAAAATATATTTGAAGACTTGAAATGCAGATTTACGTGAAATTCCAGCTTTTCCAGGAAAGGAGCAGCAATTAGAAGGCAGGCGAAATCGAGGATATCACTCTTGCTTCTCGGAGCACCCAAAAAAGTCAGCTCCAGTCTCAGGTGCTTTAGATAAGAAAATTTGTGCAGCTTTCCTGGCAACGAAGCCCTCTGAAACACACAGATAAATAAATATGAAAACCGATAAGGAAAATTCACCTCAAGAAAAATCAAATAGGGATGCACAAAAAACTGGAAATAGGAACGGTGGATCGCAAACCTTCGACTCGGTGCAATGAAGAGTCAGCATCTCAAGACGAGGCACGTTATTATCAAGTTTCGTAGAGATGTATTCCAGAGAAGGACACATATCATTCAACTCGATGCACATATTTTTGAGAAGCAAAGTTCCAGGAGCTGACAACAGTATCGATGGGCCACTGTACTCAAGTTCTACCAGACCAAAGTTTAACTCCATCGCCTGAAGCAAGCGACAGTCATGTACGTGCAAATGCTTCAGTGGATTTGAAGGATGAGATAGCTGTACCCTTGTAAGCATTCTACAGCTAGCAATTCCAAGTAACTCCAAAACACAGCAGCTGGACACTAAAAGTTGAAGGTCATCATCGGTAATATTCGTGCCTGCCAAGCAAATCCATTTAAGGTTCTGAAAACCGTTGAAATCCGCAGGCACCTTGAGAGAAACGGAACAGAGTTTTACATATCGCAAGTGTAAACTATTACTGTCATCGAGAAGCCGCAAATCGAAGTTATATGGTGGCCTCATAGGGCTGGCAGTTAAGAAATCAAATATAAGCTGTTTCGCCTTGGATGCAATAGCAAAGTTCACCCATCTATTTATCTGATCCCTTTGGTCATCTTCAAATGGAGCCCGAAACTGAACGTTCTCAACCCCCACACCACTGCGCTGCTGTAGGACTGCATCGACTCTCTGAATAAACTCATGTTTCCTTGGCTCATCATCATTGGGTGTTAACGGTAAGGTACGAGGAATTGGCAACATCGAGCTAAGAGTAAATACTAGATTTGGGTGGTGATGCCAAAGACATTTCCACTGTTCTGACAGTATGCTCGTCCGTACAGCTTCTTTTATCGGCAATTGTGACAGGATACTGCAGAGAATATCCTACAGCAAAGACAAACGGCATTTAGATTGTTGAACAAGAACAATAAGTGGACTTGTTCTGCATTATGGCGCGAAGGAAGGAAAAGGAAAGCACACTGATATAGTTAGATTACAACTTGGCATGAGTCCATTCGGATATTCCATACCGTTGGCAGGTTGGTCAGTTGAAGCCCTTGTTTCTTTCGTTTCACCATTGTTCTATGCAGACGCAGGTCTTCATCTGAACCAATACTTCTCTTTGTCATCAAACTATCTTAGTCTCTGTCTGCAAGAGAAGTTACATAGAAACATCAAAAAAGTGATAACAGAGTCAGACATCAAAAAGCTCAACATCTCACCTGATATTACTCTGGTTATAAATTGGAAAAAAAGAGAGACATTACTTAATTTTCTAAAAGTAAAGCATATGCTATATTGCTATTACTTTCTATGATGAAGTGTGCTCTTTTGTTCTAGTCAGAGGACATGATGAATCTGGAACAGATGATGAATGAAACCTCTAAAACGTTCGAGATACGGAGGAAGAGAGGTGTTGGTGTCGTATAGGCGCGGCGGCGGGTGGTTGACAGATCTGACGATAAACTAGACCGGTGGGAAAGAACTCGGATCGGACTCGCAAGAAAGGAATCACGAGGAAAACAAGGCCCTCTGCCAGGCTATGTATAAGGACCGAGACACATCCAATCCACCACCGCTGACTGGTTGTTCCAACAAGTGTATCCTTGGGCGAAATCCCACAAACCTAGTGGCGAGGCGAGGCAATGGCCAGCAAGGAGTGCACTGCTGAGACAAAGGCAGAGGGGTCCGCCGAGGCTGATCAATCGCCAGAAGGAGTCCCGTATCAAGGAGCCAGAGGAGGAGAGTGGTCCGTAGTTCTGAGCCAGCGGTGGCATCCACGGGATTCTCCTAACCCCTGTAGTGCATTGCGACGTTTCACATCGATGCGTTCACCTCTCTGCACAGTATTACCAGCTTAATCTGTTCCATTAATTGGAAAGCACAGCAACTTCACTGGCAAAACACAAAAGAAACACGGCATAAGTTCAACATAATCAGCGACCTAATCTCTCTGAACACAATTCCATTGGGCGCAATCTCTTCACTTCACTCATCACCACTGCCACTACATTTGAAGTACCACTAAAACACGTACGCTGTTAGCAGGCATTTCTCAAATGCCTCAAGGCCTATAAATTGATGGCCTAGACATTTGAAGGCATTTTCAAATTCCGCTAGAGATATTCATGAATGCAAGAGGCCTTCTAAGACACTTTTCTGAAACGCCTGAGAAACACAGTATGGAGGCATTTTCAGAACGCCTACAAGCACAATTTGTGCAATTTTTAAGAAGGCATCCAAAGTTCATATGGGGCATTTCTCATGCCGCCTAAAAAAAAATTTGTGGCGTTTTTCAAATTGCCTTCAAAACATTTTTGTGGCATCTGAAGATCGCCTCCAAAACCATTTTGTGCCATCTCGCAAACTGCCTCCGAAATGTCATCGGGGCACATCTGAAGAACGCCACAAAGTTCGTAGAGGCACAAAATATCCACAACTCTAGATATGACGAACATGGCATAGTATTGACAGCGCCAAAAAATCCAGTATTGACAACGAACATGCACAAATTTCAACAGGGCAAACTGCCACACTACATCGTATCATAGCAAAATGATGCTTCATACAGAACATCTAGCATAAAGACAAAAGAAGAAGTAACATGAACTACAAACATGAAGGGGAATTACCTCAAACACCTTGTGTGCAACGTAGTCTCGGATCAGTAGCAACAGAACTTGGGGTGTCTGACGTGGGGAGGTGGGAGGACGACCGCTAATGCGAGCGTGGCCTGGAACAAGATCGGCTTACTCTCCCCTCTCCTTCACTGCGCCAGCTGCAGTTCCACCCCGAGATCGGGGACGAGAGAACAAGAGGCGCGTCGTGGAACGTCGACGGCGGTGGCGGAGTCAGCAGTTGCAGAGTGGTACGTTGTTGGCTGCGGCAGCTCCGGCGTGGGATGCCGATGGCGGAGGCTCCGGTGACCACGGCGCCGGCCGCCGAGGCAGCGCCAGAGATGCTATGCGGTCTTTTTTTTTTAGCTACGATTTCTTTTGTTTAATCTTCTTTTATTTTGAAACATACAGAGGTGGGACTTTGGGAGGAACATAATCGTTTCTACTATCTATGTGTAAAATAAATAAAGCATTTTTTCTATACATACAATAAATAAAGTATTTGAGACCATTTTCCATAGAACATCAGCTAAGGGCATCTCCAGCCGTTCGGCCCCCCAGGGCGCCTAAATAGAGCGGCCTGGGGGCGTGCCGGCGCTAGTTCGGCCCCTGAGGGCGACCTAGCTCCCAGTCACGCCCCCACGCGCCGGCCCCAGGATGCGGGAAATTCAAACTTGGTCGTTTCCGCTCTTAAAAGACGCCGCAAATCCGGCGATCGAACGTAGTCTGGCGTTACAAAAAACAGAGGGGCGCCGTGCGCAACGAATCACTCGGCTTGGTCGGCTCCAGGCGTTGGCGGAGTCGGCGTGCGCGGGCTCGTCGGTGTCGGACCTGCTTCGTCGCTGGGCTGCGTCGGCGCGGCTTCGGCACTGCTGGGCGGCGATGTAGAGGCGCCGTCCGGGCTTGGCGTCCGTGTGGTCGTGGGCGTCATCGGCGTCGTCGGCGTTGCCGTCGGCAGCTTGTTCAGGATGAGGCCGCGCTGCACCAGGTACCACGCCTTGAGCTTCTCGTCGTTGCTCTGGAGCATGTCCGCCCCGCTCATCAGAAAAGCCATGTCGGTGTTCCTCTTCTTCGCGGCGACGTTCGTCCGGAGCAGGTCGAGCTTGATGGCGTTGTTCTTCATAAGCGACGACCACCGCGCCTCGGTCTTCTCTTCACGTAGGACGGCCCGGGCCTGGGCGTCGGCGAGGCAATGCTCGATGGACTCCTGCACTCGTGCGGTTGCCGCGTCGGCACTTTTCCCCTTCTTTGCCAACTTGTGGCCGTCCGGCCGTCCCTCTGACGCGCCCGGAGTCGTCGCGTCTGGCTTGTATGTCTCCTTGGCCTTGTCGAGGGCACGCCGGACTTCCGCCCACTTCTCGCACTTGTCAATGCTTGGTAGACGTGGAGGTGCTTGAAGTCGGCGTCTTGGTTGTCGCCCCGATACATGGCGAACATACGCAGCAGCTGCGCGGAGAGACAAACAGTTGGCGGGCGTAGGGGGCGAAGATATGCGGGCGAACGGCGTGCGTACCTGATCCTCAATGCTGGCGCCGCTCTCCGGGCGAGCCGCGACCTCCTCGATGATTCCATGCCATTTGTTGCACGCCAACTGGATACGCCCCCAATGGTTCGCCATCGCCTTGGAGCCGCGCTGCATGTACACGCCTTTGAAGTAGGGGTCGACGAGCTTCCGCTCGTCGAACTCGGCCTTGATGCGGTCCCAGTACGTGTCCAAGCTCTGGTTCGCGCCGGTGGTCGGGTCGAGGCAGACGACTTTCCATGCTTCGGCGAGGCATTCCTCCTCCTTGGACGTCCACTTGATGCGCGGTTCGCCTGACCTAGCCGCCCGCTTCTTCTTCTTCTGGTGCCCCTTCGTCGGAACAGGCGCCGGTTCCTCCTCCTCCTCCTCCTCCTCGTCCTCCTCCTCCTCGGGTTCCTGCGCGTCGTCGTCGTAGACGTAGCCGAGCTCGGCCTCCATGTCGTCGTTGAGGTCCACCACCTCGTCCTGGGTGGCGAACCCGGGAGACTCGGCGGCCGCGGTTGATCCTGTCGCGATGATGTCGTCCATGTCGGCTCCCGTGTCGTCGGTGCCGCCGAGGTGCGAGAAGGGTAGTGGTCCGCGGTAGAGATGGGGCGTCGGTGTGGACGCGTAGGAGGCGGGCGGCGAGTAGTTGTATGGAGGGTACTGCATGCCGACGAAGGCGGGCGAGGGCGTGCGCGTAGCGGGGTGACCATGAGGGAAGGTCACGTTTGGGTTGAACCCGCCGTGCGCGTCGCCGTCGGCGTAGCAGCCGGGCGACGATGAACCCCATGGAGATCCGGCGCCTTGCTGTCCCCAGGGCGCGTACTGGGCGTGGCTGACGACGGGTGGGTTCATCCCCGCCTGGTTGACCGATGAGGAAGACGCCGCCGTGCGTGCCCCGGTGTTGCGGGCCTTCTTGGCTATGGCCCTGTTCCGCCTGTCGGTGGTGACCGCTTCGCGCCGCTGAACTTCCACCCTCCACTCGGCGTTCGACAGGCCTGGTGGCTTCGGTGGCGGCGCTCTCGGCTTCCTCGGCTTCGGCTGGGCCACGGCGCCACTCGCGGTTGCCGCCGCGCGCGGCATGGCGTACTTCTTCGGCGGCATGGCGTGCTTCTTCGCGGCGAGCGGGAGGGGGTTTGGCGGGAGGAAGGCGAGAGCGAGCGGGAGAAAGGGATAGAATGGCGGAAGGAAGGCGAGCGAGCGGGAGAGATGCGAGGGAAAAGTGTCAAGAAACGGCGGGAAAAGACCCTCGGATCGCTTCCAGGGCGGGCCCACGCGCCTTTTTTGCTTGCGCCGGCTCCCCAAGCGCCCCCCAGGGCGCCGGGTTCGGCCTGGGTCCGCCGGCACTAGTTTTGACCCGAGCCGGCGAAAAACGGGCTTCTGGGGGCGCGACTGGGGCCTTTTTTTATTGCCGGCGCGGCAAAATCGCCTGGGGAGGGCCTGTTGGGGGCGCGGCTGGAGATGCCCTAAGGGCATCTCCAACGGTACCCGCAAATTTCCGCCATCCAACTTTGTCCGTTTACACGACCGAATTTTTAACAAACCAGAAGATATTCATACAAATACAGCGGATTTTATATAAATATGACGGAATTCATTACATTTCATACATACTTCAACTAAGCGCTGCTCGTCCAACTCTGAAGGTATAATTAGTTTAGCTAATCTAAAAGATCGTCCGCGCCCGTTTCCGTGTCTGGCCATGAGCCATGAGAACTGAAGTTTCACCTTCTCTAGTTCCACCTCGATGCTCTTGAGCTCCGCCTCTGGGTCCCGAGAAGTAAAGTTATCCACCTCCACGTCGCCGTCAAGTGGCTAATCGGTCATTGATGTTCAACCCACCAAACTTGGCTTCAACGGGATGGGAGGAGCGGCGGCCTTCTTGGGACCCGAGTGGCGGTGACCTACCGTGCACTATTCTCCCTCGCTGTCGGCGGCGTCCGTGGACGTGCCTGCTTCGTGGTCGTGGCGGCGGGGCAAGGTTGGGCGGAGCCGGTGATGTCCTCTTCCTTCTCCTCACCGGTCTTGCCCCACACGTCATCCGCCGCCTCGTCGAACTCCTTATAGGCGGCCTCTAGTTCCGTCTGGCGAGGCGGATCTCGTAGGCGGAGCGGTAGAACTCGAGCAGCGCCGTCTGCTCCGCCACGTCCACGTTCGGCGCGATCTCCCTGCCGGTGTTGAGCTGCTCCCATGAACTATGTTTGTATTTAGATAATATTTTATTTTGATGATTAATGTATTAGGGTCCTCATGATCCTGACTTGTTATTTAAAGAATTTATGTCGTAGAGTTATATTGTGATATTAACATGAATCTCGGTTGTATGATTACTGCATGATTATAAGCGGGGCGCCACGCTCGTTCTCCTTGTGCAACGCCTTGTAGCTTGCAATGTTTGTACCCCAGTATGGTGCCTTCTGAGGCTTCCCCCATTGAAAAATCGAAAAAAAGTAGGGTGTGCCGCATTAGGGCATCATGCTCATCTTTTTTAGAGCTGTATCTTTTTCTTCTTTTGAGCAGTTTTAGGTGTAGCAACGGGGCATTTCCTATTTGCCGTTGCAGGCATCGGTTATACCTGTTTCTGCAAACCAACTCCTGCTTGATGAACTTCTTTTAAAAATTGATGAGCTTTTCTCAATTTGATGAACTTTTTTTTTCAAATCCAATGAACTTTTTCGTTTCGATGAACTTTTTTTCAAATCTAATCAACTATTTTAAATTCAACAAACTTTTTTTAATCCGATGAACTTTTTCAAAATTGATGAACTCTTTTCAGATTTGTGAACTTTTTTGTGCAAAATCGATGAACTTTTTTTAATAATATATGAACTTTTTTCACAAATATATTAAAAATTGTAAAAAACCGGAGACCGGTCTTTTTCTTGAACCAGCAACACAGCACAGCCCAAAAAAAAACCCAGCGACGCGACTGTGTTTTTCTTCAGCGAGTGAGCGAACCGAAGGGACGAGGGAGCGATCTTCTTAATGGGCCGCGGCCCATGGCTGGTCGCTGTAGGCGGCACTTGGAGCAAAATGGCTGACTGGGCCAAACTGCAAGAAATTACTCATGCTTAGCTTTGGTACAAAGCTGGGCAGGCCATGGCCCATGAAGCGCTGTTATAGCTCCGCTAGTAACGTCCCTCACTGCCGTATAGATTACACTCAATCCCTCTTTACCCAAAATTATTAATTGAGGAGCACTTCTTCCAAAGATCACTTCCTCTATTTAGGTTGGGACAAGTGACATACTGCAAGTGTGTCACTTGTCGCAACTTGAGAGTTTTTTCTTTTTTCGTAGATTCGTTTATTTAAAATATTTTATCACTTAAATCATGCATCTAAATCTCAAACCGTTTTCATCATTGGATCCGCGAAAGACACAGGTTTCGCGTCGAGATCTTCAAAACTAGATCCCATATTAATAGGTTTTAATGAACTTTTTTCACGAAAAAACCGGGACAAAAAAACCAAACGGGAGCATGATCGTTTTCCTTTCTGAAACCCGTGCCTCTCGCGGAAGTAAAACAGTGCGTCCCACGAAAGGAAAAAGAAACGCGCATTTTTTTCGAGAGGCACCGTTTACGAGAGGCACGACCGCAGAAGCAAAACCGTGCCTTTCACGAAAGGAAAAAAGACACATTTTTTTTCCATTTACGACCGTGCCTCCCACGGAAGGAAAAAAGAAAAATAATATTTTTTTTTCGTTTCCGAGAGGCACGGCCGTGCCTCTCATAGAAGGAAAAACAAAAGAGAAAATGTTTTTCTTTTCCGTTTCTGAAAGGATCGATATGGTTGACTAGAGGGGGGGTGAATAGGCAACTAACAATTTTTAAGCTTTTCTTTACCAAATTAAACTTTGCAACAAAATCGGTTGTCTAGATGTGCAACTAGGTGAGCAACCTATATGATGCAATAACAACTAGCACACAAGCAAGCAAGGATGTAACAACAAGTAGGCTTGCAAAAGTAAAGGCACGAAATAACCAAGAGTGGAGCCGGTGGAGACGAGGATGTGTTACCGGAGTTCCTTCCTTTTAAGGGGAAGTACGTCTCCGTTAGAGCGGTGTGGAGGCACAATGCTCCCCAAGAAGCCACTAGGGCCACCGTATTCTCCTCACGCCCTCACACAATGCGAGATGCCGTGAATCCACTATTGGTGCCTTTGAAGGCGGCGACCGAACCTTTACACGCAAGGTTGGGGCAATCTCCACACCAATCGGAGGCTCTCAACAACAACAACAACACCACGAAGCTTCACCACAATGGAGTATGGCTTCGAGGTGACCTCAACCGTCTAGGGTGCTCAACACCCAAGAGTAACAAGATCCGCAAGGGATAAGTGGGTGAATCGAATTTCTCTTGGTGGAAGTGTAGATCTGGGCCCTCTCAACCAATCCCGAGCAAATCAACAAGTTTGATTGGCTAGGGAGAGAGATCGGGCGAAAATAGAGCTTTGAGCAACAATGGAGCTTTTGGGGAAAGAGGTGGGTCAACTAGGAGGAAGAAGACCCCTTTAAATAGTGGGGGAACACATCCAACCGTTACCCCACTGAGCAGCCCCGCACAGGGCGGTACTACCGCTAGGGAAGGGCGGTACTACCGCTGAGAGCGGTACTACCGCTGAGAGCGGTACTACCGCTCCCTACCCAGCGGTACTACCGCGCTGAAGAGGAAGTCAGGCCACTGGCCCTAGAGCGGTACTACCGCGGGAGTAGAGCGGTACTACCGCTCAGAGCGGTACTACCGCTTCTACTACCGCTACTAGTGCCGCAAAACCCGACACGAGAAAACACCGTCTTGAATCGAGGCGGCAGTAGGCGCGGTACTACGCGGTACTACGGTCGAAACCCGCGAGCGGTACTACCGCTCTTCGGAGCGGTACTACCGCTTAGAGCGGTACTACCGCTTCGTGGAGCGGTACTACCGCTGGGGGGCTTCGGCGGTACTACCGCTGGCACAGGGCGAAGCAGGTACGGAAGAGAGGTGCAGCTCCAAAGATGCGAAAGGAAGACGACGGGTGTGATAAGGATGTGTACGTGTTGATTCCACCCTAGTCTTACCAAAGCGGATCCCCTCTTAATAGTACGGAGACTCCTACGAAACTAGTCCACCAACAACGAAATGCAGGAGCTACACCGTCTTGAATAAAAACACCGAGGGGAGAAAATCGTCTCGTGCCAATGGATGATTCTCTGAAAGAACTTAACGCACACGATTAGTCCGCAAAAGCATTGTCATCAATCACCAAAACCACTATGGGATAAATAAGCCCTTACAATCTCCCCCTTTTTGGTGGATTGATGACAATACGGGATTTGCATAAACACGATATAGAGTAAGCATACAAACCCCACGATCCTAACATGTAGATGGGCTCCCCCTAGATGTGTGCTATTTAGATAAGTGCTTTGGACTGCACAGCACACATACTAGGATCAGAGCTCCCCCTACAATTTAGAGACCAACAAACTAAGCATGGTGTATGAGAGCAGCATAGATGATATAACAGGAAAAACACGCAGCTCATAAGCTAGATAGACATAGATACTAATACTGGAAAGTTAAGGTAGCATATGTCTCACACCATATGACTCGAACAAAAGTCTCACTCGAACTAAGGTCTGTCTCACAGACAAACCAACCAAAGCAGAAACGAGGAGAAACACGAACAAGACAAGACACACGAAAAAGACGAAAGACACAACTCGCAAATCCCTAAGCTCTCTCCCCCTTTGGCATCGAGACACCAAAAAGGAGAGGGAGTGCTGCTACGGCCCCAGGTGAGAGCAAATGAGTGACACACGCATCAGAGCCCAGCGGAATCATCGGCACCACCGTCGTCAGTCTGGAAGTGCTCGGCCTCAGAATCGGTCCACGGGCAGTGCTGCTGAATCCACTCCTCCTCCTCAGTAAGCTGGTCCTCAGATCCACTCTTGACAGTAGCACCCAACTGACGCATGGGCTCCTTGTGACGACCTCGAGCCTTCTTCTCAGCCACATGAGTCATGTACTGACCGTGAGCCTCCATGCAGAACAGCTTCTTCATCTTAGACTTGAGCTTCTTAGCCCAAGAAGGCTCTACCTCAGAAGGCAAGTAGTCATCATCTTCATCCTCAGCCTCAGCCCCAAACTCTTCCTCAGTCTCCATGGCAGCAGCAGATGAAGGAACTCCAGTCCTAGGGGCCTGAGTGCCCCAGTTATCCTTCTTCCTCAGACGATTGACATCGTGAGAGACCAAGTCTCCAATTTCCAGCACCACCTTGGGATAGACACGATCCCAGGCCTTCTCAATGAGCAGCATAATAAACGGACCATAAATCGGGCACTTGCGCTCGGAGATAGCAGAAACCAGCTCAGACCACATAACATGAGAGATATCCAAGGACTCTCCGGTGCTCTGCCCCTTCTCCCGCTGACAGAAGAGAAGCATGTCCACGAGATAAGAGTGAACCTGGTCCAGATTCCCGATGCAAGGGAAAAGAGTTTCTCTGAAGATACGGTGAAGTATGTCCAGATAGGCAGGCAGCTCATAGGTCTCCTTCTTCGTCTCAGGGTTGATCCTTAGAGTGCAGTAGGGCCACAGAGCTTGCTTGTGAGTGGCATTGGGTCGACGGTGGGGGCGAAAGCCGACAGCAGACTCAAGTCCAAGATCTTCCACCCCAATCAACTGCATGAAAGCTTTCCACTTGACTGACAGCAACTTGCCATTTGTCATCCAAGTCAGAGTCCTGTCCTCATCGGTCCCAAGGTGAACCGTGGCATAGAATTGGGCCACAATATCAGCATCATAGTCCTTGTTGAATTGCATGATCCCGAGAATGTTCAGCTAAGTGCACATCTGAAGAGCTTCACCAAAGTAGTCAGGATCATTCTCCATATGCTCGGTGTCGATGGAGTGCACGTTGACATAGAGATTCTTCTTGGCTTTGAGGACATCAAAATAGATGGCAAACTGAAACCTGTTCCAGAACAGACGGTTGACCAAATTGGGATCTTGATCTTCCTCATACGGGTTGCGGCGGCGCCTTGCCCAGAACTCCTTGGGCGGCATTTCTGGCACGGTTTTGGTTTGCTTTGGCTTGACCCCAGGCTTCTTCTGCAGCTGGGGAGGAGGTGGAGCACTAGAAGATCCCCCGGCAGGCTCAGTGGTGCGGTAGCGCTTGGACGAAGCACGACCGGGGTTGACACGACGAGCCTGATGCTCAGGAACCTCATCACCTGGAACCACACACACAAAACACGCAAACAACCAGAAAGAAAGAGCATAAGCCACAAACACGAACAAAGGGGATCACTGAGAGGTAGGAGTAGGTTGGAATCTGGTAGAGAGCGGTAGTACCGTGACCCTTGGGCGGTAGTACCGCTCCAAGCGGTAGTACCGCTCTAGAGAGCGGTAGTACTGCTCAGAGCGGTAGTACCGCTCTGGGAGAGCGGTAGTACCGCTCGAGGCGGGGAAACAACAGTTTCCTACTACCGTGGTCAGATCCGGTACTTCCGTCCTATCAAATTCAAAAATACTCCAACCAAACACTAATCCAAACTGCCTAGAAGCATTCTCCATCCTACTCAAGCCTAGATTTGGCCAAAAATCTAAAGATGCAACCGCTACTGCCCCTAAGAAGCTAGATTGGAAACCTAGACAAAAAGAACAAGAGAACGGGGGCAATACCGGCATCCATGGCAAGAGGACAAGGTGGGGATCGTCTCCACCGAAGGGAATGGAGAGGGACGGCCCGGAGAGGGAGATCCGCCGGAGCCCTCCCGCGGAGCCGGTTGCTGGAGAGAGAGAAGAACAGGAGAGGGGGCGTGCGAATGGGTATGGGGGAGAAGAAACTCCCCCTGCCCCGATATAACCCCCACCCGCGCCTCTCAGTGGTAGTACCGCACTGGAGGGCGGTAGTACCGCTTGGAGCGATAGTACCGCTCGCCAGCGGCGGTAGTACCGCCAGCAACCAAAAAAACTTCTAGGCAAACAAACAAATGCAAACACACCGAGAAGAACGGGAAGGCAAAGACAAGAGAAAGACCAACAAGACAACACACACGAAACAACGAACCAAACCCCACTCCTTCAAAACAAACAACAACAAAAAGGAGCGAGCTCAGGCCTCTCTCAAGAGAGGGCGGTGGCCAGAGCCACCTATGTTTGAGTCAATTGGTATGGCACCGCGAAGAATTATCCTTGGGCCCATGACCAAAACTCGTCTTTGAAGCACAAGTACCATAAAAAATGGTTAATGTGAAAGAGTTGATCGTTTTATGCATAATGGGGGGAGGGAGAGTTCATTGAGAGAAAAACACTCCCCCTATGTCCATGCCTACACCTAAACTAGACAACAGATTGAGTGTGGTGGGGGGTGCACGGGTTCAAGTCACATTGCTCAAATCAATGATATTTAGCTCATGCCTTAACTCGCGAAATCTTGCTTCATCCAAGGGCTTCGTGAAAATATCTGCAAGGTTATCATGAGTGTTGACATACTTGAGCTCGATCTCCCCTCGCCTAATGTGATCCCGGATGAAGTGATATCAAATCTCAATGTGCTTCGTCTTGAAGTGTTGCACCGGGTTGAGAGAAATCTTGATGGCACTTTCATTATCACACCAAAGAGGCACTTTGTCACAAATGACACAGTACTCCTTTAAAGTTTGCCTCATCCATAGGAGTTGAGCACAACAACTACCGGCCGCCACATACTCCGCTTCGGTGGACGAGAGAGACACACAACTTTGCTTCTTCGAGGACCAACTTACCAAAGAGCAACCAAGAAATTGGCATCCTTCGGAAGTGGACTTCCTATCCACTTTGTCTCCCGCCCAATCGGAATCCGTGAAGCCTTCAAGCTTGAAGTTTGCTCCTCTTGGGTACCATAAGCCAAAGTTTGAGGTATGAGCCAAATATCGAAAGATTCACTTGACCGCCACAAAGTGACTTTCCTTTGGTGCGGCTTGAAAACGTGCACACATCCCCACACTCAACATGATATCCGGTCTAGATGCACAAAGGTAAAGCAAGGAGCCAATCATGGAGCGATATACCTTTTGATCCACCGCTTTACCATTGGGATCGATGTCAAGTTGGCACTTGGTAGGCATTGGTGTAGTAGCCGGTTTGACGTCACTAAGCTTGAATCTTTTAAGCATGTCTTGAGTGTATTTGGCTTGGTTAATGAAGGTTCCTTATCTTCTTTGTTTGATGTCAAATCCAAGGAAGAACTTCAACTCTCCCATCGAAGACATCTTGAACTTGGAGGTCATGAGAGCGGCAAATTCCTCATTGAAAGCTTTGTTAGGAGAACCAAAGATAATGTCATCAACATATAGTTGGCATACAAACAACTCCCCTTTGACCTTCTTAGTAAAAAGAGTGGGATCGATTTGTCCTACTTCAAATCCACGATCTTGTAGCAACTCGGTAAGGTGGTCATACCACGCACGTGGGGCTTGTTTAAGGCCATAGAGTGCCTTATCGAGTTGATACACATGATCCAGGAAGTAGGGGTCCTCGAACCCGGGGGGTTGCTTGACATAGACCAACTCATTAATGGGACCATTAAGAAAAGCACTTTTCACATCCATTTGTTGCAACTTAAAGTTGTGATGGGAAGCATAAGCAATCAACAAACGAATGGATTCAAGACGAGCAACGGGAGCAAAGGTTTCACCGTAGTCGATACCCTCGACTTGGGGGTAGCCTTGTGCTACCAATCTTGCCTTGTTGCGAATGATGTTCCCATGAGCATCTTGCTTGTTCTTGAAGATCCACTTTGTTCCAATGACGTTGTGGTTCCCCGATGGCCTTGGCACCAATCTCCAAACTTTGTTGTACTCGAAGTTGTTGAGTTCTTCATGCATGGCATTGAGCCAATCCGAGTCTTCGAGCGCCTCATAGACCTTTTGGGGTTCAACACAAGAGACAAACGCGTGATGTTCACAATAGTTTGCTAATTGTCTACGAGTGCTTACCCCCTTTCTTAGGCTTCCAAATACATTTTCCATGAGATGGCCTTGAGTGGTGAGCTTGGAAGCAATCTTTGCGGCACGACGCTCTAATTCCTCCTCGGATGTGGAGGGAGGGTTGACTTGATCATCTTGAGCACCGTCTTGAGCTTGTTCTTGATCTTGAGCTTGAGTTTGCTCTTGATCTTGAACTTGCTCGAGGGGGAGAACTTGACCTTGGGCATCATTTAGAGGTTCACCACCATCTTGAGGTTGATCTTGCCCTTGGTATTGTTCACAAGGTTGAGGGCCTTCACTTTGTTCTTCGGAAGCGTGTGGGTCTTGATGAGGTGATGGCTCTACTTGAGTAGAGCATTGTCCTTCTCCTTCGGCCACAAGGGGTTCCTCAATGGGTAGGATTTGACCAATACCCATTCTTCTTATGGCTTGGGGAGGAATTTCATCACCTACATCATAAGTACCACTTTGCTCCACTTGGGAGCCGTTATTTTCGTCAAACTCCACGTTACACGTCTCCTCAATGAGTCCGCTGGACTTGTTGAGAACACGGTAAGCATGAGAGTTTGTAGCATAACCAACAAATATGCCCTCATGAGCTCTAGCTTCAAATTTAGACAAACGAACACCTTTCTTGAGAATGAAACACTTACACCCGAACACCCAGAAGTACTTGAGATTGGGCTTGTTCCCGGTGAGTATCTCATACGGAGTCTTGTTCAAGCCTTTGCGGAGATAGAGCCGATTGGATGCATGACAAGCTGTGTTGATGGCTTCGGCCCAGAAGTTGTATGGAGACTTGAACTCCGCCATCATGGTCCTTGCCGCATCCATCAACGTCCGGTTCTTCCTCTCCGCAACACCATTTTGTTGAGGGGTATATGGTGCGGAATATTGGTGCTTGATCCCTTCATCACTAAGAAACTCATCCAAGGTGTAGTTCTTGAACTCGGTGCCGTTGCCACTTCTTATTGTCAAGATCTTTGCATTGTGTTGACGTTGAGCTTCATTTGCAAAGTTGATGAAGGTTTGTTGAGTCTCACTCTTCCTCTTGAAGAAGTATACCCAAGTGTATCTTGAATAATCATCCACAATCACCAAGCAATACTTTCTCCCTCCAAGACTATCAAAGGATGGAGGCCCGAAGAGATCCATGTGAAGGAGCTCCAAGGGTCTCTTCGAGTAGATGATGGTTGAAGGAGGGTGAGCCTTTTCATGAAGCTTTCCTTCGATACAAGCACTGCAAGCACGATCTTTGGCAAAACTAACATTTGTTAGTCCACGAATATGGTCCCCCTTTAGAAGACTTTGCAAAGATATCATATTGACGTGGGCTAAACGGCGATGCCAAAGCCATCCCACATCAACTTTAGCCATTAGGCATGTCGCGGTCTTAGTGGGTTGCTCCGAGAAGTTAACCACATAGAGACCGTTCTCGACATGCCCAACAAAGGCTACTTTAAGAGTCTTGCTCCACAAGAGGGCCACGGTATCAATATCAAAGAAGGTGGCAAAACCCATGAGTGCGAGTTGACGAACGGAAAGTAAATTGAACGCAAGGGACTCAACAAGCATGACTTTCTCGATCGTTAGATCATGGGAAATGACAACCTTGCCAAGACCCAATACCTTAGAATGTGAGGCATCACCCCATTCGACATTGGTGGGCATAGATGGGATATTGTGCACGTCCACCACCAAGTCCTTGCTCCCGGTCATATGATTTTTTGCTCCACTGTCGAGCAACCATGATCCCCCACCGGAAGCAAACACCTACAAGAGATCAATGCTTGGTTTTAGGTACCCATTGAGTAATGGGTCCTTTGATGTTAGTAACAAGGGTCTTAGGAACCCAAATAGACCATTCAATGTACTCATAAGGAGAACCAACAAATTTAGCATAAACATGTCCATCACTAGCACGACACAACACATAAGAGGGGTTAAAGTCGCCGGCTTTGTTGGGAGAGATGGCGTTGCGCTCTTTGGCTTCATCGCTCTTCCCATTGTTCTTCTTCTCCTTAGGAGCACCTTCTCCCTCCTTCACAAAGGTTTGCGTGAGCGGAGGAGGTCGATTGGTCTTGCTCTTCTTCTCCTTGTTCTTCTTCTTGTTCTTGGACTTGGGTGCGAACCCAACTCCCTCCTTTCCCAAAACTTCCTTTTGATTGCTCAAAAGGTCATTTAGGTTCTTCTCGCCTTGTATGGATGACACAAGACCTTTCTCGAGTTGTTCCTTCAACTTGGCATTTTCCTCCACAAGATGCACATGCTCACAACATGGGTTAGTAGCATTTGCATTATCAATTAAGACCATGTGAGGAAATGTGGCCTTTTCCTTAGTTAGCTTAACTTGGAGTTGAGCATGAGACTCCTTGAGGGTGGCATGAGCACTTTTCAAGACCTTGTGGGCCTTGTCAAGTACATCAAACTCCTCCGTGAGTCTAACATGATCAACCCCAAGTTTAGCCTTCTCGGAAGCTAGAACATGAGACACAACAAGAGCATGATCAAGATCTTTCTTTAGTTTAGCGTGACCATCGTTGTGTGACTCCTCAAGAGCCAAACGATGCTCACGCTCTTCCTCAAGAGCATTAGAGAGATCCGATATCTCATCGGCATAGTCATGGCTATGACTTTCCATCTTAGTGATGGTTTCTTCATGAGCCTCGATCATGTCATTGGCTTCACCAAGTTGTTCCAAGAGAGCAACGAAATGCTTCTTGGATTTGCCCTTGAGCTTACTCATGAAGGACTCAAATTCATTGATCTCTTCATTAGACCCCTTACCATTATCAAAGTCATCCGTTGAAGGAGGGTTAGGAATAATGGTGGTTTTGATGTTGGGGGTTACCTTGTTGGTGTCCTTAGCCATGAGGCACTTGGCGGTGATGTTCTCGTTAGGTGCATCGAATAGAGACACCCGAGGAGTTGAGACAATGGCAACGGATGCCATGGCCATTGTTTCACCATCTTCATCATCATCGTCATCCTCGCGGTATTCTTCTTGAACCACCAACCCGCGAGAAGGAGTCTTCTTGGTGAAGTTGTTCTTGTTGGGGAAGGACTTGGCTTTGTCTTTTCGAATGAACTTGCCACCATTGTCTTCCCGCTTCTCTTATGGACAGTCCGCAACGAAATGACTGACATTGCCACAGTTGAAACAAGTTCTAACTCGTTGCTTCCCTTTGAGGCCACTTGAGTTGTTCTTGTTGAAGTTGGGTCTTGTAGTCTTCTTACTCCAAAACTGTCTTGAGGCAAGAGCCATGTGCTCATGATAATCATACTTTGTGTCCTCGGGGTTGCTCTCCTCATCTTCCTCTTCTTCTTCTTCTTCCACACTAACCTTGGCCTTCAAGGCAAGATTGGGCTTCTTTGCCCTTTGGGAACGGAGCACCGCATTGTCGGCGGTCTTATCCAAGATGTTCATTGCAATGAACTCATCCAACACTTCACCAGAGGTCATGGAGTGGAAGTCCGGTCTTTGGCGGATGACGGAGGACATGGCCTTGTTGTAGGGCATCATGGCCTTGAGGAACTTGCGCTTGATCCAATTGTCATCCGTGTCTTTACTCCCATGATCTCGGAGTGCGACCGCAAGTTTGGTCACTCTTCGAAAGAGCTCACGAGGTTCTTCATCCTCTTTCATTGCAAACTCATCGGCTTCATCTTGCACCACTTCATAGTTGGAGCGTTGAATGCTAGCACTTCCTCTATACATACGCTCGACTCACTTCCATGCTTCTTTAGCCATGACATGAGGTCGAAGATGAGGGAGATCTTCGGGAAGGATAGCATCTTGGATGATGAAGAGAGCACTCTCATTGAATTGGTTGTCCACTTCTTCTCGAGGGGTGAAGTTGCTTGGATCATGAGGATAGAAACCTTCTTCAATAATTCTCCAAAGGTTAGTATTCACATGTTTTAAATGACGCTTGAAGCGATAGACCCAAGAATCAAAATCCTCATTTTTCACATATTTAGGAGGAGGACCGGCATGATTCAAATGCGTAGAGGGGATCGGTCCTTTATACACCGGGGGTTCCACATGGGCATAGATGCCGGTGCCATTTCTACCACTAGTAGACGGACTCTTTTCACTATTAGCTTCCCCCTTGTCGGGGTTAGCATCCGTCACCTTGTTAGTGGGATCACCCACTTTCATCGGCAAGGTAGATAGTTTGAGTCCCTCTAGGAATTCAGTAAACATGCTTTTAACCTCGGCCGTCATGGAGGTTTTCAATGTGTCTAAAGCCACATTGAATTCCTCACGAGAGACCGAGGTTCCCCCTTCGGCCGAAGACGAGATGGGATTCACACCGGAGTGTTCCTCCGCACCGTCGTTGACGTCAACCATACTCTTCGGATGGTAAAGTCCTTAATAAAGAGACGAGGCTCTGATATCAATTGAAAGGATCGATATGGTTGACTAGAGGGGGGGGGGGTGAATAGGCAACTAACAATTTTTAAGCTTTTCTTTACCAAATTAAACTTTGCAACAAAATAGGTTGTCTAGATGTGCAACTAGGTGAGCAACCTATATGATGCAATAACAACTAGCACACAAGCAAGCAAGGATGTAACAACAAGTAGGCTTGCAAAAGTAAAGGCACGAAATAACCAAGAGTGGAGCCGGTGGAGACGAGGATGTGTTACCGGAGTTCCTTCCTTTTAAGGGGAAGTACGTCTCCGTTAGAGCGGTGTGGAGGCACAATGCTCCCCAAGAAGCCACTAGGGCCACCGTATTCTCCTCACGCCCTCACACAATGCGAGGTGCCGTGAATCCACTATTGGTGCCCTTGAAGGCGGCGACCGAACCTTTACACGCAAGGTTGGGGCAATCTCCACACCAATCGGAGGCTCCCAACAACAACAACAACACCACGAAGCTTCACCACAATGGAGTATGGCTTCGAGGTGACCTCAATCGTCTAGGGTGCTCAACACCCAAGAGTAACAAGATCCGCAAGGGATAAGTGGGGGAATCGAATTTCTCTTGGTGGAAGTGTAGATCTGGGCCCTCTCAACCAATCCCGAGCAAATCAACAAGTTTGATTGGCTAGGAAGAGAGATCGGGCGAAAATGGAGCTTTGAGCAACAATGGAGCTTTTGGGGAAAGAGGTGGGTCAACTAGGAGGAAGAAGACCCCTTTAAATAGTGGGGGAACACATCCAACCGTTACCCCACTGAGCAGCCCCGCACAGGGCGGTACTACCGCTAGGGAAGGGCAGTACTACCGCTGAGAGCGGTACTACCGCTCCCTACCCAGCGGTACTACCGCGCTGAAGAGGAAGTCAGGCCACTGGCCCTAGAGCGGTACTACCGCGGGAGTAGAGTGGTACTACTGCTCAGAGCGGTACTACCGCTTCTACTGCCGCTACTAGTGCCGCAAAACCCGACACGAGAAAACACCGTCTCGAATCGAGGCGGCAGTAGGCGCGGTACTACGCGGTACTACGGCCGAAGCCCGCGAGCGGTACTACCGCTCTTCGGAGCGGTACTACCGCTGGGGGGCTTCGGCGGTACTACCGCTGTAGACCGCGGTACTACCGCTGGCACAGGGCGAAGCAGGTACGGAAGAGAGGTGCAGCTCCAAAGATGCGAAAGGAAGACGACGGGTGTGATAAGGATGTGTACGTGTTGATTCCACCCTAGTCTTACCAAAGCGGATCCCCTCTTAATAGTACGGAGACTCCTACGAAACTAGTCCACCAACAACGAAATGCAGGAGCTACACCGTCTTGAATAAAAACACCGAGGGGAGGAAATCGTCTCGTGCCAATGGATGATTCTCTGAAAGAACTTAACGCACACGATTAGTCCGCAAAAGTATTGTCATCAATCACCAAAACCACTATGGGATAAATAAGCCCTTACAGTTTCCGAGAGGCACGGCCGTGCCTCTCAGGGAAGCAAAACCGCGCCTCTCATGGAAGGAAAAAAAAAGAGAAATCACGTTTTTTTTTTCGTTTTCTAGAGGCACGGTGGCTGTGCCTCTCGCGTAAGCAAAGCCGTGCCTCTTATGAAAGGAAAATAAAAGAGAAATCATGTTTTTTTCAGTTTCTTGGAGGCACAGTTGTGGCTCTCGTAGAAGCAAATATGTGCCTCTCGCAGAAGGAAAAAAAAACCGCGTTTTTGCATTATTTTTATTTTTATTTTGCCGATAAGCTAAGGAAGACCAATGGAAAACCGAAAAGCCGGATAAAAAAAATCAAAAAAGCAGAAAACACGTGCAGAAAAAAAATCTGGAGAAAGTACCCAGAGCGCGACACGTGGCGGCGGCTGAGAGCGCGCCGGGCTCCCGAAGGAGCCCTCCTCAATTAGTTGCTCTCCTATTTACTGGGGTAGATCGCTGAGTACCCACGTATCACGTACCCTCTCGCGCGCAAGGCTCCCGAAGGTGCACTCCTCAATTAGTTGCTCTCCTATTTACCGGGTAGATCGTTGAGTACCCACCTATCACGTACCCTCTCGCGTTCCAGGCTCTTATAGGAGCGCTCCTCAATTAGTTGCTCTCATTTTACCGGGTAGGTCGCTGAGTACCCACGTATCACGTACCCTCTCGCGCGCCCGGCCTCTCTGTGGGCTGAACCGATTTTCCCTTTTTTTTCTTTCTTATTTCTTAGTTTTTCTTCTGATATTTCCTATATTTTATTTTTCTTTTGTGTTTTTACCTTATTTTCTTAAAAAAAATTGTGAACATTTCTTAAAATGTAAGAACATTTTTTAAATTTGTCAAGATTTTTTGAACCCATGATATTTTTATTCCTGAACAATTATTGGGAATTCGTGAACAATTTTTGAATGCACAAACATATTTTTCAAATCGTGAATGTTTTAAGAAAATCTTGAATATTTTTTAATTCATGAACCCTTTTTAATGAACATTTATTGAATCCTCGGACCTTTTTTGAATTCATGAACATTTTTGTGAATTTGTGACTTTTTTGAAATTCATGAACATTTTTTGAATTCACAAAAAATGTAATTATGGACATTTTTTAATCCAGGAACTTTTAAAATTTTGAGAACTTTTTTGAATTCATAAAGATTTTACAAACTCATATACCATTTTTCAAATTCATGAACATTTTTTGGAATTTGTTTTTTGTTTGAAATCCAAACATGGGTTGGCTCAAAGCGCTCGCCGGTGGCATGAGGGGTGCACGATAGACCCCCGCGCGAACTAGGAAGTCTCTAGATTACACGATAAGCAAGATGATAATGAAGAAGAAGAAAAAGAAAGGTTACAAACGCCGGCACCGTCCGAGTCCTCTAGGAAGAAGATCAGAAGATATACTTCTGCATAAGACTAGTACTCCCTCCGTAAACTAATATAAGAGCATTTAGATCATTATTTTAATGATCTAAACGCTCTTACATTAGTTTAGAGAGGGAGTAATTTTTTTGGAGAGAGCCAATGGGCACAACAAACCATAGATAATCGGGGTTCGAAATTCTGATCCTCAGATAGCAGGCCAGTCATCTACATCTACTCGCGGCCCGTACGCTCCTCCTCGTCCTCTTGGCCTTGGGTGCGCAGCGCGAAGCGGCAGAGCGGGCAGAGGTGGCTGACGCTGAGCCACATGGAGATGCAGTCCTCGTGGAACGCGTGGGAGCAGTGCATCCTCCTCAGCGCCACGCCCTCCTCGAAGGCCTCCATGCACACGGAGCAGCCCTTCTCCCTCGCCTCGCCGGCCGTGATCCTGGGCAGGCCAGCGATGGCCTTCTCCGACGCCGGGACGGTGCCGAAGCCGCCGTTCCTGGACGGCGCCGCGACTGGCGGATCGTACGTCCGCCGTTCCTGGACGGCACCGCGGCGGCCACTGGAAAGGATTGGGTCTTGGCGCACCCACGGCCACGGGCTCCGGCCGCATCGGGTCGAAACATGAGTGCGGCGTCCAAAACACCGCCGTGGCGGTGCCGCGGGCTTAATTAGTTCGCTGCTGCTCAGGCCACCAGCGCAATCGAGGTGGAGATTTATTTTATTCATGATGATCAACTTACATAGATTCACGGGAGGTCGATACTTGTATAGATTCACGCGAACGCTGGGGCGAGGTCCTTTTCGACTCGGTGCCGGTGTCGGCCTCGTGTCGCCTGCAAATTCCATGCCATGTCGGATCCCTCCCTTCGAATCTCGGGAGCTGAACTGCGTTTTGTTTTTCATGAAAAATGATTTACTGCACGATTTTCACACGACACTAACGAAAGCCGCTCTATGCAATCTGCCGCGCCTCCGCGTCGCGCCAGGGCATGAACAGCAGTCTAGATAGGTTCCGTCTGTAGCGGAAAATACCAATGGTGGCCGCGCTACAGGCAGGCCTTAATCTCAGTCGTCGGACCACCATGGGCTCAGTCGTCGGACCACCATGGGGAGATCCGTGCGGGCAGGGTATAGGGCAAGTATTCGATTTATTTTTGGGCTGTATTGGATCAGCGATGGCCCACGCACATGCAAAAGCAGGTAGGCCTCTTACACGCAGCTGACATGTACGCACATCGTTGGTCGCGGTAGTACTCCTGCACAATGCGCGTGGATACATGTACGAGCTGTTCATGCACGTCGTGGACGTTTTGTGGCCGAGCGAAGAGCACCAACAGGCAAAGGTGCCTACGTGCAGCCTTTGGGTCCAGTGAAACACCAACAAGTGTTTACCACTACGTTACTAATCAAGTATTTGGGCGTGATGTTTGATTTCACCATCGCACTGGCCACAGATGTGCTTAAAATCGATAAACACTGACATCGAACTGCAGTTTGTGTCATTTGTACTACCAGCCAGCAGAATCCAAGCAACCTAGTTACACGCGTTATTACATTGAACCAGATAGATCAATCAGTTTTATCCCCGAGTAACCACGCTTATATGTACAAGTGTTCTGAATTAGCCATAGGTTTCAGGAGAGAGGCCCGATCCAATGCTACAGCTATCCGCCGCGATCTGTGCTTCCCTTTCCTCAGTCTGTCACTTCCCCGAATTTACTATGCCCTCCCAAGAAAAAGTTTTGGGGAGCAGCGCCTCCATCACTTGTCACTTCGCAGTCCAACGGCATGTGTTCGTCCAGCATGCAAACTGCTCATCTAGGAGACCAGGTGGAGTGGCGTGCACACATACAAGATGAGCAAGGAAGAAACTGATTCAGTTAACATGCCTCATTGGCCATTGCTCACACGATCGATTTAACACTAACTTTTTCATCGAGTCATTCGTTATTTTCTTCGATTCCAAGTCATAATCTATCTATTTTATCCCGTGATTATATTTTAGAAAGGGAGTAAGCACGGAACCCAGTCAACCAGCACCTGCAGATACGTAGCTGTAGACCATGGAACTCATCAACACTCATGTTACTCTGCTACAGACATTCAATGCCTGTACCACACTTGTGCTCGACAAAGGGCGCGCGCGTGCTCTCCCCTGCCAGCCGGTTTCAAAGTGCAATGGAGAGAACCCTACAAAAGCTATGACATCGTATTGTCAATTCATCTGGCGTAACAACACGCCCTGTTTAAAACGATAAACCTAGCTTCCATGCCATTACTGAGTTGAATAGATTGAAAAAAATGAACTCGTATGAACCTGGTTGCCATGTCACACATAAATAAATGGAGAAGAATCATTTGCATGGCTAAATGTTGACACAACTAAGCATGCTACCACAAAAATTCTTAAAAACAGCAGTTTGGTACTGGAAACAACAACGTAGCCAATGTAGTTTGCACAGAATAGACAAGTGCGTTTAGAAATAAAAGGAACATTAAGTAGTATTTACGCACCCCTGGCCAGCAGCCTGATCACATGCGCAGATAGAAAAACAACCATTTTTTGTTTCAGCGGCAGCAACTACATTTTTTGCTAGTGGGCACAGTACATGGATTAAGAAAACTATGCAGTATACACTAGCACCGGCCAAGTAAACCGGCTGGAACATCACAATCCAGTTCAGGCAAGTTGTTCCACTACAAGAAAGACAAAGTTTGCAGCATTTGGGATTTTATGGGAAGAAACATTACAAAGGATCAGCACATCAATCCTTAGTCTAGAGGAAGTTTGGTTCGAATGGACCGCTCTTTTTAGCGCCTCAAGCATTGCAACGATGGCCGACCACCCCACAGTTTGTGCATTTCGGCAATTTCCTTGGAGCCTTCGGCACATCACCTCTTTGGGGGCAAGTTGCACCCTTGTGGCCCTGCACTCGGCAGATCGTGCAAAACCCAAACCCAGTTTTCCATGAGTAGTGGTTGTAGAACTCATAAGCCTCATCCAATGAATCAAAACTTGTGCCAATTTTGGGATTGACAACATATGCCCATCCCCCTTCTCTGCGTAAGCGTGCACAGATTATTCAAGAGCTATCTTCCTGTCAGCTTTCATCTCCCTCTCATCAGGTGCTTTCCCAATCCTAACCCTGAAGCAATGTCTCACAACAAAAAGACAGAATTATAAAAATCGACATGCTGTGTACAAACAAAGGGATTTGCACTAAACAACTTGCGATGCAATGCTTCACCAACGCCAAAATAAGAAGACCACCCGCTGCAGTTTCAAACTAAAAATAAATAAAATCATGTACACCCAACTGACACTTGGAAATCCCCTAAACTAGGGTCTCTATGGAAAAAAATGGACCAACCAACCACTGTCACTGTTTTTGTTCTCCAAGTACATGTATCAAAGAGAAATCTTCCAAATATCAGGTATTATACCAATTCTAATTCAGTCATGTCCCGCCCACCAAAAACCATACTTCATCACAAATCTTCCAGATAAACAATTATTACACCACTACTTACTTAATGCCGTGCCTTCCACTGAATCCAAATTCACCAAATAAACACTATGATATGAACTGAATCCGAACCCAATCCAGCCGACGCTTGGAAATCCCCTAAACCATGATTGTGTATGCCACAAAAAATGGACCAATCTGCCACTCTCACTGGTTTTGTTGTCCAAGTACATGTATCAGAAGAAATCTCCCTAATAACAAATATCATACCAATTCTAATTCAATACTTTCCATCCCAACAAAACCAATACTTCATCACAGTTCTTGCCAATAACCAGTATTAAGAAACTACTTATTTAATCTGTGCCTTCAAATGAAACCAAGCTCATCAAATAAACACTCTTAAGATAGACACTAAATCCAATCCCACTCGAGCATTTTTTCATTGCAGACAGACACTGAGTCGGAAAATCAACATTTTCCACAAAATTTATTACTCACTGTATCATGCTCGCCCTCCCTCCACAAATGCCAGAAACCTAACTAATTCTTTTACCAGAACAACTAGCCCTAACAATCCAGATAAAAACAAGGCAATCAGTGACATTTCTTCTAAATGCCAACAACACTAACAACACACATTTTCCCTGTGGTACAGAGAAAATATCCAAAACAGCACACCCCCATCTGAAGCAACTTGTACCCTAACAAATTTGCACTGGAACTATAACAGCACACTCCCGTCCAGCACCATTTTCGCCACACCAACATGCTAATCAACTTGCATGCTAGCTAGCCAAATCCAACTAACTGAATCCGAACCCAGTCTGAACAAAATCCAGAACTAAAACACAGAAAACTGAATCCGAATGCTTCCTGTGTCTCACAGAAATAATTCCTAACAACAAGAATTTTCCACTGAAACCAAGCTCACCAAATAAAATGTTGCAACATATATACTGAAATCCAAACCCAATCCATCACTTTTTTCATTTTTGCAGGCGTACACTGATTCGGCAAAATCCAACCATATTCGCCCCAACAGAAGTACTGAAGCTAACGCACATCCTAACTGAAACCAAAAGTTCATTTTTACCTGCCAAAGTGAGCTAGACAACACACCTACGATGCAGGATCACTTGCTGAACAGCCGCAAAATCACATGAGCAAATACATAGAAAAGTTTTCTTACTAACCTCCGTGTCTACTCTAGCCACTCGTAGTTTCAGAGCACACCTCGTATCTGTCTCCATCTCCGTTTTCCTTTTCTTCGTCTGTCTTGTCGATGTCTAAACCTGCTGCACTGATGGAATCCTGGAACTCCACTGGGAAGACAGAACCATTCACACGGAGACACCCCTGCGAGAATCAAATCTAGCCACATGAGCAAGTACTTTCCAATCCCACGCCGTTGAATCCAGACGCAAGAGAGAGAAGAAGGGAATCAGCGCAGCAAAACGAACATACCCGTCGAGCTCGAGGCCGTCGGTGGACATATTGCCGGAGCACAGTCGCCGCCGCCGTGCCCGTGTGTATGAAGGAGAATGGGGTGGGGAGCGAATCCTGTCCCGTGGCTCTATCTGCTCCACAAGGTAAGCCCGAGCGGGGTGGGGTGGGGTCTGACGGAGTCGCATTGGATCCATTTACCTTTTTTTTTTAGACAAAGATCCATTTACCTGTGCTGTTTTGAACCACCCAACATGTCCCAAATTCCCGTCGCAGGGCACACCTCCCTTTCCAGGCCCGGGAATAGCTCCACCCGATGGGTCGAACACAATACGCCTACGCGCAGATAGGAGTATTATGGGCCGTATTTCCCTCACTAGGCCTGGCAACGCAGCTGCTACGAACTGACAGGTTTCGAATCCCAAGGCCCAAACAGATGAGCCGGATTCCGGCCTGCCTGTAGCTCGGCCACCAAAAGCCCTCACTCCCGTCTGTGGCCCCTTTCCATGTCAGATATAGTCTCTATAGTTATCTACTACACATAGCTTTTACAATGGATCGTCTATTTAGTTGTCTGTATCGCGGCTAAAATCATGGGGTGGTTGGATAGAATCTGGATGGAAAAACTGCTCGATGCAGACACCCCTTCGAACAACGGGAGGATGGACGTCGCTAAGCAGCAATCTTTGTGCAATTAGACGATCGGTAATTGTAAAGACAGGTAGTTTCTCTCTCCTCTTTCTATTTCCATCACGTAATCAAATGTCTTACGTGTACTTGCTTACCAGCTGAGTCAACCCCCATTGTACATGCCCTCAACCCAATATATGTGAAAATGCCATGCCGCCACCCAATGTTCGCTAGGGACTGGCGTCCTTTAATTCACACATAAGGAAACAACGGCACTACAATAGACTCAATTCATATGCATGTTCGAGGTGGTATTTCATAATTTGATTGCTTGCAATGGTAATTTAACAACTGTGATGCTAATTTTCTTGCATGCGACA
>NC_041389.1:60380096-60384727 GCF_002162155.2 Triticum dicoccoides | reverse complement strand
TTCCCCTCCGCTCATCCATCAGCGGCTGACGCACGGAGGCGTTGTGCTCAAGCAGGGCACATCGGCGGGCATGCGAGGCGACGACGTGCACATGGAGGTGTCGTGACGGCTACGGGGCGGGCGTCATCGAGCGGTTGTGTGCCCATCTAGATCTAACGGCTGGATCCCGGTGGGCAGCGTGGGGTGTGGCAGCAATCCAGTGTGGTTGATGCTCCAACCGTAGGCCATGGCAGTGTGGTGTTGTCTGGCCTCCGAGGTGCATTGGCCTTCCAGCGGCTTGAAGGTTCTGACTGCGGAGGTGACTGGCCTATGTTCCAGTGTCAGCTCGTTTGCAAGCCACCCGTTTCAGCCTTTGCTCCATCCCCTCGTGACGCGTGTGCTGGCTACATCGAAGAGAAGGTCCTCTCCCAGCTGGTGTCCATTGTTGAGGGATGATTTCTGTCACGCCCAATATGCGACCCTATCCAAAAGAAACTCGAAGGTCCCATCAAGGATAGACCCGCATATTGAAACGCTTTGCAAGGTGGATATCATTACATCAACATTACATAATAGATGGGGATACATACATAAGGCATACAATGCCACTCGAATACAACAATACATCATCCATAAGATCAACATCCAACTACGGAAGAAACACAAACAGAAACTCAAACGACATCCACCCTGCTAGCCCAGGCTGCCGACCTGGAACCTATCCCCTGATCGAAGAGGAAGCAGAAGAAGAACTCAACGCAAGCAAGCATCGCTCTTGCGTCATGATCACCGCATAACCTGTACCTGCAACTGTTGTTGTAGTAATCTGTGAGCCACGAGGACTCAGCAATCCCATTACCATGGGTTTCAAGACTAGCAAAGCTTAAAGGGTAAGGAAGGGGTAAAGTGGTGAGGTTGCAGCAGCGACTAAGCATATATGGTGGCTAACATACGCAAATAAGAGCGAGAAGAGAGCAAACGGAACGGTCATGAAGCTAGCAATGATCAAGAAGTGATCCTGAACTCCTACTTACGTCAAACATAACCCAAAACCGTGTTCACCTCCCGGACTCCGCCGAAAAGAGACCATCACGGCTACACACGCGGTTGATGCATTTTAATTCGGATCTGGTGTCAAGTTATCTACAACCGGGCATTAACAAATTTCCATCTGCCTATAACCGCACGCATGGCTTTCGAAAGATTATACCCTGCAGGGGTGTCCCAACTTAGCCCATGATAAGCTCTCGCGATCAACGAAGGATATACCTTCTTCCAGGAAGACCCGATCAGACTCGGAATCCCGGTTTACAAGACATTTCGACAATGGTAAAACAAGACCAGCAAAGCCACCCGATGCGCCGACAATCCCGATAGGAGCTGCACATATCTCGTTCTCAGGGCAACACCGGATAAGTCAAGCTACGAGTAAAACCAGCCCTCGAGTTGCCCCGAGGTGGCCCCGCAGGTTGCTCGGTTCGGACCAACACTTAGACAAGCACTGGCCCGGGGGGGCTAAATAAAGATGACCCTCGAGAGAGCGACTCCCAAGGGAAAAGATATGTGGTGGTGAGGCAAATGGTAAAACCAATGTTGGGCCTTGCTGGAGGAGTTTTATTCAAAACGAACTGTCAAGGGAGTCCCATAAATCACCCAACCGCGTAAGGAACGCAAAATCCGGGAACATAAGACCGGTATGACGGAAACTAGGGCGGCAAGAGTGGAACAAAACACCAGGCATAAGGCCGAGTCTTCCACCCTTTACCAAGTATATAGATGCATTAATAATATAAGAGATATTGTGATATCCCAACCAAAATCTTGTCCACCATGGAGCAATCTTCAACTTCACCTGCAACTAGCAACGCTATAAGAGGGCTGAGCAAAATGGTAACATAGCCAAGCAACGGTTTGCATAGGAAGGGTGTCAAAGGTTAGAGGTTCATGGAAATTTGGGAGGCTTGATGAGCAAAAGATAGGTAACGCAACATAGCGATAGAACGAAGCAACTAGCATAGCAATGATAGTAGTGAGATCCAGGGTAGCGGTCATCTTGCCTGAAATCCCGCAAGGAAGAAGAACGAGTCCATGAAGAAGATGAAGCCATGAAGATGAACCAAGCGTAGACGAACGAATCCTCACGATCGCAACGAAACGGGAACTATCGAGAAGAAGCACACAACATAGTAAACACACCACACAAGAACAAGACATGATGCTCAACCAAGTATGATGCATGACAAAGCTACATGAAGCTACTCAAGGCAAGAGGTGATGCAAACAAGAGCAACACATCAAGGCAAGTTTAAATGAGGCCGGGAACAACATATAACAATTCCGGTAAGTCCTCATATGCAAGTTTTGAAATTGGTCCAGATCTGAATAAACCTTACGTTTAAGTTGTTAAACAACAAGTTAAGATGCACCAAGATGATCTACACGAGATTCTAGTCAAGTTACATATAAAGTTCACTTAGTTCGGGGCTACGGCCTAGAAGATATGAGCAAAACAAGTTAAATATGGTATTGATGCAAAATGCACCCAAACATCAAGCAAACACCTCAAAATAAGGATGCAACATGATAATATGAAATTACATGCAAAATCAAGCAAGTTTCATGTAGAGCACACTTAAAACGGAGCAACGGTTCAACACACAAACACTATACAAGTTATAGCAACAATCTGTCCAAAACGGCAACTAGGCATCTTGCAAGCATCAAAACAACATGCTACAGGACCTCAACAAGAAAACAAAAGGCATGGGCATGATGTACAGGTAAAGCATGACAAAACATGAACACTGAGCTATCTCCAGAAATCACTAGAACCTGCTCAAACACACATGGCAAGATTGCAAATAATAACAGTTCAGACTTTGCAGAAAATAACATCAGGTTGCAATGTTTAGAGCTATCAAACAACATGTTACAGGAACTTATCATGGCAAACAAAGCCATGGAATGAATCTACTAAATGCATAGAACAAAAGTCCCTTACTGACCATAAGCCAAAAAGGATCAGAAAATATGATGGCACCCATGTAAACATAGCAAGTTATAATACAGATTCATACATGGCAGGAACAACAATAAGTAGGCATGTAGATGAGCTTGTGCAACTCACTATAGAGAAAAACATGGCATGGCAAGGAAACCAACAGTAAAAAGACATGTTTGTGAAGCTAAGCATGTCAAGAGCAAGTTCATAGGGTGCATGGAACACTAGCAACAATCATGGTAACAACTGAACTTAATGTTAACAGGCTGACAGCAACATTATATAGCAACTTTGGAGCAAGATAAGAACAAGCTACAACAAGCCATAAATGCAACCAGGGGCATGGATGGATAGAGCATAACATGTAGAAGAAATACCTTTAGTGAACATCTCCAGATTATGCATAGAATGATTTGTAGAAGCAGGTTTACATAGCATCACGAAATAACATATTCAGCCTAGCAAAACAGTAACAGCAAGTACCCTACTTAACAAGCTTGATTCACTCACCACAAGTCATTGCATGACAAGATAAGCATAGCATCATCAAGAAGACATGTTTATGAAATAAACCAAGGCAAGAACAAGTTCATAGCATGCACGGATCAACTACAACAACCTTGGCAAAATTGAATAACATGTAAACAATCTGCGAGGAAACATTTTGTAGCAAAGGTAGAGCACGAAAATGACATGCTAGGCTACTTCATAATTGCAAACATGGGCACGAATGGCTAGAGAATAACCATATGTTCAAAACATCCTTACTGAAGTATCTCAAAATATGCATGGATCTCTCTATAGCAACATGTTTACATGGCATCAAAATAACAGCAGAACAGAGACTGAAATCAGCAACATCACGAAGCCTAGTTTGCATGCTTGTGCTAGTCACCACATTGATCACAAAAATACATGGCATGCACCAATGTAAATATGGCATGGCATAGATCAAAACACATGCAGACATCAACCTCATAGGATGCACACATCAATCATGGCAAAAATGACAAAAGAGCATGTTCTGTTAACAAACAGCAGCCAACATTATGAAGCACTCTTGCAATGATGATTCAAGCATCAAGATGAACTCAAATGAACATGATGCAATGGAATGAAATGATGTACTCGTTGAGACGAACAATTTGACATATTACACGCACAAAACGGAGCAGTATGCATGGAGTTAAGACACGTCAAAGATAGCACCAAAATATGCAAATTTACAGGACTTAGCCGTTTCTGAAAAAAAACCTGACGAGCGCAAAATACTAAAACATGCACAGAGCGGGTCCTAGCGGGTCCTCACTAGAGGGCCTATGGGCCAGCGGATCTGGGCCGGAGGGGAAGGGGAGGCTGGGTCGTGGCCCACGTGGAGGTCTTCCTCCTCCCGATCTTTCCTGGGTCGGGGAAGAGGCAGGGCGAGGCGGCGGCGGTGGTCGGCTCTCCGGCGAAGGGTGCCGGCGACGCAAGGCGAGGCGCGACGGGTCCCGGCCAGATCTGGGCGGATCGGGTCCGGCCGGATCCGTTCCTGGTGGCGGCGAGGCCGGGCGACGACGACTCGGTGTAGGGACGGCGGGGCGGCGCAGGGAACGACGTGCGGCGGTGCGGGGCGAGCACGGGGAGGCGGAGGACGGGCGGCGAGTGGGCT